>NC_141929.1:30278622-30578622 GCF_057802395.1 Ceratotherium simum simum | reverse complement strand
GTACCTTTGTTCAGCGTCCCTCAGTGGTCTCTAACAGGAGTGGGAAGGCAGGATGAGGAGAGGTGACCGACGGTTTGGGATCGGCACCATGGAGGTGGCAGAAGGTAAAGGTTCTAGGTGACAGGCCGTATGAAATTGTCTGACTCCCAAAGTCCAGTGGGGAGAGTCAGCCAGAGGTTGCCAGGAGGGAGTGGATAAAGAGGGACCAATAGGTCCTGGGAGTGACCATCAGGTTCTTGCAGTTTATGCAAGACCAGGTTAGGAGAGAAGTAAACACTCATAGATAATGAGGGGAAACGCTGACGGAAGAACTTGTCAGAGGAGGAGGTTAGAGTCGTGTTTGTTTCCATGACCGAGCTGGAGTTGAGAAGACTATCTGTGGGCTGATAAAGGGAGTGTGAAATCAAGATGTCAGATGCGTCATCAGTGTGGATACAGGGGATCATGAGAGAAGATGAGGGTGGGAAGGAAAACATGGGGTTCTGAAGTCACTGTGGAATTCAGATGCATTAGGGGACAGTAATAGATAATGGCAATCGTATTCCCCTCTCTTTGGTTGATCTTCCTTCCCCAATAAAGGGTGTGTTCATGCTGTGAGCCTTGAATGACTTCATACGAAATGGAATTGTATTATATAGGGCAAGGTCTTATCCAAGGAGAGGTCACTTTTTATTAGAATTTCCGTTGAATTGCTTCCCAGGAGGCCTATGGGCCTCCAAGGCCCATGGGTGTCAAATCTAGGCTTTTAATTATTTTGTGCCCTCAGTGGAATTTTTTTCCTCAAGAGTAAAATACCATGCCGATACAAAAGTTATTAAAAATCTTTTTTATGGAAAATATTACTTGCACTAAAAGGAACCAAATCCATAGTTCATTGAATTATGTTTGGTTGACAGTGTAGCAGCCATTTATTTTTCAGGGTTTTCAGTATGTGCTTTTATGACCTGCAAATCAAGTGTATTATAAATGATCATTTGACTTCTTTTAAAAATGAAGAATGATATGGCAATTTAAAACTTTATTATATTATTTTCTTAGAGGTTTTATGAACCTATTTTCTTCCTTGGATTTCATACTAAGCAAATAAAAGAGATTTTACTAGAACAGAATGGAGAGACTTTTTAGAAATATTCATATGCAAAACTAGCTTGTTGCCGTGGATATATAAGTGATGTGGGGACCTCTGGTGGCCTAGTTTATTTTTCCATCTTAAAGAATAACTGGATACGAAATGGAAAGCTAGACATAGAATTCCAGTTGGAAAGGACCTTAGAGATCATCTAGTCAAACGTTTTAATTTGACAGGAGAGGGAACTGAGGTCCATAAAGGCTGTAAATGACTTTACCAGGACCACACAGCAGAACAGAGGCAACAACCCAGGCTGAGTGCTCTTTCTGTAGCATATGCCACTGCCGCCTTGGAAAGGATGTTAAATAAATGTGGAAAGTAAAATGACGTATAGCACGTTATCCTATAATTCCCATCCATTTTACCCTAAAAATGCCACGTGCATCCATGCTGTCCTCCACGTCCTCACCCCCTCTACTCATGGTCTGACCATCTCTCACAGGGTGACTGCAGTAGCCTCCAGGGCCTCTCCCTGCTCTTAGCCTCTTCTTCTTGGGTCTGTCCACTCCCTACCAGGGAAGTTACTGCTCAAAAACTTGGACCTGGTCACGTCACCCACTTGCTCAAACTTTATCTCTAAGTCACCGTTGCCAGTAGGCTTCTTAACATGATTAACAAGGTTTGAAAACAGGTCCACGTGAGTCCAGAAGTGGTGGTATTTATACAAATCTTTCTTTTTCTTTCGAACTGTGGCCCTGCCACTGGTGTGTGGCCTTTGCTATATTGTTTATTCCCTTCTAGCCACATTCTTCACTTACCAAATTGAAATGGTAGAACTTGTCTCAAGGAATTGTTGAGAGTTAATCATATAAAGTACCCAGTACACAGTAGGTGCTTAATGAGTGATATCTCCTATTGGTAGACCGAGCTCATTGTATCATAAATTTCTACCTCACCGCATAGGGAGCTCCTTGAGGGCAGGGACTTCATGGTCACATCTTCAGGGCTCAGTGTGGTGCCTGGCACATAGTAGGTGCCTAAACAGTACTTGTTGAATGAAAATGAGCCATGAATCTTGAGCCAGTGATTTCATCTTTGTGAACCACAATTCCTTATGACTAAATTGGGAGGATTAATGAAATAAAATAATGCCTGTAGAGCATCTGGCATGGTGCCTGCTTCATAGTTATAATTCAACGAACAGCGGCTATTGGTGAAATCATGTTTATCCTTAAAAAGCCAAGAAAAAGTCTTAGGTCTTCTGTAAAGCCTCTTTGGCTGCTCGTCTCTGCCCCCTGGACAAATTAGTTATTTCCTCGCTTTCATACTCCAGGAAGGATGGTTGAGTAGGGAAAACAAGAATTTAGAATCTGATAGAGTGTGGGCTGTGACTGTGACCTGTATGACTTTAAGTTAATGAAGCCTTTGAGCCCTCCTATAATTTGGGGTAATAAGGGTAATGATACTCAGTGTGTGCTGTGTTGTCTGTCCTATGAAACCTACCTGGATCTCCTTTAGAGCAGGAATAGGGTCCTGTTAATCTTGCCTGGTGTAGAGTAGGTGCTCAAAAAAATATGTACTGACTTCAGTATGGCACCCCAACTTTATTCATAGAAAAACATAAATAAAAACAAGGTCAGTACAAATGAGGCATCACAGAATACCAACTGGAGAGAAAAGTAAAATTTTAAATGATAACGCAAAACGTGGTGTTAAGCAAAAGCTAGAATGCCATTACGAAGGGTTTTAAAAAAAAAGCAGAAGACATGACAAAACGAAGTTTGATCAAATGATAAAAGTATGGCTGATATGGTAATGGATGGAGAAGATAAGCTATAAAAGAAAAAATAATAACATTTTCACACAAAGAAGTGAGAGGGGTAGAAAATGCAGCTCTGAGAATAAGATCTTAGTTACTACAGCTTCCAGAATTCCAGACATTGGCTCATTTCACCCTCACAACAACCAGGGAAGTAGCTGATCATAGCCCTCTTGTTTTTTTAATGAGGTACTCAATTTTTTTTTTAATTTATTTTTTACTTTTTTAGCAGTTGTCATGTTTATTTTTAAATGATACATTGGACAACATAGTCAGTTCTTTTTAACTCATTCTGCAGACACGTACCCTAGGATTTTTGCACCGACTATCCCAAACTGTTAAATCCAGTTCCCTACATGATTTGTGGGATAGTAGTTCGTGGTTAGAACAGTAGGATCCTAGCCCTCTTTTTAGAGCTGAGACAGTTCAGAGAAGTCCAAAGACATACCAGTTAACACACAGACAGACCCGGGGCTTGGATGTAGTTTTCTGAGTCCACGCACAGCGTTCCTTTCCTGGCATCATATAACCTACGCACTAGGAAGGCAGGGGGTTAATATAATGATACAGAGGTTATAAATTAATATTTTTAGCATTTAATGTCTTAGACTTAACGATTGTAATGGAAAGGTATATTTGTCTTTCAGTTTCTGCCTGTTCAAGTACCAAATGATGAAGAAAAAAATGATCCTGTCGTTTTTGCCAATAGAATCCGGAATTTAATGGCAAAGTAAGTGTCTATACGTCATTATAATCAGTAAATAGTTTGAACATGGTTGGTAAATGACATTTAACATAGTTTTACGATTTTGTTTGTTTGTTTTTTTCCTGAGGCCCTCATTCCCCAAGTCATTTTGGTAAGTAAAATAATGTGCCCAGGAATCGCGTCAGTAAGACAATCTGTAAATATTTTCCCCAGCTGCAACCCCAAACTAATGGAAATGTGTCTTTGCCGGAAGAGGGTCAGGGAAGGTACAGTAATCTGAAGAGAGCAGCCAGTGCCTTCCGCAGGGTGGATTCTCCCAAGCTAGCCCATCGCTGTCAGACAGAGCCTCGTGATGGTCTGGCTGCTTTTTGCCTTGGCTGCCTACTATCCCCTCAGCCTCCATGTAGCTGCCAAGGCTGGGTGTTTCAAAGGCGTTAATGATTATAGCACCAGAAAGGAGAAAGTTTGCAAGGAAATGCAATAGATGCATAGAAAAAGGAAAAAGTTGGGCCAGTCCTGTGGCGTGGTGGTTAAGTTCATGCGCTCTGCTTCGGTGGCCTGGGTTCGCAGGTTTGGATCCCAGGCACGGACATACACCACTCATCAGCCATGCTGTGGCAGTGACCCACGTACGAATTAGAGGAAGACTGGCGCAACTGTTAGCTCAGGGCTAATCTTCCTCAAGCAAAAAAAGGGAAAGATTGGCAGCAGATGTTAGCTTGGGGTAAATCTTCCTCAGCAAAAAAAAAAAAAAAAAAGAAAAAAGAAAAAATCATCCCCATTAACGGATGGCTATCAATTTAGGATTTAGAAACTACAAAACATAGGCAAGTATTTTCCTACATTTAAGGGAGTTTTAACTGGCTACTCATCTAATTAGATAAATCACTTCTCGTCCTGTAGTGAAGGAGTGTGTGTTGTACTTTCCCACCACCCAGTCAGCCCCAGCGCCCTCCAGGTGTGCACCCACCCCCAGGCACCACCGCCCTCAGTCATTCCCAGTAGTAGGTTTGGAGCTAATAGGCCAGCAGTAGTTATTCTCTTAGTAAAAATTCAATGAGAACTCCGAAGTTAGCTTCATAGCTGAATTTGGCTTTATGGCAAGAATATGTATTTTTTCACATAAATGTATGCACACATATTCATATTAATATATATGTATATATACAAGAATATATATTCACCTATATACACACATATATATCATATTAATATCTTACAGCAGAATAACTTTATTTTCAAAAAAGAAGAAGTGCTTAGCAAAAAAAATTTTGTTGCTGTGTACCTAGGTTTGCTTGTTTTATCTAGTTTCTAGACCAGCGACAAAGTTTGCTTTTATATTGATTTCTTCCTTATGTTTTCATACCAGCTTGTGTCCAAAAGTTAGGAATGAAGATAAGTCTTAGGAACTGAGAAAACTTATATCAGATGTTTTGACTTCCCCAAATGTGCCTAGAAACAGAGGAGAGACTTGTTTGGCAGGCTTTTTCTGAGTTTAGAGGCATGGAGGTCCAAGGGCCTGGGATAAAGAGTACAAGAGACCTCAGTTAGCTGCACACCTTTGGACGAACCCCTTCAAGGCTGGTTTTCCTCGTGTAAAGTGGGAATTATAATTCTTCCTTACCTTTCTCGTGGTTGTGGTTATTCGGAGACTCAAGTAGGAAAGTATATGATAAAAGCATTTGAAAATGGTGAGGAGTAAAGTCGGTGTAAGATAGTGGTGGTGCTACTACTACTAAGGATTTACCAAGTGCTGTGCTAACATAATCCTCACGGCAACTACATGAGGCAGGCGAGGAAACTGAGGCTCAGAAGGGGAAGTTTTTGGCCCAAGATCATAGCGGGTAGAGGGGGTCTGGGCTGGGACCCAAATTCACATTTCCTATGACCTAAGCCCAAGCTCTTAACTATTATGCTCTACGTTAAATTTTATTTTCCTGAAACATTTTTAATTTTTACTTTTTCCTATATATTCTTACACCAAAATATTTATTAATCAAAAGCAGCCTAGTTGCAGACAGAAAAAAGTGATTTATTCTTGCACTCATTGAAGATTTAATGTTCTTAGCAATGATTCAACAAAATCAAATGTAGTTGAAGACATAATTTTATGATTTTCACTGAATATTTGTGAACAAAACTTTTGTGGAGAGGGATCTTCCGAAAATGATTTTATGTCCTGCACAGCCTTTCTTCTTGGGTACTCAGTGTATTTCCAAGTTCTTATTAATGTATGTTTTTTCCAAATCTAGTTCACTAGTATTAGATCTCTGAGCAGGAGGGAGGTAGAAGGGGTTATGCTCTCCTTTGAGGATGGAGGATGTTTAGGTTTGGAAGAAATATGAGCTTATTATCAGTTCTCTTCAGTATTTTTAGAAGATTGCTGTGTAGCAGGAAGGTGGTCTTTGGTTTTAAAAGATGTAAAAATGCAGATGGCTAGTGATTTGAATAAATTGTTCACTTATAATATGTACAGATGCCATTTATCTGTTGTAATGGTACTTCCACCAGCATTCTGAGTTTGTCATTGCAATAGCCCTGTGGAGTGAGTAATTACTCCTATGTACAGATGAGAGAAGGGAGGCTTAGGTTAAATGCCAGAAGGTACACAGCTGGTAAAAGACTCTGTTAGGACTTGAACCTGAACTTGAATCTTCTCATTACTTTCCCTGAGACTGAAGTCAACTATTATTGTTATAGTTAAAACACAACACAAAAATGATCAACTGACAGAAGCATGCAGACATAACAAGATTAACTCAGCCGCAGTAAGTCTTGGAAAGTAGAGAAATATGTCTCTTTGGCAATAATGAGCCAAAGTGACTGGTTTAAAGAGTAGTAAATACTTTTCCATTTACTGTTGTTTGTTGACCAGTTCAGGCCTCATGAAAAATCATTACCTTTTTAAAAAAATTGAATTTGTTTGCTTTTTCATACTTTTAAGAGCTCTGGAGATTCCAGTAACAGATCACACCTATGAAGACTGCAGACTGATGATTTCCGCAGGACAGCTCACGTTGCCCATGGAAGCTGGGCTGGTGGAATTTACCAAAATTAGCCGGAAATTGAAGTAAGCGTATTTTAAAATTACTACACTATCATAAAGGTGTCCAAAAGAGATCCGAAATCCTGTATGTTTATTTTCTCTGGTTTCATTAATGCTCAGCTCTAGAATCGACGTGGTATTTATTAAAGAAGCCAGAGTTGTGAATTTATCTCCCATTTAGTTCATCTAGTTTTGTTTTTTCAAGAACAGTTGACTCAGAAATATGTGTATTGGTCACAGGAGGAGACCAAGAGAAAGTAAATGTGGATCAGCACAGATCTGCCTCCCTACTCAGGAATGTCTCAGAGTAATCAGTCCTGCTACCTTCTTACAAGAAGGATGGCATCACTAGATTATACTGGCATATTTCACTTCTCATGTGAAATATGAATTGACTTATAGAGTAGCGATTCTGACCATCGCTGGATTTTAAATACTTAAACCCTAGATCTACCTCTCTCTTCTGGGTATGTAATTTTTAAAAAAAGGCAAAAACACTCCTTTGTGCTTTTATGATCTAGTTTAAAACATTTAGAAGATTCCCTTTGAACTATCTGATATGAAAGGTATAACCCCCAAGTGCCCCTCTTATTACAGTTCGTTCTGTTTTCAGCCCTATTAGGGATTTGCAGAATTCATTGATTTAATAGACCTTGGCATCCTCCCTAGGAGGGAGCTGCAGAACCAGTTACTGTATTAAAGGTCAATATTAAAAAATAATATTTTGATAACTGATAGAGCAAATATCAGTTATATCTTCTAGATAACAAAAATGTTTTGCTGTTGTATTTCACAACATTTTGTGAAATGTGAGTTTATCGTCATCCTGAAAGCTCCTTGAAAGCAAGAATTGTATTTTTTTAACTCAGTAAGTACTATTGATTTACTAAGTAATATTTCCTGGAAAATGTGATTGCTTATTTTCTTCTCATGAGTCATTTATTATTCTGCCACATTGTCCTTCTTCTCACTTTTCTTTCCCTCAGATATTTGAGATAATTACAGTTATACTAATAACCTTTAAAAAATTTGAAGTTTGGGGGCCGGCTGGATGGCGTAGTGGTTAAGTTTGCGCGTTCTGCCTCAGCAGCTCGGGGTCCTCAGCTTCAGATCCTGGGCGCGGACCTACTCACCGTTCATCAAGCCATGCTGACGCGGCGTCCCACATAGAATAGCCACAACTTTACAACTATGATACCCAACTATGTACTGGGGCTTTGGGGAGAAAAAAGAAAAAAAAAAAAAGGAAGATTGGCAACAGATGTTAGCACAGCGCCAATCTTCCTCAAAAAAAAAAAAACAACAAAACATCTCATCTTAAAAAAAAAAAAAATTAGAAGTCTGTATACATGTTCAATATGCAGTTTAAAATATCCATTTTATTATCCTCCTCAAATTTAACACTTAAAATATTTTCCCTCAGACAAATGAATAAAATAACGTTCATACAACGTCCATGTGGATTGTAAAGGGCTAATCACATGTATTTATAATTCTTTGTTTAGATTAGATTGGGACGGTATCCGTAAGCATCTGGATGAATATGCAGCCATTGCAAGTTCCTCAAAAGGAGGAAGAATTGGAATTGAAGAATTTGCAGAATATTTAAAGTTGCCTGTATCGGATGTCTTGAGACAGCTTTTTGCACTCTTTGACAGGGTATGTTAAAATTTAATCTTTAACATGCAAACATTTTTACTCTGCCATTCCCCACAGAGCAGAAATCAATAGGGCAGGCACTGGAAAAACTTGTTAGGTCGCTGTTAGAAGAAGCAAGACTGAGCCCATGGTTTAATTGCATGATTTTATTTTTCCCCCTTAATAGTTATAACAGGAGTAGTAGTAATAATAAACTAATAATAATTGTGTGTGTATGTTTTGTTACAACAGTTATGATAGTGTCTGTTTATTTTAAACACCAGGTCAAAAATAAATATTGTTACCCTATAACCATGTTCGTAATATGGAACTGGAAAGGTTTATATAACTGGCAAGAATTTAAAAATTTATGTCCAAGTTCATACATTGATGATATGGTGCTATTCTATTCTGGTTTCTGGACTTTCCCCCAAATGTGTGAAGACCAAATAGATTCTATTTTCAAATAATGTTTTATAACAAAGGTTTCAGGTAAAGCTTGGTCATCTGCCATTATGTTGGGGATACAGTTTTCTGCTTCTGAATATGTAAGTATATACAGTTAAATAACTGAATTGTCAAAAGTTTCCTTAGGAAAAATATAGCAAGATTTTAAGTTCTCTATTTCTAATTTGTTTTTTAATATATAAAATTGACAGTAAAGTTCAGTCTTTTGGTTACAGTTTTATGAGTTCTAACAAATGCATAGAGACACGTAACTACTACCACATTCAAAATACACAACAGTTGCAAAAAACAATTCCCTGTAGCTCTCCTTTTGTAGTCAAGCCCTTCCCCCACCCTTAACCCCTGCCAATCACTCCATCCCTATAGCTTTGCCCTTTCCAGATGCTATGTAAATGGAATCATACAATGTATCTCCTTTTGAGTCTGGTTTCTTTCACTCAGAGTAATGCATCTGAGATTCAGCCATGTTGTTGTGTGTATCGATAATTTGTTCCCTTTTATTGCTGACTGGTGTTCCACTGTATGGATGTACCACACTTGGTGCATGCATTCATTCCCCAGTTGGAGAACATATGGTTTGTTTCCAGTTTGGAGCAATTATGAATTTAACTGTTCTAAGCATTTGTATATAGGTTTTTGTGTAAATGTAGGTTTTCGTTTCACTTGGATAAAGACTTAGGATTGTGATCTCTTTATTTTCCCTTATCTGAGAATGACTTTTATTTTGCATTCATTCCTGAAGGATGTTTTTGTTGTATATAGAATTCTGAGTTGATAGTTCTTCCCTTTATTTAATAATGATGTTCTCCTGCCTTCAGGCCTCCTTGATTTCTCTGCCCTACTGGTTCTCTTCAAGTTTTGATTTTCCTCACTAATCCTCCTGCTATGGTATTTTGTCCAGAGGTAGTTGCTTCTTGTATTTTGATCAGAGTTTCTAGTTGTAATCAGAAGGAGAGATGGGATAAAGTGGGCTTATTCCATCCTAGCTGGCATTAGAAGTCCCAGTTCTCTATTAACCACTAGAAAAAGATGCTTTGCAAAGAAATAATAGCTTGATGACAGAAACCAGGACAGGGCTTTTTTGCTTTTTACCCAGAGCACACTAATGTCCCTAATGATTTATTCTGTGATCTCCTAGATGGACTATTATTTAACAGGATGCAGTTAAGCAACCTTCTTCTATAGGTAGTGCCCAGGCCTCTCTTCTAGCCTTGCTTACAAATCACCTTTCCTTGTCCCTCAAATAATACTGTGTCACAGCAGCGATACTACTATAAAGTGTAATGAAGATTTAGGGGAAGGGAGAACTAAATTATTGAATATAACTGTGCAAGTTGGGAAAATAGAGGAACTTGTCCCTTACGCTATTATTAGTCTTTCTGTGAGATTTATATAGCATCTTCCAGTATGGCTCTAGAAACCATGCAAGTCGTTTTAAATAAAGTTTCTATAAAAATGAACTTCGGGGTGCCGGCCCGGTGGCACAGTGGTTAAGTTTGCGTGCTCCACTTTGGCGTCCTAGAGTTCACAGGTTTGGATCCCGGGTGCGGACCTACACACTGCTCATCAACCCATGCTGTGGCGGCGTCTCATATACAAAATAGAAGAAGGTGGGCAAAGATGTTAGCTCAGGGCTAATCTTCCTCAGCAAAAAGAGGAAGACTGGCAACGGATGTTAGCTCAGGGCTGATCTTCCTCACTAAAAAAAAAAAAAAAAAACGAACTTGGTGCAAGGAGAAATATGGCAGGGACATACAAATAGGGACAGGAGAAGGGGAAATGGGAAGTGACTTGAAACAGACCAAGGAGGAAGTTTAGAACACATCTTAGACTTCCTGCTCACCAGGATTTTTAACCAAAATTAAAAATCGTCTCTATAGAGGTTGCCCTGTCTTTCAGGTGTCAAGCTGTGATAACTAGCAGTTATAGGACTGTTATGACACCAGTTCTGTCTTTTGATGGCTGATGATACCTACCAATGCCTCATTGTTTCTCTAGCCCTGTTCAGTATGGGAAGATTTGGGAGTGGAGACGGGAGTATAAACCAAGGATTAAAATAACCTGTGTTAGCCAGATTGACTCACTCAGAGAATACAATTGTCTCCAGGCAGTTGGGAGACCAGTGAGCCTTTGTAGCCAATTTGGTCAATCACATTTCTGTGTGGACTTCTTCCATAGGCTCACATATCAATTCTAAGTGTGAGTTTTCTTCGCTTCTTTGTATAGTGTGACTCGGCTTTAGATATAGACCATGAACTGTTTGGTTTTTTTTTTGTTTGTTTGTTTTTTTGTGAGGAAGATCAGCCCTGAGCTAACATCCGTGCTAATCCTCCTCTTTTTGCTGACGAAGACCAGCTCTGAGCTAACATCTATTGCCAATCCTCCTCCTTTTTTCCCCCAAAGCCCCAGTAGATAGTTGTACATCATAGTTGCACATCTTTCTAGTTGCTGTATGTGGGACTCGGCCTCAGCATGGCTGGAGAAGCAGTGCGTCGGTGCGCGCCTGGGCTCCGAACCCGGGCCGCCAGTAGCGGAGCATGCGCACTTAACCACTGAGCCACGGGGCTGGCCCGCATGAGCTGTTTTTTAAAGCACTTCTCTTTGATTTCCAACATACTAGGAGGTAGAGAAAAATAGTCTGGAGAATTAATGACTAATACATTTGACCTTCCTTTCTTTCCTTCTTTCTTTCTTTTTCCTTCTCTGTCTCTGTCTGTCTGTCTCTCTCTCTTTCCTTTTTGGTTTTTAACATATCTGCATGTCTGTGCCTGTGAAGATTTGCTTTGTTTTGAGAAGCTAAATTATGCGATTGCTGGCACGCCCTGTACTCGTACTCACTTCCATGCTAGGCTTGTTTTCTCAGTCTCTTTGAGGGATTTAGCTGGGGAATGTTTGATGGGAAAGACAAGGAAGTTCAGTGGCTTCAGTTTGTTTCTCTCAGAGTAGCTTATCTTGCTAAAGTCAATGCTTAATGAGGGGTGGGGGTTTGGGGGAGGAAGGGTGGGAATAAGAAAGGGTGGGGTGTTCCTGTTGCTCTGAGTAGCTATACATTTTTGCAGTGCAAGCTGCTCCCATAAGCCCTTCCCATGTCCCTTTCCCATTTATCTTCTTTTTCCCCTTTCTTCTTTTCCTCTCTTAGTCTCTTCCCAATCTAATGCAATCGTGGTTGGTATTTGAGGGCTGGAGAAAGACCTGAATCTCTCTGCACATTCCTTTATTCTTTCTTCCCACAAACATTCTTGGCTAGTCTACAAAAACTTCATAATGGTTTTTGTCTCAGTTTTCCTAAAAAAACATGCTATTTCAGCTCCTTCTGACCTTCTGACATGTTCTTTTAGATTCTCAGATATTCGATGGCAGGTATACTTCAAGCATTTGTGATCCAAAGCATGGCATAGTTCACTAGTTTGGGATAATTTCCTTTGGATAAGTCCCATCTCTTTGGGAAAAAAAAAAAAAGAAAGAAAAAAGACGCTTTTCATGTTTAGGTTTAATTTAGCTTCTTTATTTTCATGAATGTACACTGAACTTTCTGGATCAGAGGTGAATTTGGGATTAGTCGAATGTCCAGATGAATTAGTGTTGAGGACTGAAATAATAGTTTAAAACAGTGGCTTCTCAACATTATTTTATATTTATAATTCAGTTTTAAATGCCAGGTTTTTTTGCCAGCACACTTGAAGGGATTTAAATACACTTAATGGGATTAAGAAACAACATTGGCTAAATCAGAAGTAATTATAACACAGTCATTTTTACAGTTATAACAATGTCTTACAATGTCCATAACAGTATCATTGTTCATTTCATCCTCCTTCAGCACTGTATGATTGAGCAGAGCTGTGTGCTACCCTGCCAGCAGTACGTTATAGACCTATGAGATGAAGTCCTCAACTATTTCAGTACGCGTGTTGTCTTTATTGCTAACTCAACAATATACTGTGTTATCTGCCTCTTACCTATTACTAGTAGCAAGACATATCTCTTCTGCATTACATCTCGTGATACATTCAGTTTAATGTTCCATCTGAAACACATCACCTTAACAGTATGTATACTCACTGGCGGCAAAGCTACATTTCGGGGGTCAGCAGACTTTTTCTCTAAAGAGCCAGATAGTAAATATTTTTGACTTTGCAGGACATATGGCACCAAATTTTCAGAACAACTTATACAACTGAGTGGAAACATTCATCTCTCCCACTCAGAAAGATTTCTCTGTTTATTTCCAATTACTTAAGCCATGGGAGTACCCTGTCCTAACTCTCAGCATGAGCAGGAACTCTGCATACCAGAGCATCCCACCTTCTCTGACAGGAAGGGGCAAGCAAGGATGCTTGTTATTATTGGCACTCATGATATAGCACTTGAACTAATATCAAGAACAAGGCTGACAGCAAGAACTCAGGATAAAGAAGCGCATTCATGCCACATAATGTGAAACAGTAATAAAAGATCTGCAGAAGTTTACAATAGCCAAAGATGCTGGATTGTTAGAGTGCTGAAGTAGACACACACTTTTCCTGTCTAAACAAAGTACCTAGTAATGCCAGAAGAACGAAGTACCAGTTAGAAGGCAGAAATGGGAAAAATCATGACAGTTTTCACAATTTTCTTACAGAATGAAAATAGTAACCGTCTATCTAAATGTTATTAGTCTATGATATGTGCACAATGGTATTGGTAAAAAGAGAGAGTGAGCTTATGCCAGACTATAACTGAAGAATTAGAAGTCAGTCTTTCTCATCAGTGAAGATGAATGAAATGCCACTAGTTAGAGCTGTGGCAGGGTGTCAACAAGAGGTAGACACATTAGTCCAGAATAAAGATTCAGGACGATCCCCTTTAAATCAGATGCGGAGTATCCCCCAAATTAACAATGGTCACTATAAGCACTGATTGTAGTCCTTCAGTCCAGTCCTTGAACCTTACCAGCATTCTTTGTTTTCATCAGTTTAGGAAATATAGCAGCAATCAGCAATTGGACCAAACCCAGTCTGGCGCCTGTTTTGTAATAAAGTTTTATTGGGACACAGCCATGCCCATTCGTTTATGTATTGTCTATGGCTGCTTTCTCTCTACAGTGGCAGAGATGAATGGTAGCCACCACCAGTGAAGTCTTCTATCCTTAAAATTTCCAGTTCAGATTTGATATGTATTATAGTATTTCATAGCTCATGTGAAAAGAACTCATCTTGAGCCCAATCTCAGTTAATTAGGATTTGTTATATGGAATCTACTCTATAACTTATATGATGTAATTCGTGGAAAAGGCTATCCCTTTCTGAGTGGGCTGGATGAACTTTTCTATTAAGTCGTACAAGTTGTCCTGCAAGTTTGGGGTCCTATATGTTTGACCATTTCCCTCTTCAGTTCTCAGGTTGACGTAGCTCCCCTATTTAGTCCATCGTAGTATTTTCTGAGTGTTGTTACGGTAGAAATATCCATTTAAGCATGAGAATTTCCTGCTTGTCTTTTGGCTTCTCAGTGCCAGTATACCGAGGAGATGCTTAGAGGAACAGATAGGAGACTGCAACAGTTAAAGCTTAACTTTTTTACTAGAGCAAATGAGCAATTATTGGCCTCCACCAAGAGTATAAGGAAGTAAAGAACAGGGCTTTGTAAAGAGCAGATTGTGTCAGACCAATTTAATTTCCTCCCATGACAGAGTGACAGCCTACGATAATAAAGAAAACGAAATAGATGTTATCTGTTTGGACCCTTGAAAGGCTTTTGAGTTCATCCGACAGTCTCGTCAATAAATTAGGAAGGTCTGGTCCAGATCATGTTGATTCTAGGTGAAAGCCCCACTTGACAGAAAGGCTTCGCTCGAAGTGGGGCTTGTGACTCCTTCTATGTCATTCTAGACCTGGTTCAGGCCCCCCACCTTGGAATTCTGTTTGGAGAAGTGACATACTTGATGGGTTGCAATCAGGAATACTTTTGAAAACCAGATAATATGTCAAAGTGGGGATAAGGGAAAGTAACATGTCTTTAAAAGTTGTGAAACCAGACCCAAGATAAAGAAAGATTGAATTAAACTAATATATAGTATAAAAAGACTTGGGCACCAGAAGGAAATGAAGCACATGGTAACAATGATGCTGCTGTCACTGTTTCAGGACATATGAAAATCTAGGCTCACAGAATTTTAGAGCCGAAGGGACCCTCGTTGTCAGATTACCCATCTTCCTCGTTTTGCGGAAGGCTGCCAGCCCAAGAGAGGAAGTTACATGCTCAAGGCTACACAGCTAGTTTATCGTAGGACTGGGCTAGAACTCTGTTCAGTATTCTTTTTGCTACAAACTGTCACTGTTGACTTTTTTTTTTTTTTTTGGATAACTTTCTTGAGGCATATTTTATATATCGTGTAATTCACCCATTAAGCATACAGTTCAATGATGTTTTTTAGTAAATTTACGAAGTCATGCAACCATTACTACGAATCAGTTTTAGAATATTTCCATCACCCCAATATGACTTCTTGTGTCATTAACTGTTAATTCTTGTCACCTATCTATCCCCCAGCCCTAGGCAACCACTATAGAGTTGTAAGTCCTTCTGTATTATTCTAGACCTGGTCTAGAATAGAGACTAAGACTTTCTGTCCCTACAGATTTGCCTTTTCTGGACATTTGGTATAAATGGCATCAAACAGTATATGGTCTCTCGTGTCTGGCTTCTTTCACTTAGCGTAATATTTTTGAGGTTCATCCATGTTGTCACATGTATCAGTAATTCATTCCTTTTTATTGCCAAATGGTACTCCATTATGTGGATGTATCACATTTTGTGTATCCATTCACCAGTTGGTGGACGTTTAAGGTTGTTTCCACTTTGGGGCTATTATGAATAATGTTGCTAATAGCATACATGTGTCACTGTTTACTTTTTAACTTCAATAATTCTTTCCTCTCAAATTGGGGTTAAATTTTCCATCAGATGTGGCCTCTGTCCCTGCTCTTTTTCTCCAGATCTGACAGTAGAGTCCCCCCAGACAGCAGCCAAAGTTGCTATTAATTTTCTAATAAATAGCCTGAGAGGATTAAATAGTCCAGAGAAGAAAAGGCCCGTTAATCTAATGATAGTCTTTTATTCTGTGATGGCTTATAAGAAACTGTTAGCCAAATGCCCTCCATCTTCACAGAAAATAAATGAGAGGAATTGGATTTAAACCTCAGCAAGAAACACTTCAGATGGGCATAAGGAGCCACATTTTATATGGCAATGGATGCTACCAAGTTAATTTGCAATATCTTAAAAACAAAGCCCATGTAATTTGCTCTGAGAGAGGCTTATATCAATGGATTTAAATCCATCTGAGGCCAGATGGCCCCCAGCGATCCTCTAAAAGGAAGACGGTCCTTCTGTGGTGCGTCTTCTGTGTAGTTGAGGAAGACAGTGGCCTTTGGTGTTCACAGAGTCCATTTTATTGTGCCCATGATAACAGTTATTGGAGTCGTTGTGCTATAAAACCAGTCATTGGCGATGTTTACACAAAGCAGTAGGTGTGGCAGAAGGAGACATTGCTCTCATGTCCTGAACAGAGCAGTGTCCCCTAGCTACTATTCTCTTCCTAATAATAGCTAGAATAATCATTATTCAATTCTAGAATTGTGCAGTTTACAAAGGAAGCTCACCTCTAATCTCCTTTTGACTTCATGTTCAAGCCTTAGTGGTTCCCACAGTAACCTGTGAGATAGACTCTGCCATGTGGCAGTCAAAGCCCATTCCAATCCAATTCTATCCTATTCATCTGCCTTTATCTCCCGTCCTTCTCAGCAATAGACTCTTATCACGTTGGACTATTCGCCATCTGTTGAATACCACACATCCTTCTCTTCCTCTATCTTTTTACTATACCGTCCCTTCATGTCCTTTGTTATCTGGGAGAACTCTGACTCAGCCTATAGTCAGGCCTGCACGTTATCTCTTCTGTAGGTAAATGTTCTCCTTTCCTTTGCCTCAGCAGAATTTGTCGCTCCCCTTTTGGACTCCCACAGTAGTTTGATAGTACAGTACGATGTATTAGCTATGTGATCTTTAATAAATAGCTTAACTTCTCTGGCTTTTCTTTCCTTATTTCGAATACCTTTGTGTCTTTCAGAGGAATTCTATGAAACCTAAATTCCAAAGAATATTATATACAAATGTAATAGTTTAGTATTAATAGTAGAAATGTGAACACTGAGTTCAGACTATCATTACAACTAGTTTTCTGTGGGTCTGCTTGATGCTTGAGCACAATAATCCTGATATAGTCATCTTTGTATCCTAAACACTCAGTCCAAGTCATGATATATAATAAATGAGATTGAATCATTATAAAGTAGGCAGGGGAGATACTATTGTCATCATTTTGTAGATTTGAAATTGAGGCCCAAATTACTAAGTGAAATAATGACTTAGTTATTATGTCCTGGCCACCTTTCCAAGTTCATCAATAGAACTTCCAAAGACCTCTGAAGGACTTGTACCCTGACTCTACCTAGTATCAAAGGTAGGGTTTCTCAACGTATTGTCTGGGACTATCTGTCATAGACTGACTTCTGAAGATACTTATTAAAAATATAAAATCAAATCTCACAAAAGTAATTTTGAACAACAACAACGAAAAACCCATACACATATCAGAAGTGAGAGAACAGTACTACCAATTTTATAGAAATAAGTATTATAAGAGTGTACTATGAGAAACTGTATGCCAACAAATTGGATAACCTAGATGAAATGGACAAATTCCTAGAAATGCACAACCTACCAAGATTGAATCATGAAGAAATAGATAATCTGAACAGACCTATAACTAGTAAGGAGATTGAGTCAGTAAAAAAAACAACCTCCTAGGAATTCCTAAATTCCTAAAGAAAAAATTCCTAAAGAAAAGCCTAGGATCAGATGGCTCACTAGTGAAATCTACCAAAGACTTAAAGAAGAATTAACGCCAACCCTTCTCAAACGTGTCCTAAAAACTGAAGAAGAGGGAAGACTTCCTAACTCATTCTGTGAGGCCAGCCTTATCCTGATACCAAAGTCAGAAAAAGATACTACATGAAAAGAAAACTACGCAGCAATATCACATATTAATATTGATGCAAAAATCCTGAACAGAATACTAGCAAACAGAATTCAACAGCACATTAAGAGGATTTTACATCATGACTAAGTGGGATTTATTCCTGAAATGCAAGGATGGTTCAATCTTTGAAAATCAATCAATGTAATACACTACATTAACAGAATAAATCGGAAAAAACATACGATCATCTCAATTGGTGCAGAAAAAGCATTTGACAAAATTCAACACCTTTTCAGATAAAAATGCTCAACAAACTAGGAATAGAAGGAAAGTACCTCAACATAATAAAAGCCATATATGAAAAGCCTACAGCCAACATCATACTCAATGGTAAAAGACTGAAAGCCTTTCCTCTAAGATTAGGAACATGAGAAGGATGTCTGCTTTCACTACTTTTGTTCAACATAGTGCTGGAATTTCTAGCCAGAGCAGTTAGGCAAGAAAATAAATAAAAGGAATGCAGGTTAGAAAGGAAAAAGTAAAATTATCTCTGCTTACAGGTGACATGACATTATATGTAAAAAAAAAAAAGAACCTGTGGATTTTACACACACACACCCACACACCCCTGTTAGAACTAATAAACTAATTCAGTAAAGTTGCAGGATACAAATCAACACACAAAACTTAGTTGTATTTCTATACACTAATAATAAACAATCTGAAAAGTAAATTAAGAAAATTCTATTTACAATAGCATTAAAAAGAATAAAAAATACTTAGGAATAAACTTAATCAAGGAGGTGGAAGACTTGTACACTGAAAACTAAGTATTGCTGAAAGAAATTAAAGAAGACACAAATAAATGGAAAGATATCCCATGTTCATGGGTTGGAAGACTTACTATTGTTAAGATGTCGGTATTACCCAAAGTCATCTACAGATTCAACGCAATCCCTATCAAAATCCCAACAATATTATTTTTACAGAAATAGGAAAATCCATCTTAAAATTCATATGGAATCTCAAGGGACCCTGAATAGCTAAAACCATCTTGCAAAAGAACAAAGTTGGAAGTATAACACTTCCTGGTTTCAAAACTTACTACAAAGCTACAATAATCCAAACAGTGTGGTACTAGCATAAAGACAGACACAAAAACCAGTGCAATAGAATAGAGAGCCCAGAAATAAACCCTCGTGTGGGTGTGCATTCAAATGATTTTCAACAAGGGTCCCAAGACCGTTCAATAGGGAAAGATCGGTCTTTTCAACAAATTATGCTGGGAAACTGGATAACCACATGCAAAAGAATGAAATGGACCCTTACCTTATGCCATATATAAAAACTAACTCAAAATGGATCAAAGACCTAAATATAAGAGGTAAAACTATTACTAAAAAGAGCTAAAATTGCTGTGTTTTGTCTTAGACAAAAACATAGGGGGAAATCTTTGTGACATCGGATTTCTCATTGATTTGGATATGACACCAAAAGCACAATTAATAAAAGAAAAATTAGATAAATTAGATTACATCAAAATTAAAAACTTTTGTGCATCAAAAGACGCTACCAATAGAGTGGAAAGGCAACTCATGGCATGGAAGAAAAGATTTGCAAATCATATACCTGATAAGATTAATATCCAGAGTATAGAAAGAACTACAACTCAGTAACAACAAAAAACAAACAACCGAATTAAAAATGGATAAAGGACTTGAACAGACATTTCTCCAAAGAAGACATACAAATGACCAACAGGTATATGAAAAGATGTTCAACATCACTAATTGTTATAGAAATGCAAATCAAAACCACAATAAGATATCACTTCACATCCATTAGGATGGCTACTATAAAAAAAAAACCCAGAACCCAGAAGATAACAAGTGTTGGCTAGGCTGTGGAGAAATTGGAACCCTTGTGTACTGTTGGTAGGAACGTAAAATAGTATAGCCAATGTGGAAAACAGTATGGTGGTTCATTAAAAACAGAATTACCATGTGATCCAGCAATTTCACTTCTGGGTATATGTCCAAAACAACTGAAAGAGGGGACTTAAAGAACTACTTGTACACCCATGTTCATAGCAGCATTATTCACAAAAGCCAAAAGATGGAAGCAACCCAAGGGTCCACCAGTGGGTGAATGGATAAACAACATGTGTTATATACATACAATGAAATATTATTTAGCTTTAAAAAGGAAATTCTGACATATGCTACAACATGGATGAACCTTGAAGACATTATGCTAAGTGAAATAAGCCAGTTAGAAAGAGACAAATACTGTGTGATTCCACTTACATGAGATACGTGGAGCAGTCAAATTCGTACAGACATAAAGTAGAATGGTGGTCGCCAGGGCGTAGTGGGAGGAGGGAATGAGAGTTATTGTTTAATGGGCACAGAGTTTCAGCTTTGCAAGATGAAAAAATTTCTGGAGATGGATGATGGTGATGGTTGCACAACACTGTGAATGTACTTAATGCCACTGAACTGTACACTTAAAGATGGTTAAGATGGTAAATTTTATGTTGTATTTTACCACAATTAAAAAAAATTAACTAAAAGTTTAAAAAACCAGACACAAAAAAGTATATACTGTATAATTCCATTTATTTAAGGTACAAAAATGGATCTATGGTGTTAGATGTCAGGATAGTGGTTACCCTTGGGAGAGGAAAGGGGCAGGAGGAAGCTTCTGGGGTGCTGGTGAGGTTTTATTTCTTGCTCTGGGTTTTATGACATGGGTGTGTACAGGTTGTGAAATTCTTTGAGCTACACATTTGTGATTTGTACAGTTTTCCATATGTATGTTACACTTCAAAAAAGATTCCAAAAATGCAGATCATGATCCCCACAGCAGACTACAGAATCAGAATCTCTGAGGATGGGACCTGGGGACCCCGCATTTTAAAAATCCCCCTTCCAAGTTTTTGTGAAGAACATTGGATTTGGGGAATCTTTGCTAAAGGGGGGGGATTACATAAATATCCTTCCAATGCCCAAGAACTCTTCAATTCTAACCTAACAATAAATATTCCTTAGAAGAGAAATTCTTGATACACTTGAGTCCTTTACCTTCTCCTAGGAGGAAAATGCATGTCGTCTTTCAGGAGCTGAGAAAGAACTAAGAAATCCATGACATATGGAAATGTATAGTTAATTTGTCATACTTACTATAACTTCTGAATATTTCATTGAGGCCCTCTAAAAAATGGCAGGTGCTAGGACCTGATGGAATTCAGGCAACTTCAGTAGGAGGTGAGGCATCACACCATGGGGCGTGGTGCAGTGTAAACAGGTACAGAAAAGCCAGTTCTTCCACATATAAGCTACTTAGACTCCATTTCAGTGCTCTTCGTACCATCTCCAAGATTTCAGCAGCTTTTATACGTGCTTGTTAAACCAACAGCATGTTTCTTGCAAAGGCTTTATTGGAAGGAGCAAATGCAGGTCTTGGAGAAGCTCTTGGAGGCCTTCTTGCAGGAGGTGGTCAGAAAAGAGGAGGAGGAAATGTTGGAGGGATAGTTGGAGGAATTGTGAATTTTATCAGTGAGGCTGCGGCAGCTCAGTATACCCCGGAACCGCCGCCCACTCAGCAGCATTTCACCACCGTGGAGGCCAATGAAAGTGAGGAAGTTAGGCGGTTTCGGCAACAATTTGCACAGCTGGCTGGACCGGACATGGAGGTGGGTGCCACCGACCTAATGAATATTCTCAACAAAGTCCTTGCTAAGCACAAGGATCTGAAGACTGACGGCTTTAGTCTTGACACCTGCCGGAGCATTGTATCTGTTATGGACAGTGACACGACTGGGAAGCTGGGCTTTGAAGAATTTAAGTACCTCTGGAACAACATCAAGAAATGGCAGTGTGTTTATAAGCAGCATGACTGGGACCATTCCGGGTTTCTGGGAAGTTCCCAGCTGCAGGGGGCTCTGCAGGCAGCAGGTTTCCAGCTAAATGAGCAACTCTACCAAATGATCGTCCGCCGCTATGCCGATGAGGATGGAAGCATGGATTTTAACAACTTCATCAGCTGTTTGGTCCGCCTAGATGCCATGTTCCGTGCCTTCAAATCTCTGGATAGAAACGCCAATGGCCTGATTGAAGTGTCTATCCAGGAATGGCTGGAGCTGACCATGTATTCCTGAAGTGGGCGGACGTCAGGCCCCTCCCTGGAGGACAGGACTGCTGAGAGCCTAGCCACACTGTCTGCATGATTGCTGGTACCCCGTCCAACAGCTGTCATCTCCTAGTGAGCTCTTTCGCAACCCTACATATTTCTGAACTTGCGCTGCCCTTTACTGCTTATTAAAACAGATTTTTCATGAAAAATATTCTGCGTGGTTTGTATATTAGCTTTTTAAGATACTGGATTTATATGGACTTATATGTGTGTTGGGGGATGCAGGGAGGAGCTCTCATGGAGTAGATTTTAATAGGTCATTGCTTATTTGGTGAAGGAATTCCAAGGAGCAGGAGATTTGTTGTTGTTGTTAAGAATGAGATTATGAAAAAATTCTGGAATAAATCAACAAAGCACTCAGGAAATATATTTTTCCCTTAAAAAAAGTGAGGAGGAGGGAAGTTTAAAATCTGTTTTTCTCTTAATTTCACATCTGGCCTTTCCGTTATGTAAAAAAATAAAAAATGCTTTCCTGGAAATGTATTTAACTGTATAGAAAGAGGTTCAGAAATGTGAAATTAAGCAATTTCTTCTAAGGGTAGTATTTTTTTTTTTAATGGTGGAGCAACTATCTAAAATTCTCAGATTCTTTAGTCCTGTTTCTCTAGTGAAATAAGTATGTAGCAATTTTGTTTTGTTTTGATATATTCATGAAAAAGGTCAGGGCATTAGGGAATGAAAGGGTGTACCCCTAGTCCCAAATGTCTCTGGCTGCTTTCACAAATCAGAATGATCACTCTTACATGTATTTCATACAAAATCAGGCATGCCTAGCTGATGTTAGCCAGCTCTTGTCATGTCTTACCCTGCCACAGAGCAAGGAATCTTCTTTTGTTCCTCTTTGAAAACTCAGGCAGGAGAAAAGTAAACAGAAAAAAAAGGAAAAACTTCCATAAATTGTAATCAGTTATTTGGTATATAAGGCAACATACAGATATATAAATAGCTGACTCTTTTTTGCAGTGGTCCTCAGCCCTATCTGCCATGGAGAATCACTGGGAGAGCACTCTAGGAACACTGATGCCTGATCTCACTGCAAATGAGTTCAATAAGAACCTTGGGAGGTGGGCCCAGAGACGAGAATTTTTAAACCTCCTCAGGTGGTTCTAATGAGCAGCCAAGGTTGACAGCCACTGTTTTAAAGTAAATACTGTCTCACAGTGTTTTTCAGATCGGTCTCAGCTGAAACTGAGGCCTAGTGGGGGAGTCAGTGTTGCTAATGTCCAGGAGAAGGAAGGTAGGGATACAGAGAAACTGCCTTGTATGGTCCTTGGTCTGGCTTTATCATTTTGATTGAGGTGGTTATAGCGGGGCAAGGAGTCTCCAGAATCACTGTGCGAGTAGCCTCAGCTAGAGAGGCTGCATTGCCAAGTGCTCAGCTCACCTGCCTGCTATTGAATTGATTTCTACCCCTCCTGCTTTTCTGGTTTTTAATGCATGCCCTCTCTCCCGGGCTACCTTGGAGGATCCTCCTAAGTGTGAAGATAAATTCTTCCTTCCTCTTCTGACTCATTTGGAGGAAAGCGTAACTGTTCTAACTGGCCTGTTAACAGCCCTCAGCTGCCTGGGAGAAATCCCTGGTGAAATTAAGAGGGGTTGGCATTTGACCTCTGTATTCACCATTGTCACCACCATATAATATTTATGAAGCACCACGTGCATAAAATTCTGCACTGAGCCCGGCACAAAGATCACATCCTCAAGGGACTTGTAATTTAAGCTTGTTCTGGTATGCTGCTTACACCAGGTATGGTTATATAAGAAGGAGGCTGCTGCCAGCAACCACACATTAATATCAGGATCCCCGTTTTAGAATAAGCCCACTAATATGTTAGGCATGGGTGTAGGAATGTGGCCGAGAAAGGGGAAAGCTGCCAAGACGCCTTTTAAGGTCTCAGAATATTAAGTTTATAATTTAACCTTTCCACATGGTGGTTGTGGAAAGGACAATGTAGCCCTGTTCTTTTTTCCTTACTTCATTTTAGATGTTTTATAAAAGTTAAGACAATTACCTCACACTAGCGGTGGTATTAAGTATTTCTCTTGCTCCTCAAGTTAAGGGATTACCTACTTTTATGATTCTCTTCCTGCATGCACAGGGCAAGACATCCTGAAGTTACCTAAATTTCTTTTCTGAATATATATAAAATTTGTACAAATTACCCTAGTCACTAGAGTGGATACCAGAAAATTCAGTCCAAACTCTGGATTTTTTCAAGTACCCAAATCTTTGACATTGTATAGAACCAATAGCCAGATGAATGATTGAATTTCTTAGTTTTCATTCCAATAGTTGATGTTTTAAAGGCACATTTTCAATATAAGAGGGAGTATTTACCTGAAATTTTTAAAAAAATTTTGCCATTTCTCTTTGGAAAATTACTTATAGTCTAAGATGAAGGTCTTTGATTCATGTAACTCCATCCCATTAATTTTAAATTTCTATCATTAAGCAATACAATCAATGTAGTAAGTTGAAAATAATACTCAATGATTTTTAAAAAATGTAAAATTGTACCATCTACATTTTTAAATTCAAAATATCCCATATGATTTTGAAAAACACCTTTAACTTGATATAATCCATTGAATTCTATAAACTGTAACAGGAGGAAAAAGAACTATATGCTCTGAACCTAAGAAAAACAAACATCCAAGAACATTCAAAATGTATATATCATCTTAAAGGTCACTTTTTAAATATTTTTTGAGCAGTAGTGCATCTGTTTTCAAAAGCTGATTTATATAGCAACCGCAGTCAGAAATTTCATCAGTAGTATTGCACAACTAACCCATAGTGAGGCCTTAAAAAATATTTGTGGAGGCACCTCCAGGGTCCTGATATGTAAGTGCCTATTGATCTTGAAAAGCTTTCAGAATTGCTTTTTAAAAATATTTAGTTTTAGTGCCAAGTGGATTAAAACAATTTAGTTCATAGAAAATTAGTAATATAATTACGTATGTGGGTAGAAATTTGCTCTTAATAAGAACATTCAGGTAAACGGAATTTGAATAATAATAATCCTTTGGATTTGTAGAGTTTCTTCAAAGACTCAAAGCCTTTTTCTGTTGGCTGCAGCATAGTAGGTTCTGTTTCACTTTGAAATTATTTTGGTGGCATTGATTATCTCTCATTTGCAAGGATATATCAATTATAACACAACAAAGAGAAAATAGCCCCTATCCTTGGGAGTTTCCCATCTCGAAATGTATTAGAAACCATTTCCTTAAATGTTGCTAGACTTAAAAGTTGTAAAAAGTATCTGATTCCATAGGAATGAAAACGTTGAATAAATTCAACTATGAAAAACCTTAGGGAACTGATACCTGAGAATCAGACACGTGAAAATCACCATT
Source organism: Ceratotherium simum simum (assembly GCF_057802395.1). Classification (NCBI taxonomy): domain Eukaryota; kingdom Metazoa; phylum Chordata; class Mammalia; order Perissodactyla; family Rhinocerotidae; genus Ceratotherium; species Ceratotherium simum. The sequence continues at coordinate 30,553,306 of NC_141929.1, read as the reverse complement.
TATTCCTCCTGGAATTTCAAATGGTCCATGTGTGAACAAGGGGCCTGGAACTTCCTGCTGGTCCTGGAAGGCGGTGTGGTATGACTGTGGGATGGAAAGACGTTGGGGTGACGTGGTCCCACAGTGACCCCAGCCCTCACTTCCATGCTTTTCTGATCCTGCTGACGGCCAGGGCAGGGGTGGGGCCCACAGCTAGAGTTTCAGCGAGGCTTCGTTACCTCCTCTTTTTGCAGTGACTCAATGCAACTCCTTGGTTCCAACTCTGGGCTGTCCTGGCCTCCAGATTAGGACAGATTATGGAAGGAATTAGAGGTTCCTTCCAGAAAGCTGGTCTCCTCCTTTGAGATGTGGTCCTGAAATATTTGCAAGTCTCAATATTTTTCTTTTTAAGTTCATAATTCTTCCGGAAGAGTTCAATGGGTTTTTAAGGAAAGAATCACAGATCTGAGGAATAATTTTTATCATGGAGCTGATATGAAATTGAAAAATTAAAAAAGTGTATTTTGCTGTATACTTTCTTAGTACTTTTTTTGAATATATTTTATCAAGCTACTTGTTTTAATTTGAATGACTGGGAGTCAGATTACCTAAATTTTAACTGTAGTTGTGGCAGTAGTGAGTTTTGTGACCTCAAGTAAAACTTATGTCTCATTTTTTTTATTAGTGAAAATGAAGAAGTTGAAAAGATGATTTCTAAGATTCTTTCCAGTTATCGATTTTATTATTCTGAATTTGGAAACTTAACAATGTATTATTTTATTAATCCAATAACAAAATCTCTCAGAATAATTTTCATGCTTTTCCTTTTATTTCACATTACTAGGATGAAAATTTACTTATAATTTCTCATGTGAATGATTATCAAGGCTCTGCTTTCACATTCTTTTGTCAGTTAAAACCACTCACAAGTGACTGTTAATGAAGATCAGAGGTCCAGAATATTACCTTGTTTTGTGACTAGTGGTAATATCAAGGATCCTTGACATTTCTTTTTCTCCATCTGAAAAATGAGTTATGTTTGATCTGTGTTATACACAGGGTTTGGTCCTATGGATAAAAATTGGATGCCTCAATAAAGATACAACATAACTTCAAAGGAGTATGTCTAATCATACAATCTATGATTGTATCTTCAGTGCCCACAGATCAATCTTATATGTATTCTTAAGAACTTCTACTCAAGACTTCTATGTTGCTTCGTGGAGAAAACCAGTTGCAGAAGAAATTTACCAGTGTTGAGCAATACCTATACCCATGGTTCAATAATCTGCTCCACCTCTAACGCTAATGGAAAACAACCCTCTAAAATGCAGAAGAAAATTAAATGGTGGCACAAGAAGGAAGTTATGTCCCTTGAAACTCTACCTTCTCTGAAGCTTCTGGGGTGATGAAAATGTCATCAGTATTGATTGTGGTGGTGTATACAGTTGTCAAAATGCATCAAACTGTACACTCAAAACGGATGCTTTTTATTGAATGTAAATGATACATCAATAAAATGGGTTGAAGAAAATAGCTCTCTTAGAGGCTGGTAACCAGACAAAAATGGAAGTTGGATGACCTGAGTTTTGTCTCAGGAATAAACCCTGTTACTTTAGGGAAATCTTGAAACCTCCCTGTTTCTATCTTCTCCGGTGCGAAAGTGAAAATACATTATTACTTCCCACCCTGCAGTAAGATCAAGTAGTGTGGTGAAAGTGATTCTTGACCTGTTGAGTCTTGGTTGCTTTGCGAAGCTGATAAAAAGCTACAAAAATTTCCCTAGAAAAATGTACGTACAAAAAATGCACACCAGTTCAGCCTCCGCTTTCCATGAAACCCCAGGGCAGAACACTTGCCTTAGTGATTTAAAATGAACCCAGAGTAGTAGGTAAGGGTCAATGAAAAAAAGGTGGTATTGTTTTTAGTGCCCACCTGTGTGAACTGGGCAATGGGTATCCACTGCCGCACAAAGCAAGCAATCCTTGCCCTAAAGGAAGACTTGATGGTTGAAAAGTAGATACTCAGTCACAGTTCAAGATTACACTCTTATTGATGCCAGACATTATTTGTTAATCTTTCAAGTACTCATAGCTTTGTTGTTACTAGTTCATAGTTTATCTAGGGATTCATGACTTGAAGATTTTGCTGCCAAAATGATTCTAACATGTGGGATTACAATCATTGTGTTTATTTACACCCTTCCTTTCTCCCTCCTCCTTCTGTCTTTCCTCCTCTCCATCTTTCTCCTCCACTCTCCATCTCGTTTTCCTTTCTCCTTTCTCCTCCTTTCTTCCTTTTATTTCTCTCTCTTCTGTCTCTTCCTTCAGTCCTCCTTCCCGCTCTGCTGTGCCTCTTTCTCCCTTTCTTCCTCTTCCTTAAGCTCTCTCTTTCTCTCCATTTCAAACTCTCTATGAATTCCTGTCTAGGTGAGTAGTTAATGTGTAGTAAAAACTCTGCATTCAGTCAGCCTGGGTTAGAATTATCAACCTCTTCTTTCATATTGCCATCACGAAATACCTCGTGAGGTGTATAGATATTACCATCACACTAGTTAGGTGTAGTTTCCAGAGGCTTAGAAGTACCCGATCTTCTGAGGCCTGATATCACCAAGGGGCATTGAAGTTACTCAGGTTTGCTTAGTTACTCCTGGTGTATTGCAGATTAAGCCTGGAAGGAAGAAATAATGTTAGCTACAGTTAGTGCCTCAATTTGCCCTTTTCCTTTCCCTTCCCTTTTCTACACGTAGAGGGTTGTTTAGGGACCCATTGGTGTTGGCCATCATGGCAATGGGAGAATCAATGGGAGAATGAGTGCTTTATTCCTACCTAGGATGAAAGTCCTAGATCCTGCCTCCCCAGAGGGGCTGCCATCAAGGCTGAGCTCAAGAACCCATGCTGGGTGCCACAGAGCCACTCCAAATGAGCCTCAATGATAAAATGTTTATATTTATTGCTAAACAGAAATAGAGTTTTCTTCCTTCTGAATTGAGAATGGGTGGGCCGTTGGCTTGCTGTTCCATCTCAGTGCGAAATTTTTTCCACATAGGCTCAGTGCACAATGATGTTGACCTGTTTTGTAGAACTGCATTTCACCTTGTGGGCCGTGATTAATAGTAATTCAACTAGTGGTCCTGCTAATTGATTTCCCCCCTCCTTTCACAGAACCATGATGGCAGTATCGACTTCCGAGAGTATGTGATTGGCCTGGCTGTCTTGTGCAACCCTGCCAACACAGAGGAGATCATCCAAGTGGCATTTAAGGTACTGTCAGCCCCACTGAAAGCATCTTCGTCTGTCTCATAAACAAGTGTCGACTCTAAGTGTATTATTTGAAGATCAGTGAATCTGTTACATGAGCTTATAGATCTGCTGTGACATGTACACGAGGGTAATGTGATTAAGACAATTGCTACTGAGAATGAAGAAAACACAGCATCAGTTTAAGCAAAAACGTCTTTGGAAGCAGCTGAGTTAACAATGTCAATATTGAAGAGCAGGTGATTTGACAAATTAGTTTAAAAAATTATTTCTTTTCAGCCTCTCCATTTTGAAGCCCCTAAGTGAGGGTTATAAATAAACACCACCTGTCACTAATCATCCTAATTCACCATGTGGAAAGTTCTGATCTATCCTTATTTTCTCGCTCTGTATGTCAGAGTTATTTTAAGTGGTATTTTCCTGATGGAATTTATTTTGTTGTGGTGGTGTCAGGTGGGCATCATCATAAATGTCCCAAGTTTCCACACTGTATGTTTTCCTGCAGTATCACACTTATTTTCACTGCAATATTGAGGAGGCAGATGAATAAGAGTCCCCAGCAGAACTTGATGGAGATTTGAATTGTGAGGGCTCAGACTCCATTTATCAATTACATGCCCAAAAAGAGAGGGAAGAATACATTCCCAAATTATGTTTTCAGTTCTTCTGAGATGGAAGGCACTTCATCTAATTAGTATTTAAGGGGCATGTCCCCTTGGAGTTCTAAGCTTATATGGTCTGCTCTCAAGTAAAACAACAAGTTGGTCTCCCTACTTGTCTTACCAAGCTGTGTGTAGTGACTTATTGTTCAACCCCTTGCTGGTCTCTTTGCTTCCGTCCACCGTGACAGCTGCAGATCTTCTCTATTCTCTATTCCTCTTTCTTGCTGTTATCTCTTCCTGATTGTCTCTGAGAAGAATATCCCACTGTGACTCCAACAAGTCGTTATTTTTTTTGTTTTTTTTTTCCCTTCTATTATCTACAAAGACTCTCTTCCTCCAAGAGTTCTTTCTCAAGTCTTAGAGGACACCAGGGATAGCCTCAGGAATTTTCATGTGTTCTATCATTGACAGAGGAGTCCCCGTTTACTTTTTATTTCAGATTGTTTTAAACTGAGTTAACTGCTAGGCCTATAAAGAACCCAAGTGGTTGATGCTTAGCAGATGGTCATAAGGCAAGGGCCAGAACTTTTTCCAAGTTTAAAACATTTGGCTTTTACAGACTTATTCATCCTAAAACCTAAAATTATACACATAGCTAACTTATTCCAATCCCGATATATTTCTGTTTCTGTTTTGGGATTGTATGTGTAATTACAAGTTTAGTTGGGCAAATGGTCACTTTTGGTTTACCAATGAAAGACCTGATAGAAAATTCGGCCCTTACTCACAGTAATTATTGTTTTTAAAGGAGTCGTGAGATTTTTATCTAGCCTAGACCTTGGTTTGGGGCTGGGGGAAGGAGGAAAGGAGGACTTAAATATATAATTAACTCTTTTTTCTGTAAGGCAGGGGTCATGCTTTACAATGGTTATTTTTTCAACTTCCTTCTTAGGTATGTTTTAGGTTTTTTGAAAATATGTTGGCATACCTTTATTTTTCATGAGGTAGTATCCTTTTATATAGGATCCATTCACATCCTTTTATTTGGGTAGCACTTCACACAACTTCCCATCTTTGATCTCATTTCATCGTCACAGGGACCTTTGGAGGTAGAATGTGAGAATGCTTCAGTTGTAAGCAATAAACTGCAGCGGTTGTAAGCCATAGTTGAAGGCAGAGATTCTGGCTGAGGAATTCGTTGGAAGACTGGGGAGGAGGCTCAAGGGAAGACTCAAAACCAGGCAGCTGCAAAGGCCCCAGCTGCAGGAACTACTCTACACTCTCCCTTGGGCACTGCAACAAGATTGAGCAAACGCCAGCTCCGTTCATCCTTCATGTTCCAGGCAGGGTCCAAATGGTCTTGGGCCATGTGCTCGCCAGGAAAGACAGAATGTTTTGATTAAGAGTCCCGCAGTATTCTCTGCAATGGGGAGATGTCATTCCCCCGTTCTCAAAGGAAACTAGGGTGTTAAACGTTCTACCAGAGCCCAGATCATGAGATTTACCTTAGATCCAAGAACTGTGTAGCTGGGAGATTATTGGGGATGATGTGTAACTGAGGGAAATTGAGAGTTTTAGTGAGGGGAGCGATCTGGAGTAGTCGTGACAATGGACAGGAGAGGAAGTAAAAGTCTCCAGTATGGACGTGTGAAGGGAACTTACACAGAAGTGAGACCCACCAAAGCACCCAATGTGGCAAGAATTTAGACTGTTGGATGAGTCGGTGAGACTTGTTGAGGAGTGGAAACCTTTAAGGAGAGCTTAGAGCTGGTGAGGAGCGGGGTGTGACTGAATCCTGGCTGTTAGTTTGAAGTCCAAGGCCCATCAAGAGCCCTGGGGCTGCAGGCTGTGAAAATAAATGCCAGCTCACTTTTCACTTTCCAACTCTCTTACCTCCACTTTGGGGCTGAGTGGTAGAAAATGGGTTAGAAGCAGTGCTTCTTCAGCTGGGGGTGTTAATCACAGCTTCAAAATACTATGTTTTTCTCCTCCCAACCCTCATGGACAGTTAAAATACTGTTCAATATTTCCTTGTTGCTCTTTTCACGATGATCACACCTTATCTAATGCCTGTTTTTTTTCCTGGTTTTGATCATGTATTTGGTCAGAAGTAGGTATCTTAACAGTAGGACCTCTAGATATTAGCTGCCTGGATTTTGATGCCGGCTCTCCCTCTTACAAGTACAAGCGACCTTGGGAAAGTTGCTTGACTTCCTTGTGCGTGTCTTCTTATCTGTAAGATAGGGCTAATAGTGGCACCTACCTTACCTAAGACGATGTAAGGGTCGAATGAGTTAATATGTGTGAAGTGATTTGAACTCTTTTCATCAGTGCCTGCCCAGTCAGTGCTATATCCTTAAAAATTTTTAATAACCAGGAGAGGATTTTAAATATGGGGTTTTAATTATCTAACTGTTCCCCCTGTTTTGCTGCTTGACTTTCAATCTCTCTCACCCTACTGCCTTTTCCTCTCCGCCTATAAACATATTCTGTCTTTCCCTTTCTAAGGACAACCTCCTTTTGTGCTTCATTATTGCCCCATTTATCTCCTTTCCTTTGCTACATAATTTCTTAAAGGGAAGTCCATCCTTGTTGCCCCCACTTCTCACCTCTGTTCATTCCTTGATTCCCGTTACCGTCTGGCTTCCAGTTCCTGGAAACTGTCTTTACGTCATTATGTCATCAGGATCTCCTAATTGCCAAACCCAGCAAACCTCTTTGCTTCTTGGCTGGCCTCTCTATGGCATTTTACTCTGTTGGCCATAACCACTGTCAAAGTCTCTTCCCCTTTCTTGAAAGCCCTCCCTTAGCTTCCAAAATGCATGCTCTTCTTTTCTGGTTCTCCATCTCTCACTGCTTCTTCTGAGTCCTTTTTGCAGGTTCCTCTTCCCTACACACACCTCAACTCTTGCTGTTCTCAGGGCTTTGGCTTACTTGGTATGTTCTCTGCAGATAAGCTTCAATACACCTGTAGTTCCAGTTCTTACCTGAATTCCTATCTCAAGCCTCATCATTCTCCCGAGCTGATATGCTGAATCGCTTACTTCTTTTTTGTTGTTGTTAATTTTGTTTATTTATTTTCCCCCAAAGCCCCAGTAGATAGTTGTATGTCACAGTTGCACATCCTTCTAGTTGCTGTATGTGGGACGCGGCCTCAGCATGGCCGGAGAAGCGGTGCGTCAGTGCGCGCCCGGGATCCGAACCCGGGCCGCCAGCAGTGGAGTGCACGCACTTAACCGCTAAGCCACGGGGCTGGCCCAGAATCACTTACTTCTTCCTGGCACCTCTGACTCAAATTTAACCTCTCCAGGTCCAGCTCTTGATCTCATTGGGCACCTGTGTTCCCACTCTTGGTGATGTAACCACTTTCACCGAGTTGTCCAAGCTGGAACTTCAGCTGTCCTTGGCTCCTTCCTTTCCATCACTGCAGACTTCTAATTGATATGCAAGTCTTATCTTTGCTTCCTTATAAATTCTGTCCCTTCCTGTCCTTCCTGCTTCTCCACCTCTGTCTCTTAATTGTTTTTCCTGCCTCTAGTGTTTTCAACCTTCTGCTCTCAATCCATCCTCCACACTCTGCCTCAGAGAGCTCCGTCAATTCACTTATGATCACACCACATCCCCTCCCATCATACTCCTGCAGGGTTAGGTGAGGCATTATATATCCATCATGATTGGATCTCTGCTTGTCCTTCAGTCCTGACTCGAGCCCCCAGCAATCACTTGCTAGTCCTTGTATGATCTGGGACTATCTCTTCATGTTCTAAGACCCAACTCAAAAGGCAACTCCTCTGTAAAGCTTTCCCTGACCTCTCTCTCTCCTTGTTCTCCACAGGACTCCCCTGTCTCTTTGTACTTCCTATTGTTGTAGCCCCTATTTTAATTCTATATCTTTCCACCACTCAACTATAAGTGTTGCGAGGACAGGAGAGACCATACTTTCTTCATATACATATCCCTAATCCCTGGCACAATAAATGTTTGAATTATTAAAGAGCTTATTTTCCAAGATTATTCCACGCCACTATTTTCCTGAGGGAGCTAATTCTTACGTTTTATTTTCTTTTTCCTTCAGCTCTTTGACCTTGACGAGGATGGCTACATAACCGAGGAAGAGTTTTCCACCATTCTGCAGGCTTCCCTTGGAGTGCCTGATCTTGATGTTTCTGGTCTCTTCAAGGAAATAGCCCAGGGGGATTCTGTGTCCTATGGTAAGTAGGCAGTTTGGCCCCTGATTTAGTTTACAAGGAGGGCATCCGAAATCTGGACTGACCCTCATATGGGAATGCTGTTTCCTTCCCTCCACTAATTATATGAACAATAGACATAATAGCAATAATGATGATAGTAATAATAGCAATAATGGTGTAATCGTAGTAGCTAATTATTGAGGGCTTACATATGCTGAGCACTCTTCTAAATATTTTATATTTATTCACTCATTTAATCTTTACAACAAGCCTATTTAATCAATACTCTTCGTTATTCTTACTTTACTGAGATGCAAAGAATTTCAGTAACTTACCTAAGATCATCCAACTAGAGAACGGCAGAGCCAGGATTCAAACACCCAGACAGCCCAGCTTGAGAGCCCACACCATTGACCTGCCTCTCCTGGAGGGGCTTTTCCTTTCTGCTGCCAGTGTGGCCAAGCAAAACGGAGCAAGTTAACCAAACTGGGTTGTAACCACAGTAGAGGGATATGGACTGAGGTACCAACAAGCATAACAGTAGCTAGACCTTCTGTTGATGTTCACTGTTAGTGCTTAGGTAAGCATTCACATTCATTATCTCGTCATGTTGTTGGCACCCGGTGAGGTAAAGGTAGGGACTATCATGGAGGAAGACCTTGTGGCCAAGTGGCAGGTCCATCCGTCAGTGACCGACCTTTCCCCTGATGGCTCGAGTCCACACATCACAATAAGCTCTGTCAGGCGGAAGGATGGTACATCAGTTTCACATATTTCACAGTGCAGTCGTTGAGAAACACACCACACACGGCAGCAGCCAAGAGGCCTAGGTGATTGTTTCCCAGCCTTGGCTTTGATGTGGTCCTAGATGTAAAGTCGGCTTATCTTCCCCAGTCTTTTCCCTCAGGCTGGAGAGGGATTCCTCATGAATGCCTTTTTCCTTATGGTGTTCAAAGAGTTTCAGCTTGTTAACTTTCATGGGACAGGGGAATTAGATCACATTACTCTCTGTTTTTAATTACTGTCATTTTGGCTGCCCTTTATTCTATTTCAGGTAATTACGTGCCTAGGGCACTTATACTCTAAGTGCATTACAAAAAAAAAAAAAGCAAGAAAGTATAAAATGAGGAAGTATTTCCTGAGATAAAATTTATGAGTCATAAACCCCATGTGAACTAATAATTCTCTGACCATTTTTCTTTCATAAGTAAGACTCTGTTACTCTGAATTACCAGATTTTGGAAAGCTACTTGGAATAGCTATTTCAATGGAAGCTAATCCCAAAATTTATTTGTAGGTAGTCATAATTTTATGACTATTAATCAAATTACTCAAATTAATCAAATTATTAAGTAATTGAATTTCGATTTTAATAATTTTTTAGGGAAATATGCTTTGGTTTTGGAGTTCAATCTTTTTCTTTTCAGAATACACAGAATATCTTCCTTTCCCCAATATTATGCAAGTACTTTTTTTTTTGCAGGAATGTTTGAGGTATTTAAGCATGATTTTATCAAAGAATAGGTATTGAAATGTATCATGAATGTGACCATTTAAATTGTTTAAATATGATCATTTAAATTGTTTTCATTCTTGGTTTTCCATTAGCCAAATTAATGCCCAAATTCCATTTATCGCCAGTTCACAGCACTTCTTCTAGAAATGAGTTGTTCTTTAATGCCACTGCCATCCCCAAAGAGAACAGAGACCTTGATCTTTTGAACAGAACACAAGTCTTGAAGTTAAAGCTCTTGATTTCAGTAGATCAACTCTCATGCTCACTCATCTTAGAAGTCACTTATGTCCCCTGTGTCCTCATCATTGAAATAGACTCCTGCAGATGAACCTTTATTTTGGATGTTAAGAAAGAACAATTAATAGCTTACCTGATTTGGAAGTATAAAGTGGTCTATTAATGCAAAATAATGTTGCAGTTGCAAAGAATGACTCGGGCTCAGTCTGGTGACTTTCTCATCACTAAGACCTATTTTTATCTTCAAGAATTGTTAGGTGGTGTAATGTGCCATGAAGTAGACTCTTGGTTATCAGGGGATTAAAAAAAAATAGATATAAATAGGACGTTGGGTTAAAATACTTTTATTATAGAGCCAAATAGCAAGCTGATTCCAAAGACCAGGCTCCCTTTGCTCTATAGGGTCAATAAAATTTTCTTCATCCAAACAGAAGAGGATAGAGAAATTGCAAAACTGAGGATAGCATATTTCAGAAACCCCCGGTTATTGGAAGCTTGAGGTTCAAATTCTGGTAGTTAATGTAGTAAGCCTTGTATAGCTCTACTTCAGTTTCTAAATCTAAGACACTCGAGATAAGAAGAGGTCTGCTACACAAAGGTCTCACGCCGTGATTATTATGTAGTGGACACGCTACTTGCCATTATTGATCATAAGTCGGGGCTCTGCTTTTCAAGACTGTATATTTCTATACCAGAGTTAAAGATTAAAATAGTTTTAAAAGCCCGTTGTAGAAATTCCTGAGTAATAGAATTGTTTTTAACTTTTATTACAAAAAATAACAAAAATACAGAAAACTGAATGAAAGGTAAACATAGAGCATAATGAAGTTTTATAAAGTGTACACTCTTATAACTACTATTGAGATCAAGAAATAGAGCTTTACTGACCTGACTTAAAGAGGAATCTGAGCCTTGCTTTATTTTAGCGTTTTACCATAGAAGTACGTATCTTTAAATAGTGTGTTTTAGTTTTGCCTAAGATTTTGAACATTATATAGTGAACTCATACAGTATGTGTTCTTTTGTATCTGGCTTTTCTCATTCCAATGGCTTTAAGATTCATCCATGCTATTACAACACACCTGTTCATTCATTTTCATTGCTGTATAACATTAATGTGCCATGAATATGCCACAATTTCTTTATCTGCTTCTACTGTTGACAAACATTTGAGTTGTTTCCATTTTTCACCTCTTATGAATAATGTGGCTATGAACATTCTCGTACATGTCTCCCAGAATGCAATATGCACAAATTTCTCTAGGTAATATACTTTGGAATAGAACTAATGAGTCACAGTGTATGCATATCTTCAACTTGACTAAATCATGGAAAAGCTATCTTCTGAAATAGTTGTACAGTTTTTAGAGGGTTGAGTAATGGAATTTTGCAATAGTGTATTATTAAAGTCACATGTTAGTGTGCATCATGCCAAAAGAAGCTTCACCTCAATTTATTGGATTTTGTTTTTTCTTCTTTTCTAGAGGAATTTAAAAGTTTTGCCCTAAAGCATCCAGAATATGCTAAAATATTTACAACATACTTAGACCTCCAGACAGGCCACGTGTTTTCATTACCGAAAGAAATCCAGGCAACTCCCTCACTCACAAGTAATAAAGTCAGTCCTGAAAATCACGAAGAGAGTACCTCAGACAAAAAAGATGACTGAAAGCAAATCTCCCCAACAGGGAAAATGCGGTGGCTCTTACTTGAAATTGTACAGACATTTATTGGTAGTATTTTAAATGTCGTTGTTGAGTAGTGATGTTTAAAATGGAAAGCTTTTTTATAAAAATGATAGATTTTCTTATTAAAATGCTTTTAGTCACATGTGTATATCAAGTAATATTCCTTTACTTTTATGTTATATTGTGTGTACTGATTGGTTTTCTGGGGATAAATATGTTTTTATGCATTTCCCAGTTTAATTTGCATATCCAAATGTGTGAAATGTTCTCAATACTGATGAGCATTATTAACACTATAAATTATAGAGCTTAACAACTGTAAACACTTTTTAATCTACTGCCCTCTAAAGAAATAAAGTAATATTCTATTGTCTCTAATCTCTTCCTATTTCTGGAAATAAGAATCAAGAGTCTGAGGAACGTTGCAGAATTTTATACCTATAACTTCACAGATGCATTTTTTTTCTATTTACATTTCAGTTTCTTGGATCACTGACTGTGGGCGGATTAGAAGGGAGAGCTCTGTTCATTACAGGAGACTTCTTAAAAATTCATATTCTCTTTATCATACATACCTATTATGGATTTTCTTAGCCACCTGCTAAGGAGATCATACCCTTTGGCATGATCTACAGATTTAGAACTTTGTTTTAAAGACAACAGCTGTGGCCAAGAGCTAAGTGGGAATTGCATTATGGAAGGTAACATCGATTGCCTAATGAGAAAATGAATTTTTTGCCACAGAGTTTAATTTGAGTTGGATAATTTGTAATGTAGTGCTTACCCAATAAAGGAATCAGATTAGCTCTATTTATATATTAGAATTAATATATTTTGCCATCCAAGTGGGAGTTTTGTTAAGTGTCCTCTCAAGTTTTAGAGTTTGTCTGAAATATCTACAGGGAAAACACAAAAGGTTCCAAAGTGTCACCAAAGGCTAGGGAATCCAAAAACCTACTTTTTAACGTGAGACCACAATGTAACCCCCAGGCGGGAATCTAACAGTGATATTTTTCCTTTTGGTTAAGCAATAATTTCCCTCAAGTGCCATTTTTATTGGATTTCATGCATGCATGCGTATTGTTAGTATCATTTATGTTTGAAATTTTGAACAAAGAACCAATTTATTAATGTACAAAAATAGTTTGTTCAAATTCTGAATACAGTCTTTGAATTCAAACTCTTTGTTTTGGCTATGTTTCTGAGTATATTGGCGATTCACCCCCAGGCTAATTTTTTTTTTTTTTTTTTTTTTTTTTTTTTTTTTTTTTTTTTTAATTTTTGTTTATTGCAGTAACATTGGTTTATACCATTGTAAAAATTTCAGGTGTACCTCATTGTCCTTCTATTTCTGCATGGACTACATCATGTTCACCACCAAAATACTAATTACAACCCATCACCACACACATGTGCCGAATTATCCCTTTCACCCTCCTCCCTCCCCCTTCCCCTCTGGTAACCACCAATCCAATCTCTGTCCCTATGTGTTTGTTTATTGTTGTTATTATCTACTACTTAATGAAGGAAATCATACGGTATTTGACCTTCTCCTCTGACTTATTTCACTTTTGCATTATACTCTCAATGTCCATCCATGTTGTCACAAATGGCTGGATTTCGTAGCTTATGGCTGAGTAGTATTCCATTGTGTATATATACCACAGCTTCTTTATCCATTCGTCCCTTGATGGGCACTTAGGTTGCTTCCAAGTCTTGGCTATCGTGAATAAGGCTGCAATGAACACAGGGTGCATGTACCTTTGCAAATTGGTGTTTTCAAGTTCTTGGATAAATACCCAACAGTGGAATAGCTGGATCATATGGTAGTTCTATCCTTGATTTTGAGGAATCTCCATACTGTTTTCCATAGTGGCTGCACCAGTTTGCACTCCCACCAGCAGTGTATGAGAGTTCCCTCTTCCACAACCTCCAACACATGTTGTTTCCTGTCTTGTTAATTATAGCCATTCTGACAGGCGTGAGGTGATATCTCATTGTAGTTTTGATTTGCATTTCCTGATAGTTAGTGATTTTGAACATCTTTCATGTGTCTGTTGGCCATCTGTATATCTTCTTTGGAGAAATGTCTGTTCAGGTCTTTTGCCCATTTTTAATTGGGTTGGTAGTTTTTGTTGTTGAGATGCATGAGTTCTTTATATATTTTGGAGATTAAGCCCTTATCAGATGTATGGTTTGCAAATATCTTCTCCCAATTGTTAGGTTGTCTTTTTCGCTTTGTTGATGGTTTCCTTTGCTGTGCAGAAGCTTTTAGTTTGATGTAGTCCCATTTGTTTATTTTTTCTATTGTTTCTCTTGCCTGGTCAGATGTGGTGTTTGAAAAGATGTTGCTAAGACTGATGTGGAAGAGCGACTGCCTATGTTTTCTTCTAGAAGTTTCACAGTTTCAGGTCTTACATTCAAGTCTTTAATCCATTTGGAGTTAATTTTTGTGTATGGTGTAAGGTAAGGGTCTACTTTCATTTTTTGCATGTGGCTATCCAGTTTTCCCCAACACCATTTGTTGAAGAGACTTTCTTTTCCCCATTGTATGTTCTTGGCTCCTTTGTCAAGATTAGCTGTCCATAGATGTGGGTTTATTTCTGGGCTTTCGATTCTATTCCATTGATCTGTGTGTCTGTTTTTGTGCCAGTACCATGCTGTTTTGGTTACTATAGCTTTGTAGTATATTTTGAAATCAGGGAGTGTGATACCTCCAGCTTTGTTCTTTTTCTCAGGATTCCTTTAGCTATTCGGGGTCTTTTGTTGTTCCATATAAATTTTAGGATTCTTTGTTCTATTTCTGTGAAAATGTTGTTGGAACTTTGATAGGGATTGCATTGAATCTATAGATGGCTTTAGGAAGTATGGACATCTTAACTATGTTAATTCTTCCAATCCAAGAGCACGGAATATCTTTCCATTTCTTTGTGTCCTCTTCAATTTTCTTTCAGCAATGTTTTATAGTTTTGTGTACAGATCTTTCACCTCTTTGGTTAAGTTTATTCTAGGTATTTTATTCTTTTGTTGCAATTGTAAATGGGATGGTATTCTTAATTTCTTCTTTCTGCTACTAAGTTGTTAGTGTACAGAAATGCAACTGATTTTTGTATGTTGATTTTGTATCCTGCAACTTTACCATAGTCGCTTTATTACTTCTAAAGTTTTCTGGTGGATTCTTTTTAGGTTTTCTATATATAAAATCATGTCATCTGCAAATAGTGACAGTTTCACTTTTCCTTTCCAATTTGATCCCTTTATTTCTTTTCTCTTGCCTGATTGCTCTGGCTAGGGACTTCCAATACTATGTTAAATAGGAGTGGTGACAGTGGGCATCCTTGTCTGGTTCCCTGTTCTTAGAGGATAGCTTTCAGTTTTTCACCATTGAGGATGATATTAGCTGTGGTTTTCATATATGGTCTTTATTATGTTGAGGTCCTTCCCTTCTATACCCTTTTTATTCAGAGTTTTTATCATAAATGGATGCTGTATCTTGTCAAATCCTTTCTCTGCATCTATTGAGATGATCATGTGATTTTTATTCTTCATTTTATTAATGTGGTGTATTACGTTGATTGATTTGCGTAATGTTAAACCATCCCTGCATACCTGGAATAAATCCCACTTGATCATGGTGGTAATCTTTTAACGTATTGTTGTGTATTTGCTAGTATTTTGTTGAGGATTTTTGCATCGATGTTCATCAGTGATATTGGCCTGTAATTTTCTTTTTGTGTTGTCCTTGTCTGGTTTTGGTATCAGGGTAATGTCAGCCGTAGAGAATGAGTTAGGGAGCTTCCTCCTCAATTGTTTGGAAGAGTTTGAGAAGGATAGGTATTAACTCTTCTTTGAATGTTTGGGTAGAATTCACCAGGGAAGCCATCTGGTCCTGGACTTTTTATTTTGGGGAGGTTTTTGATTACTGTTTCGATCTCCTTACTGGTGATTGGTCTATTCAAATTTTCTACTTCTTCTTGATCCAGTTTTGGAAGGTTGTATGATTCTAAGAATTTATCCATTTCTTCCAGATTGTCTAATTGGTTGGCATATAGTTTTTTCATAGTATTCTCTTTATAATCTTTTGTATTTCTGAGGTGTCTGTTGTAACCTCTCCTCTTTCATTTCTGATTTTACTTATTTGTGCCTTCTTTTTCTTGGTGAGTCTAGCTCAAAGGTTTGTCAATTTTGTTTATCTTTTCAAAGAACCAGCTCTTGGTTTTATTAATTTTTTCTATTGTTTTTTGGTCTCTATTTCATTTATTTCTGCTCTGATTTTTATTATTTCCCTTCTTCTACTGATTTTGGGCTTTGTTTGTTCTTCTTTTTCCAGTTCCTTTAGGTGCATTGTTAGATTGTTTATTTGGAGATTTTTCTTGTTTGTTGAGATAGGCCTGTATTGCTATAAACTTCCTCTTAGAACCGCTTTTGCTGTATCCCATAAATTCTGGCATGTCGTATTTTCATTTTCATTTGTCTCCAGGTATTTTTTGATTTCTTCTTTGATTTCTTCGTTAACCCAATCGTTGTTCAGTAGCATTTTGTTTAATCTCCATGTATTTGTGGCTTTTCTGATTTTCTTCCTATAGTTGATTTCTAGTTTCATACCACTGTGGTCATGAAAAGATGGTTGGTATTATTTCAATCTTCTTAAATTTATGGAGACTTGTTTGTGGCCTAATATGTGATCAATCCTGGAGAATGTTCCATGTGCATTTGAAAAGAACGTGTATTCTTCGGTTTTTGGATGGAATGCTCTGTATATATCTACTAGGTCCATCTGTTCTAGTGTGTCGCTTAAGGCCAATGTTTCCTTATTGATCTTCTGTTTGGATGATTCTATCCGCTGGGTGTAAGTGGAGTGTTAAAGTCCCCTACTATTATTGTGTTACTGTCTATTTCTGTTTTTATGTCTGTTAATAATTGCTTTATATATTTAGGTGCACCTACATTAAAAGTGAGATATTTACAAGTGTTATATCCTCTTGTTGGATTGTTCCCTTGATCATTATGTAATGCCCTTCTTTGTCTCGCTTTTACAGTTTTTGTTTTAAAGTCTATTTTGTCTGATATGAGTACTAAGCTACCCCTGCTTTCTTTTCATTGCCATTTATGCGTGAGTATCTTTTTTCATCCCTTCACTTTCAGTTTGTGAGTGTCTTTAGGTCTGAAGTGTGTCTCTTGTATGCAGCATATATATGGGTCTTGTTTTTTTTTATCCAGTCAGACACCCTATGCCTTTTAATTGGAGCATTTAGTCCATTGATTCAAAAGTAGCTATTGATAAGTATGTACACTTACTGCCATTTTTTAACTTTTTTTTTTTTTTTCCTCAGTGTTTTAGTAGTCCTTCTCTGTGTTCCTTACTTCTTCTATACAGAATTGATGGTCACTTTAGTTTGACCTCTGTCTGAAAGCTGTACTCTTTAACTACTCCTCCCTCCTCCTTTTTGTTTTTGATATCATATCCAACTTCTTTTTGTGCATTTGTATCCATACGCTCTAATCGTGAAATAGATAATTTTTCCTATTTTGTGGTCTTCTCTTTCCCTTAAATCACTTCTTTTATCATTTCTTGTATCACTGGTTTCTTGGTGACAAACTCCTTTAATTTTTGCTTGTTTGGGAAATTTTTGATCTCTCCTTCCATTTTGAACGATAACCTTGCTGGGTAGAGTATTCTTGGCTGTAAGTTTTCCTTTTAGCACTTTTAAATATATCGTGCCATTCTCTTCTAGCCTGTAAGGTTTCTGCTGAGAAGTCAGCTGATAGCCTTATGGGGTTTCCTTTGTATGTAACTTGACATTCTCTTGTGGCTTTTAGGATTCTCTCTTTATCTTTAATTCTGGACATTTTGATTATGATGTGTCTTGGTGTGGGCCTCTTTGGGTTTATCTTGTTTGGGGCTCTCTGTGCCTCCTGTACCTGGATGTCTGTTTCCTTCCTTAGGTTAGGAAGTTTTCATCTATTATTTCTTGAAATAGATTCTCTGCCCCCTTGTCTCGCTTTCTTTCCTTCCGGGACACCTATAACACGGATGTTAGTGCGCTTGATGTTGTCCCAGAGGTCCCTTAGACTGTCCTCACTCTTTTTAATTCTTTTCTCTTACCTGTTCACCTTGGGTAATTTCTTCTAGTCTTTCTTCCAGCTCACAGATCCGCTTCTTCTGTATCCTCTACTCTGCTTTTGAGTCCCTCTAATGAATTTTTTCATTTCCAGTATTGTATTCTTCATTTCTGATTGGTTCTTTTTATATCTTCCATTTCTTTGTTGACATTCTCACTGAGTTCATCTATTCTTCTCCCCAGATCAGTTAGCATCCTTAACACTCTTAGTTTGAACTCTCTGTCGGGTAGGTTGCTCATTTCCTGTTTCACTTAGTTCCTTTTCTGGGGTTTTGTCCTGTTCCCTTACTTGGAATGTATTCTTTGCCTCCTCATTTTGCCTCTTTCCCTGTGCTTGTGTCTATGTATAGGTAGGTCAGCTACGCCTCCTGCTCTTGGATAGGTGACCGTGATGTAAGTGATGGCTTAGAGGCTTCCAGTGTGCTTCCCTCAGTTCTCAATGTTCCAGGTGGCCCCTGTGTGGCTGCTACAGGTGCTTCTATTGTGGCCTGTTAGCTCTCCCTATAGGCGCCCAGGGAGGCTGAGTTATGCTCCTGGCCAGCTGTTGTAATGCTCAGCTGCTTGTAGTTGTTGTGGGCCCTTCAGTCTCTTTATCAGGTGTGAGGAGCCCCAGCACAGTTGGCTGCAAGTTCTAATACCACATCTGTGTTGCAGTATTTCTTTTTTTTTTTTTTTTTTTTTTAAAGATTTTATTTATTCAGTTTTTTCCCCCCAAAGCCCCAGTAGATAGTTGTATGTCATAGGTTCACATCCTTCTAGTTGCTGTACGTGGGACTCAGCCTCGCGTTGGACAGAGAAGTGGTGCCTCGGGGGGCTCCCGGGATCCGAACCCGGGCCGCCAGCATCAGAGCGCGCGCACTTAACCGCTAAGCCACGGAGCCGGCCCCAGTATTTCTTTTAAGTGAGTAGGCCCCCAGCGTGGCAGGTTGTTAGGCTCAGGGCCTTAGAATTGCTGTAAACCTCTAGCCTATTAGGTCTCTTGTCAGCTCTCTGAGGATTGCAGCTGGGTGGGGCTGGCCTCAGGCACAGGAGCACCCAATTGTTTCAGGCTTTGGAAGGTGGGGCAAACCTCCTATGTGGGTCTTTGAGAAGCACAAGTCTTCTGCAGCTGACAAGCCCTGCCGCCCACAGGTCCACACACACAGTCAACACAGTCCTGCCTGCAGTGAGCCCACCTCCCCAAGCGACCCAGTCTCTCCACGGCGGAGCCCCACACACTCCGCCACCACCCCACACTCCACCCGCCTTGTGCACACCCTGCCCCGCCAAGTCAGCTCAGCTGCCAGGCTGCAGAAAATCCAGTCACCAATCTGCAGGCCCACACGCTGCCTGAGGGTTTGCTGTTAGGTGGGGCCAGTCTCTAGGGTGGGCTGCCTGCCCTGGCTGAGCTGGATTAAATCGGTGCTCTAGCGGTGGAGCAGACCCTGGGCTAGCAGGTCTCAGGGAAAACTCCAATGATGCTCTGTGTCAGCACGCCACACCAGGCCACAACAATGGCCGCCGCCAATGTCCCAGTCCCTGGAGAGGTCTCACCTCACCGAGATGCACTCAGGGCCTATTAGGTGAGTCTCTTGTCACCAAAGCAGTGTGCACCTTTCTTTCTGGTGATTTTAGGATGCTTTCTGGAACGGGTGAGTTTGTGCGCTGGGCCCTTTAAGAGCCAGTTTTAGTTTCTTTGTGAACTGGGTTTTCTGGGGTGCTCCCCAATGCTTTAGTAGCAGCAAAGTCAGATATTATGTCAGCTGGTCTCGACAGCTGGGTCCACACAATGCCCACAGCGGGCGCCCTGCTCAGGGCCCCGCGCCCAGGAGGTTGGGTGACTGTGAGCTGCTCGGCTGCCATGAAGCTGGCGGCTTGTGAAGGCGGGCAAGCCTCCTCCGGAAGGGAGTCTCTGCCTCTTCCACCCCAGTTAGGATTGTCCGTTGTTGCAGGAGTTCCACTTATCCAGTTTTCAGCTCTGTCTCAGGGGTAATTTTTCCACGAGTAGTTGTAAATTGGCTGTGTCCATGGGAGGAGGTGAGTTCAGAGTCTGCCTACGCCGCCATCTTGACTCCCTCTCCCAGGCTAATTTTTTAAAGCCATTTTTGAAGTTGAGAAATCTCATGAGAGATGTTGGTGTTTATATTTAATCAAGAGTTATGATTTCCAGCTAGTTTTACATATTAAGCAGTTAGTAGTCTAATGAGTAAATATGTATTTGGATAATTGATTACTAAAAACTTTATATATGTATATGTAATTGTTTGCTTTTTGTGTGTCTTAAAGCTATTTAGACAAAGCATTGAATGAGCTGAAAACAATTTCTTAAGTAATTGGGAAAGTACATCTTTATAATCGTATCTGTCATATGCAATTGAATGTATATAATACTCAGGTACCATGATTGTTTTTTATCGTAAAAAAGCCAGGTATTAATTGTGAAAAAGTAGCATTGTAAAATAAAAGCTTTCTATGAGGCTCTTGAAAGTGATCCTACTGTTTGCCTTTTTTAAAATAATATTTTATGCTCTTTAATTCCACTTCTGCCAATGTAATATTCCTATTCCTATTTTATTACTGAATAAACAAACTTGCTACATAAAATTCTTGGCAATTAAAAAATTATGGCTTTGCCATTTTGTCTCGTGTAATATACCTTTTTAATATTGGGGTTTGAATATAAGTTTGTGTATTTATGAATGTGATTAATCCTTTTTGTTTGCATTTAAGCTTTATGAAATGTTAAATATCACTTTAATGAAAAAGTCAAATTTTAGCTAAAATAGCAGTGGTTAGTATTCCTAAAGAAGTTGACTTGACTGGTGGGGTGTATGTAATAACACAAGTCATGATCATCAGTATTACTACAGACTAGGCCTCTACTTTTATGCCATCTTAACAAAGATTTCCTTCAAAGATGAGACTTCTTAAAAATTCCTATTAAGTTTTCTCCTCTTAAGAATTAAAGTAAAGAATTCAATTTCATTAAATCAGTTAAAAACACTGTGGTTTTACATAATAGGTTGAAGAAAAAAAAAAAGGGTTACTCTTTGAAATGAGAAATACTAGATCCTAAGGCATATTAACCATAAAAATTTCTATCAGAACAGTTCCATTGAAGGATAATGACATACTGAATGCTTATAGGCCAAGTTGCTTGCATTATGTATATTTAATTCTCCTCTGACTTTCCCTTTAGAGCTTTGGAAGGCTGAGTGTGCTAGCTAGTAGTGGTATCGATAATGAATATTTAAAAGAGATTTACCTCCCTTTTAGAAGACATATGGTCTGCTCTCTGTATGAGGCACAGCAGTACAGATATCTCCTTCCCAGACTCAGGAACTCTCCCCTGCAGATGGTAGCAAGTGCAGGGTGGTTAATTGACAACAGTTAACTGATGGTTTATTAAAGAGAGGGGCATTGACTGTATTGGAACAGATGGGCTCCCTACTACAGAAGTCCTTGTGTGTTTGTTTTTATATAGCAATGACTAAAGAGGATAAAGAGATTCTAGTAAGAAATCCATCCCTAGGAAAGCAGACATATTTACAATCTTTTTTCTATTTTCTGTTCACTTGGATGAACTTTTCAATTTTTTTGTTAAATTGTTATACCAAAGTATCAAATCAGTGTTACATTGTGGATTGATAGAGGTGAAGACCCTCACAAAGTTCTTGATATGTATCCAATATGCATTCATCTATCTGCCTAACAATGGGGATATATTCTGAGAAATGTGTCGTTAGGTGATTTCATCGTTGTGCAAACATCATGGAGCGTACTTACACAAACCTAGGTGGTACAGCCTACTAAACACCTAGGTTGTATGGTACTAATCTTATGGGACCACCGTCGTATATGCGGTCCATCATTGACCGAAACTTCGTTATGTGGTACAGAACTATACCTATCACAGACTTTGGTAAATAGGGTAATATCTGAAGATACGTTGTCGTTTTTACTCCATTTAATGTGACCTTGTTTCTAGGTAATCATTCTCTCTCAACAAACTTCTCAAGTGTCTATGTAAGGACCAGCGTGTTCTAACAAATTGTCTCCGTTACATTTTGACACCCAGCTTGCTATGTTTTGTTACATGTTAACCTTAATTTCTAATCATTCTCACAAAAGAATCTGTACATTATAAAAGATAAAAAGTAGAGAAAAGAATAAACAGAAAAAAATCATGTTTACTTCCACTATTCCAAATCAATCATTAATTTTTTGACATATTTTATTTCACCCTTTTTTCTAGACGTTCTTATGTTCTCAAAGTAACAATGTATATGGTATTTTACATCCTACTTTTTCACTTGCAATGTAACATTTCCCATTGACATTAAAATTCCCTGTAAATTTTTTAGTGTACCTAATATTCCATCAGATAGCTATAACATAGTATATGTAATCATTTTCATATTGAACCACATGAGTGTGATTTTCATTTTGGGACTATTAAAAATATCCAACCCAATACTCCATAATAATCCATAATTACAAGTAGTTTGCTAAGAGACTTATTTATACTTTCTGAATTCCAAAATGAAAAATTCACTAAAGATTTTATAATTATTAAAATTTGTTTTAAAATAATTTTATTATGGGAAAAATTTTGAAATTATCTTAGAATACATAGAGTATAGTAATTTTAACTCGTAGTGGTTCACAGTTTCATGTCGTTTAAAGGTAAGTAGACTTGGTCTTTTAAAAACTATTTTTACCTTTGTAACGGTAACAGACTTACTAGTTATCACAATAAGTAATAATAATAACTACCAATTTGGAGTGCTTATGATGTATCAGGCATTGTGCTAAGTGATTTACAGGCATCAACTCATTTAAACCCTCAATGAAGCATAGGTATTGTTGTCACTGGTTTTACTAAACAAAGTTTAGAACTATGCCTAAGTCACTCATTAAGTGGCATTAAATTGGAATTAAACCTAATTTTGTCTGATTGCGAAGGCCGTGCTTCTAATCATTTAAATAGAGCAACACAGCTGCCTGATTTATAGAATTTATAGATTTAGCATCTGCCATATATTTTCCTATTTATGGGTTTTAGATATCAAATTTTGACTTAGTTCTTAAATGGAAGAGAGACAGAGGTGGTTCACAATGGTTGTGAGCAGTGGTAGAGATGGGAAAAGATTGGTGAACCACAGTCTAGCAAGGGTAACACTCCCAACCCTCTTCCTTGTGGCTCAGGGTAGGTCTGCTGAAAATCCTGAAACTTTCCTATATGAATAATCCAAGTTACTGTAAACCAAAGGCAAGGCGAACTTCAGAATACTACCATACTCTTTTTCCTTTGTGGGTGGTAGTGGAGCATGAATGAATTCTCTACTTCTTATGGGTCCCTTTGCTGTGTGGCCTTTTCAGTCACATCTCTCATCTCAGAATAAAATACATGATCAATAAAGTAGAGTTTGAGGAAACTGAGGACTAAGTGAAAATTGGAATATCTCGGAGCTTCATTCTAACTGTTGTGGACCACCCTCTCTGCTGTTCTCCCCACTGACACTTCTGCCATCTTATAAATTCTCTTGCCGTACAGAAAGCACAGTGATCATTTCAAAGCATAAGCCACATATCACTTCTCCAGTTAAATTTTTTCAAAGCTTTCCCATTGAAATTTGGTTAAAATCCCATATGTTCATCATGGCCTGCAAGGCCTTACATGGTCTGGCCCTTCCTACAGTCTAGTTCCCAACTGTCCCCAATCTCCTCCCTCACTAACAACCAACAATAAATCTTTCTTGTCCTCAGACTGATGGCAGCCCCTTCTAGCCTCAGAATCTTTGTACTGCTGTTCCCTCTGGCTAGAATGTTCTTTCCCAAAGATTTCCCCCTGGCCTTCTCTTCTTCATTCAGACTTTTTAAAAAAGCAGCTTCATCAAGCTATAATTCACACCCCATACAATCCACCCATTTAAAGTGTACAATTCAATGTTTTTAGTAGATTCATGGGGTTGCACAGCCATTACGTTTAATCTTAGAACATTTCTTTGCTTGATTCAGTTTTTAAATCAAATGTCATGTCATTAAATAGGAATACCCATCACCTAATCAAAATAGCCCACTCTGTCTCTACAGATATTCTCAATCCCATTACCCTTTTTGTTATTGCACTTAAACTTATGTGAAATTATTTATTTGTTTATATAGCTATTGTCTGTTATTCCTTGCACTTAGAAGATGTGCCCGACACATGGTAAACACTCAATGTTTGATGAATGAATGAATGAATCATGATAACATTATCTTTCACTTACTGTGCTTTGTATTGTATTAGACTAGAGACAATCTTGATAACAAACTTGAAAACCTGGGATTGTGATCCCTAAAACTCATATAGAGATTAAGGCTCAGAGAAATGTTATCACTTGCTCAGACTTACATAACTGGTGAGTGCTGGGGCTGGAATCCAAACCCAAGGCTGTCTGGCTCTAAATGTGGGAACTTTTGATGAGGCCAAGGTAACTTGAACCCATAGAATAACTAAAGAATTATATGACAGGCTTCAGGGTCCAGAAACATGGAAACTAGATAATCTGAGAACCCTCTGGCCACAAAACCCCTAGAATGCTTAACAAAATATCACAAAGGTATTTGAAAAGCATAGCTGAGCATGCTAGATACTAAGGGAAATCCTCAAAGGCCAAAAATGAGAGGGAGCTGGAAACCAGAACTGGGTGAAGACATAAGAGTTACAGTTGGTCTGTGGCCATTTTTCAGTTGAAGTAACAAAGAGGCTTGTATTTTGTGGCTATGGGAGACAAAAGACAAGGTTTTTATATCTGGTGGGACTTGGAACTGAGATCCCAGGGGAGGAAAAACAGACATTTGAAGGGCTACACTCTTAGTAAAAAAACGAACTGGAAATCTGAACAGGCCGATTACTGGTAATGAAATTGAATCAGTAATCAAAAACTCTCAACAAACAAAAGTCCAAGACCAGACAGCTTCACGGGTGAATTCTACCAAACATTTAAAGAAGAATTAATACCTAACCTTCATGCTCCCTGATTGCAGACTATACTACAAAGCTATAGTAATCAAAACAGTATGGTACTGGCACAAGAACAGACACATAGATCAATGGAACAGAATGGAGAGCTCAGAAATAAACCTACGCCTATACAGTCAATTAATCTACCACACAGGAGGCAAGAATATACAAAGGGAAAAAGACAATCTCTTCAATAAATGATGTTGGGAAAACTGGACAGATACATGCAAAAGAATGAAACAGGACCACTTTCTTACACCATATACAAAAATAAACTTAAAATGGATTAAATTAAGACCTGAAACCATAAAACTCCTAGAAGAAAACATAGTAAACCCTTTGGCATTGGTCTTAGCAATATTTTTTTGGATATGTCTCCTCAGGCAAGGGCAGCAAAAGCAAAAATAAACAAGTGGGACTACATCAAACTAAAAAGCTTTTGCACAGTGAAGGAAACCATCAACAAAACAAAAAGGCAACCTACTGAATGGGAAAAGTATATTTGCAAATGATATATTCGATAAGGGGTTAATATCCAAAACATAAAGAATTCATAAAACTCAACATCAAAAAAACAAACAATTTGATTTAAAAATGGGTAGAGGACCTAAAAAGATAAGGCAGACATACAGATGACCAACAGGTACAGGAAAAGGTGTTCAACATCACTAATCATCAAGGAAATGCAAATCAAAACCATGATGAGGTATCACCTCATACCTGTCAGAATGGCTATTATCAGACAGACAACAAATAACAAGTGTTCATGAGAATGTGAAGAAAAGGGAATGCTCGTGCACTGTTGGTGGCACTGTAAATCGGTGCAACCACCATGGAAAACAATGTGGAGCTTCCTCAAAAAATTAAAAATAAAACTACCATACAATCCAGCAATATCACTTCTGGGTGTTTATCTGAAGAAAACTAATTTGAAAAGACATATGCACCCCTGTGTTCACTGCAACATTATTAACAATAGCCAAGATATGGAAACAACCTAAGTGTCCATCAACTGATGAATGGATAAACAAGATGTGGTGTATACATATACAATAGAATATTACTCTGCCATAAAAAAAGAACGAAATCCTGCCATTTGTGACAATGTGGATGGATCTAGAGGGTATTATGCTAAGTGAAATAAGCCAGACAGAGAAAAAAGAATACCATATTATTTCACTTATATGTTGAATCTAAAAAAACTAAACAAATGAATAAACAAAACAAAACAGATGCAGACTCATAGACACAAAGAACAAAGGGGTGGTCACCCAAGGGCAGGAGGTGGGGGGTAAGGGCAAAATAAGTGAAAGGGATTAAGAGGTAGAAACTTCTGGTCATAAAATAGTTAAGTCCTGGGGTTGTAATGTACAGCACAAGGAATATAGTCAACAATAATATTGTAATAATTTTGTATGATGACAGGTGGTTACTAGTCTTATCAGAGTGATCATTTTGCAATGTAAATAAATGTTGAATCACTATGTTGTACACCTGAAACTAATACAATGTTGTATGTCAACTATACTTCAATAAAAAATAAAATAATGAACTGGAAAAAGTCATCTTCTGGCAAAGGAAGTCTATGAGGAAATTTTTCTGTCTTGGCCTGGGTTCTAGTTCGGGGGCAAAAATCTTCCTGTGATCATGTTTATTTTATTTAAATTTTTAAAAATGGTTTTAAGGCTCATTTTATGGTTCAGCCTATGGTATGTCTTGATGAATGTCCCCATGCATACTTGAAAAGAATGTGTATTCTGTAATCGTTGAGTGTAATGTTCTGTAAATGTGGGTTAGATCCAGTTAGTTGATAGTGCTGTATAAGTCTTCTATATCCCTACTGATTTTTTTTTTTAGTGTTAATTTTCTAAGAGGAATGTTGAAATCTCCAACTATAATTGTGGCTTTATCAACTGTCAGTTTGTCTGAAGCTCTGCCATTAGGTTCATAATCATTTATGATTTTTATGTCATCTTGATGAATTGACCCTTTTATCATTACGAGTACTCCTTAATTCTAGTAACACTCCTTGTTCTGTTATTAACATAGCCACTCCAACCACTCCAACTTTCTTTTTTTTTTTTTTTTTTTTAGATCTTATTTATTCATTTCCCCCCAAAGCCCCACCAGACAGTTGCATGCCATAGCTGCACATCCTTCCAGTTGATGCACGTGGGGCGCAGCCTCAGCACGGCCGGAGAAGCGGCGCGTCGGTGCGCCCCCGGATCCGAACCCGGGCCGCCAGCAGCGGAGCGCACGCACCCAACCGCTAAGGCACGGGGCTGGCCCCACTCCAACTTTCTTATGATGAGTGTTGCATGGTTTATCTTTTTCCATCCTTTTACTTTTAACCTGTGTTTTTGTATTTAGTGTACATCTCTTAAATGAGTATTTTGTGGTCCATTTGAGTCTAACTTTTTTATCTTGTCTGACAAATTCTGACAATTTTAACTGGAGCATTTAGTCCGCTTCCATTTAATGTAATTATCCATATGATTGGGTTTGAGTCTACCATCTCGCTT
This sequence comes from Ceratotherium simum simum, assembly GCF_057802395.1. NCBI lineage: Eukaryota > Metazoa > Chordata > Mammalia > Perissodactyla > Rhinocerotidae > Ceratotherium > Ceratotherium simum. Next base: position 30,526,199 of record NC_141929.1, on the reverse strand, counting down.
TTTATTTTATGTTTGTTCTATCTGTCCTTTGATTTTTTTCTCCTCCTTTCCTGATTTCTTTTGGATTAATCATTTTTTTCTAGTATTTTATCACTTTATGTTTTCTTTGGCTTATTAGCTATAGTTATTTATTTTTAGTGGTTGCTCCAGAGCTTACAATATATATCTTTAACTTAATATAGTCTACTTTCAAATAGTATGTTTTTTCACTTATAACATGAACCTTATAACAATATACCTCTACTTTACCTCATCCTATCATTTGTGTTATTGTACACACACATTTAAACTCCATAAAACACTTTTATCATTTTTGTTCTAAACAGTCAAAAATTTGAGAATAAATATCTATTTATCTACATATTTACTGTTTGTGGCACCCTTCATTTTTCCGTGTATTCTACCTTTCCATCATTTTTCTTTAGCCCGAAGAATGTCCTTGAACAATTCTTGTAATGCAAGTCTCCTGACAATAAATTCTCTCAGCTTTCTTTTATCTGATTATGTCTTTATTTTGCCTTTATTTGTGAAGAATATTTTTGCTGGATACAGAATTCTAGGTTGACTTTTTTCTTTAGTACTTGAAAGAGTCCATTGTTGTCTTCATTTTATTGTCTCTCATGAGAAGCTAGAAGTAATTCTTTTCCTAGTTCTCATGTATATAATGTATTTTTATCATCAGGCTACTTTTAACATTTTTTTCCTTATTACTAAAGTTGAGAAATTTTATCAGGATTTGTCTTGGTGTGATTTTCTTTATGTTTATCCTTTTGGGGTTTATTGAACTTCTTTGATCTGTAGGTTTAGAATTTTCACCTCAATTGGAAAAATTTCAGCCATTACTTCTTTAAACAACTGTTCTGCCCCTAATGTTTCTCTTTTCTCTCCTCCAATGACAATATTTTAGATCACTTGGATTATCCCACAGGTCACTGAGTCTCTGTTTGTTTGTTTGTTTTCCAGCCTTCCTGTCGCTGTGTGCTTCAGTTCTAATCATTTCTGTCGCTTTTTCTTCTAGTTCACCAATTGTTTCTTTTGCAAATGTCTAATCCACACTCCAAATATTTCACTTCCTATACTGCATCTTTTGCTTTCAGAATTTTCATTTGGTTCTTTTCATAGTTTCTGTTTGGCTAATGAGAAATCTCTATTTGTTCCCTCATTATGTTCGCAGATTCCTTAACATTCTGGAATATATTTATACTAGTAGTTTTAAAGTCTTTGTTTCTTATTTCATCATCTCTATCATTCCTGGGTCTGTTTGTGTTGGCTGATTCTTCTCCTAGTATTGGGTGATATTTTTCTTCTTCATATGTCTTTATACAAATTTCTTTGTACACAAATGTTCACAGATTATTTATATAAATAATTTTGTATTATACCCTGGACATTATAGATGTCACTTTATTAAGTGTCTAGATTTGGCTATCGTCCTTAAGAGAATGTTGAGTTTTGTTCTGCCAGGTAGTTAATTTACTTGTGGATCATCACATGAATTTCAACCTAAACTTCATACCCTATACAAAAATTAACTCAAAATGATCACAAATTTAAATGTAAAATGCAAAACTATAGAACTTTCAGAGAAAAATGTATGAGAAAGTCTTTGGGCTCTATAAGAAGGAAAACAGTTTTTAGACTTGACACCAAAAGTATAATTTCATAAAGCAAAAATTGATCAATTGGATGTCATCAAAATTAAACTCTTTTTCTTCACGAAAAGACGAGCTACACATTGGGACAAAATATTTACAAATCACATATCTAACAAAGAAGTATCTAGAATATATACAGAACTCCCAAAGCCCAGGAGTAAAAACAAAGTAAAACAATCCAATTACAATATGGCAAAAAATGTGAACAGACATTTCAGCACAGAGGATACACAGATGGTAAATAAGCACATGAAAAGATGTTCAACATTATTAGTCACTAGGGCAATGCGAATTAAAACCACAGCTACACATCTATTAGAATGACTAGAATAAATAATAGTGACAATGCCAAATACTGGGAAGGATGTGGAGAAACTAGATCACTCATTCATTGCTGCTGTGAATGTAAAATAGTTCAGCTGCTGTGGAGAATAGTTTGGCAGTTTCTTAGAAAAGAAAATATGCAATACTCTAAGACACAACAGTTGCACTTCTGGGCATTCATCCCAGAGAAATGAAAGCTTATGTTCACACAAAGGCCTGCACATAAAGGTTTATAGCAGCTTTATTCATAATAATAAAAACCTGGAAACAACCTGGATGTCCATCAATGGGCGAATGGTGAAACAAACTGTGGTACATCCACATCATGGAATAAAAAGGAACAAACTCTTGATACAATCAGCAACCTGGATTAATCACCTGAGAAATACGCTGAGTGAAAAGGACCAATCCCCCAAAAGTTACATACTATATGATTCCATTTATGTAACATTCTTGAAATGACAAAATTATAGACATGGAGAAAAGATCAGTGGTTGTCAGATGCTAAGGGGGAGAGGGGAGTGGGAGGGAGTGGGAGTGGCTATAGAGAGCAAAATGAGGAATTCTTGTGGTGACAGAAGTGTTCTGTATCTTCACTGTATCAATGTCATTATGCTGGTTGTGATATTGTGCAATAGTTTGGCAAGATGTTACCATTAGAGAAAACTAACTAAAGGATACACAGGATCTCTCTGCATTATTTCTCACAACTGCTTGTGAATCTACAATTATCTCAAAATAAAAAGATCAAATTTTAAAAACCCCTAGGAAAATTGATGAAGCGAAAAACAATTTTAGAAATTGAAACGTGGGAACAACTGCATATTGAAAAAGAATTTAAAAATCATAAGAGAATACTATGAGACACTTTCCGTCAGAACATTTGAAAATTTAGATCAAAGGAGCATTTTTAAGAAAAATCTAACTAATAAATCTAAGGAGAAAGAGAAATCCTGAATAGCTCTATAATCATTATAGAAATTTAGTTAGTAGCTTAAAAAGCAACCCCCCAAAATAAACCCCTGGTGGTGTTACAGACAAATTTTAAATGTTCAAGAAATAGATAATCCCAATATTATACATATTTTAACAGAGAAAGGTGACCTTGATAGCCAAAATCCAACAAGGGCAATTTGAGAATGATCAGTAAGTTTTCTGCTTCACAGATATGAATATAGATTCAATTACCAAATACAATCCAACAATGCATAAAAATTAATTCATGATCAAGTTGGATTTATTCTAGGAGTACAAGGATGGTTTAACATTAAAAAATACTTTTCTGTAATTAAACTAATACTGTATTAGGTTCCTATTGCATCTATAACAAATTACCCCAAACTAAGTGGCTTAAACAATACAAATTTATTATCTTATTCCAGAGGTCACTGGGTCTCACTGGGCTGAAATCAAGGTGTCAGCGAGGCTGCATTCCTTCTGGAGACTTTAGGGAAAAATATTTTTCTTGCCTTTTGAAGGTTCCAGTGGCTACCAACATTCTTTGGTTTGTGGCCCCTGTCTCCATCTTCAAAACTACAAAAGACAGAGTTTTTCTCATATCACGTAATTCTGATCTCTTCTTCCACTTTAAAGGGATCACCGGGTAATCCAGGATAATCTATCTATTTTAAGGTCAAGTGATTAGTAGCTTTAATTCAATCTCCAATCTTAATTCTCCTTTCCATGTAAGGCAACGTATTCACAGGTTCCAGAAATTAGGACACGGACATCTTTTTGGGGGGCCATGATTCTGCCTACCACAAATTAGGAAACGAAAATCATATTATCATCACAATAGTTTCAGAAAAGGTATTTTATAGAATTCTGCATTTACTCATCATGACCATCTGGGAACAGAAAGAAACTTCCCTAACCTAATTATCTACCAGAAACCTTTAGCAAAAAGCATACTGAATTATGAAAGCATTCCTTTAAAATCAGAAAGAAGGCAAGAATGTCTGCTGTCACTGCTTCTAGTGACCATTGTAGTGGAGGTTTTAGCAAGCACAGGAAAACAGGAAAAAATCAAGAAATTGAAGAAAGAAATTTTATGGAATAAACACAATTTAAGGGACTCGACAGATGAATTATTGGAATTAATAAGAAAGTTAGACTGATATCCATAAACTGCATTTCTACACACTAGTAATCAGCCACTGGAAAATGAAATATTTAAAAGAAAAACATCTGAGAACAAATCTGAAATAGATCTGCAACAACTTTACGGAGAAAACTATGAAATATGATTAAAATGCATTAAATAAGGCTAAGAGAAAAGAATAAGAGTATCTAATTAAATTCATAGGCTGACTTGATATCATAAACATGTAAATTTTCCCCCAACAGTTCTATAAATTCTAAGCAATTACAATAAAAATCCCTCATTGATGTGATGTGTGTGTGTATGTGTGTGTAGAACTGACAAGCTGATTCTAAAAAGCTTATTGTAAAATGTGTATAGAAGTACAAAGGGTTACAAATAGCCAAGAAGTTCTGAAGAAAAAGGCATATTATAAGTATTTGAAATGGCAGACTTGTCCTATCAGATATAAAACCTTATTATAAAGCCATGGTCATTCAGGCAAAATGAAACCATGCAAAGGTAAAGTAGACCATGGAATAATAACAAGCCTGGAGAAAGAAAGATCTTTACTCTTCTTATCTTCTTCATTTATTTAAATTCATTTAACAAATATGTACCGAGCACATATTTAGTGCCAGGTTCTCATACAGATACCAGGAATACGGTGGTTAACAAGACAAATAGTCCTTATCCTCATGGGATGCATAGTCTAGTGAAGAAGACAGGTCATTAAAAAGTAGTAGTCATATGTGTGATGAGGTTACAAAAAAGAAAAGTCTGAAATACTTGGGGAAGATGTAAAAGAGGAACTGTAATTAATGTCTAATGTCAGAGAGGAAGTCCTCTCTGTGTCAGGAAAGATGAGTAGAAGTTAGAGTGGAAAAAGGCGCGTTTCTTCCAGAAGGAACAAAATGATGCAGGAGAAAGCAGGGCGTATTCATGGAATTGACAGAAATCTAGTTTGGTTGGGATAGAAAGAAAAGGGGGCGAGTGACCTCTTGAAATTTATCTGCTTTCCTTTCAAGGAGACCTCGTCTACATTTCCATTTCCTATACTTCACAGATAAAAAGCACACTTCTCACCCATTCTGAATCTTAAGATCATACCTGACCCCAGGATGTAAGAATTTCCTGGGCATGGAACAAAGGAACCATTTGAAATACTGATGGAAGCATTGAGAAAGTGAATGGGAAAGTAATTGGGTGACAAATACTTTTGTAAAACAGTTGGTTTCAATTACTTGCTTTCAACAAAATTGAAAGGGGACCAATCAGCCTGCTGGTGGTCGATCATTACATATAATCTTTAGTAATAGATTACTATATGATTTTTCGGAAATAACTTGAAATTAATTAAAATAATTTTTATAACAATCCTTCCATTCCCATCTCTTACATATGTAAATAAACTTTTTTAGGGCTTACATCTATAAAAATAAAAATGACTACAGTACTGATGATAAACCATGAATCCTTTTAGCAATAAGTAATATTCATGAGCAGATACATGAACTTATTAGAAAGAAATCCTATCCATCGTATTAAAAGATGCATTTCCAATGAAATTTGTGTTTGATATTAATTCCTTTGTATTTAATATTAATAAAAATGTATAATACATTCAATTCAATATAAGACATTTTTAACATTTATAGCCTTAAATCAAACATAAAAATTAAGAGTATTGTGATAGAATGATCAGTAAAAGATCTTAAGCATAAACTTGTAAAATAAAAATATAAAGAGAAAAAGGAATATTATAAAATTTCTGACTTTGAGAAAAGTTTGGATGTGCATTTTGTGTGTGTGTGTGTGCAGAAGATTAGCCCTGAGCTAACATCCATTGCCAATCTTCCTCTTTTTGCTGAGGAAGATGGTCACTGAGCTAACATCTGTGCCGATCTTCCTTTATTTTTTGTGGGACGCCTGCCACAGGATGGTTTGATAAGCCGTGTGTGTGTCTGCACCCGGGATCTGAACCCGAGAACCCCGGGCTACCCAAGCGGAATGCGGAGTAGGCAAACATAACCACTACCAGGCCGGTAATCACCACTTAATCATCACCACTTAATCACTGGGCTGGCCCCTGATTGTGCATTTTTATTGTTATTTTTATAGTTATTTTAAGTAAAATATATACACATTGAAACGCACAAATCTTAACTGGATACATTCATGTAAACCACACCCCTATCCCCAAAGTTCCCTTAGGTCTCTTTACATTCAATAACCCCCATCACAACAGAGAAGACTTCTGTTTTAATTTCTATCACTACAGATTAGCTTTGTCTGTTCAAGAATCTATATAAATGAAATTATAAAGCCTATACTTTAAGTACCTAAAATATGTACTTTTGGTATTCAGCTCCTTTTGTATAGTGTATATGAGATTCATTTATGTTGATGAAAACTATTTCAGAGTAGGATTCCATTGTAAGAATATACCTCAATTTCTTTATCCATTCTCTTCTTGATGGATATTTGAATTGTTTTAACTATTATGAATAAAGGTGCTTTGAATATTCATTTCCATATCTTTTTGTGTACATATGTTTTACCTCTCTTGAGCAAATACCTACGAGTAGAATTACTAGGTCATTGAGTAGCTGTAAGTTTAGTGTTATAAGAAACCGTAAAACGTTTTTCCCAAAGTAGCTTTTGGAAAATTTACATTCCCATCAACAGTGGATAAGAATACTGATTGTTCTGCGTTTTCACTAGCATTTGATGATGTCAGTACCTTTAATTGTGTAAGTTGTAGTTTTTCAAGGAATTTGTTAATTTCATCAAAGTTGTTGAATTTATTGCAAAAAAGTTGTGCATAATATCCTTTCGTTATTCTTTTGGTGTCTGTGTAATCTTAGTGATATCCTCTCTCTTATCCCTAACATTGGTAAATTATATTTTCTCCTTCTTGATCAGTATTCCTAGGCTTTTTTCAAGACAATAAGTGTTACTAGTGCCAAAGATCTCTATTAATTTACCTTTATTAATAGATAAAATTAATGGGTTTATTCACTTTATTGTTTCAAAGAATCAACTTCTGACTTTGTTAATTATAACTGTTACTTATTTTCTTTTCAACTGATTTTTGCTCTCTTCTTTATGAGCTTCTAGTTCTAGTTTTGGTTTTCATTTGCTCATATTTTTCCTAGCTACTTAACATAGATACTTAAATCATTGATTTTAAGTCTTTCTTTCCTAAATAGGAAATTATATCTGTAAATTTCTCTCTAAGCACTGCCTAACTGCTTCCCACAAAGTTTGTATGTGCATTATAATGCATTTCTAAATTTTTTTAAAATTCCCTTACAATTCCTCTTTGACTCATGGGTTATTTAGAAGTCCATTATTTAGTTTTAAAATATTTGGGACTTTTCTGTATTTTTTTTAAGGATTTCTAATTTAATCCTATGTGATCACAGAACATACTGTGTAAGATATCAATCTTTAGAAATTCATATATATTTTTATGGTCCAGCAAATGGTCTGTCTTGGTGAATGTTCCCATCATTAGTCCAATTATATTTAGTATAATTATTGATATGGTTGGATTTAGGTCTACTATTTTGCCAACTTTTTTTGTTGTTGTTATATATTCTTTTCTGTCTTCTTTTAGATTAAATGAATATTTTTTAGGACTCTATTTTAATTCATCTATTGGATTTTTATTCCATACCTCCTTGCATTATTTTTTGGTAGTTGCTATAGAGCGTATATCATATAATTCATCACAGTCTACTTAGTATTGCAATACTTCATATAAATCATAGGAACTTTTAACGTTATAGTTCCATTTACATCCTCCATTCTTTGTGCTATTGTTGCCACATATATTACATCTATATTATTGTAAACCCAGCAACTCTTTTTTTTGTTTGTTTTTTTGGGGAAGATTGGCTCTGCGCTAATATCTGTTGCCAATCTTCCTCCTTTTCTTTTTTCTCCCCAAAGCCCAAGTATATAGTTGTGTATCATAATTGTAGAGTTGTAGAGTTGTAGCTCTTTTATGTGGGATGCTGCCTCAGCATGGCTTGATGTGTGGTGAGTAGGTCTGTGCCCAGGATCAGAACCAGCGAACCCTGGACCACTGAAGTGGAATGAGCGAATTTAACCTCTATGCCACCAGCCTGGCCCCAGCAACTCTTTTTATAATTTTTGCTTTAAAAGATCCTATGTCTTCTAAATAAATTTAGAGAAAAATATAAATACAGACTTTTATACTTACATATTTACTATTTCTTTTGCTCTTTATTTCTTCCTATACATCTGAATTACCATATGGTGTCATTTCTCTTCAGCCTGAAGAGCTTCATTTAATATTTCTTGTAACGCAGTTCTACTTGTGAAAAATTCTCTGTCTTTGTTGATCTGAAAATGTTTTTATTTAACCATCAGTTTTGAAACAGTTTCACTGAGGATAAAATTGTGGATTGGTTTTTTTTTTTTTTTGCACTACTTCAAATATATCATTTCCATTATCTTCTGGCCTCCATTATTTCTCATGAGAACTTAGATGTTATTCGTATTATTGTTTCCCTGTATGTGATCTGCCTTTATACTCAGACTGCTTTCAGTCCTGGGAGGTTGACCAGTTTAGACTATATTTCCCTTGCTCTCCTATGTCCTGTTGGGTTCAGCCAGTGTGGAGACTTGGCAGGAAATAAGAGGGAGGGAAGAGCATGGAGTCAGAGTATCTATCACTCTAGCTTCCTCCCTGTAGTGTTCTCCTCAGGATGGCTACTTCTCTTTGCCGAAGATATAGCTCCTTTCAAGGCAGCTCTCTCTACATGACTCTCCTACCTGGATTCTAATAACCATTTTCTCCCCTTGCCACCTAAGAGTGGTAGTAGGCTTCACTGTTACTCGTCCCATAGTACTGTGTTATTGCATCTGGTTTCCCTCTATGTTGCACACACCTTGTGAACTTGACCTTTATGAAGCCCTCTTCAAGTTATCCTAATTTGATTGCGCCATCTGTTTTCTCCAGGGATCCCGACTGACCCACAGCTTATTTAGAATTCAAAGTGATCTCTGAGTACTCCAGGAACACAGAGTTAGTTTACTAAATCTGGCCTCATGAAAGAGGCCTGGAATGTTTTCCTAAAAGAAGCAAAATCCAAGCTGAGTCCAGAAGCTTGCATTAGCTGGGTGAAATCAAAGGAGAGCTCCAAGGGGGTTTGTTGGTCTTAGTACTGAGCACAGTTCAGTCTGACTTGAAGCAGAGGAGTCCAAGAGTCAGTTCGAATCAGGCATGGAGAACATGCTCATGAAGGCCCTGGGAGCTATATTAAGTAGTTTTACTGGAAGCTGAAGGGAGTGATATTTAATACTTGGTATCTGAAATAGAGCACAATTAATAACACGTCCAGGAAGTTTGGGAACTGGTGTGATTTACAGGCAGAGAAATCCTATAAATTCTGTCATCTCAGAAAATCCCAAGAATTAATAAATGACTCTCTTTTTAACAAGGCAGTAGTAAGACGTCCTAAAGTAATTACGTGCTGGGATAATGCACTAACCCTTGCATATTTTTACCTTGTTGCCAGACCAAGGCTTATTAGGCACTGGAGCCACTACAGCTCTTCCTTTTTTGTGTGCAATTCCTTTGTGTGTGTGTGTGAAATATCTTTCTCCAGCTCTTTCTATATGACTGATTCCCTAGTGTTTGGGCTGCCAAACTCTCTCTGCACCACCATGAGAAGGTAAGAATCCAAACTAGCACTTGGATTATCTTCTCTCTTTTCCTTTCACTTACTATAAAGCCAATGCCCATATTCACCTGTTCCGGAAGCTGGAAGAATCGCAAAGGCGGCTTTACACCCAGTGCCGGGGTGGCTCCAAGTGAGAGCAAGAGAGAGTGGTACCTCCTGCCCATCCCACCCAGCAGGGAGACCCTGTGGCCCAGCACACCAGGAAAATGTAGTGCAAAGACTATTAAGCTTTAAGCTGTCATGTTATCAGATCACCAAGTAAGTAAAGAGAGGGGCACAAGCTGTATGCCCCCTTCCTTTCCTGCATAGCCAAAAGTGGGAATGTGATCAAGGAGAAGGCTTCCAGTTAATTAAGAAGAATGGACTAGAACACATCTGAGGTTCCTTTTATCCCAGAGATTCTATGTTTCTCAGACTGATTTTCCCGGTAGGTAGCTTCATAAGTTGTTGCAAGTATTTTTGCCATGTAGAAAGGTAAATCTTGTGTGTCTCATGGAGAAGGTTCAAGTGGATGAATTGAGTGATAATTTGGGAGCTGGAGTTGGGGGAAGGATAGAACCTTTCAGTATTGTTGCTTGAATTAGCATTGCTCAATCGTAATTTGCTTCTATATAGTAGAAAAGCCTGAAGTTTCCCCTAAATTTGTTTTACACACACACGCACAAGTTTTCTTCCATGAAAAACACTCATAATAGAAAGCTGCAAATTTTTCCAGATTTCTTTGATTCAATCATCTGCTTGTCAATGTTTTAAGCTAGAAGGCGCTCCAAATTAAATTGAGATAATTGAAGCAAAATCTCTGTGCTTGTCATAATTGTTAGGAAAAAGCAATTTCCTTTGAAAGGTAAACACAGGTCTTGTGAACGGCGTTGATGGGGCCTGCTGAAATCACTTCCCCTCCATTCAGGTTACTTTAGGATGCATAGGCTGGAGGAGAACAAGTGATTCACCAAAGCTCAAATAAAATAGACAGGGAAAAGTTTAGGGGGCTAAAAGGGATTTCTGATACGACTAATTTATTTGAACATGGGTGTTTTCTCAGAAAATAGATTCAACCTGCAATAAAATGCAACAGTTGTTCAACAATCCCCCAACCCTATCACACTGTGTTGGCTGTGTCTTTACCTATTACATCTCCTTTTCGTCCAAATTCTGGCACATCTGTAGGCCTCGTATTACCTCCTCAACTCTGCCATGATATTTCTGGACAAATTAGTAACTGAATACTCTCAACCTCAGAGTTTCTTGGTGAAAAAACAAAACATAGATACCCTGAAAGAGAAATGCTATCACTTTCCCCAGTGACAATTTGGCTCCTTGTTTAAATTGTCTGTAAACAGAAACCCAACCTGCTGGTAAGCTGCCTTTAAATCTGCCAAAACTGCCTCTTTTCCCATCATCGCCCTGCAACGCTTGCGTCATGGACATTTCTAACAAGTTTGGCAAATAGAGAACAGTTGTGGGAACATTTAAACATAATCCATAAATGGCTCAGAAGAGAGGGAACCGGATAATTGGTCCTGTGGTATGTTCTACAGCTCTCCGCTCCCCAGAAGATATTTTTGGAGAATGATTTTGTTTTCTAGCTTGAGCTCACTCCTAACAGCCACAAATATACCTTAGCTTTGTCTTCATTCATACATTGATTCAGCAGGTTATTCAAACAATGGGGGCAGAATTTTTTTTTTTTTAGTAATTCTCAAAGTACTGTCGAAAAGAAGCCACCTTTTTAATTTTTTTTTAATTTTTTGTTTATTGCAGTAACACTGGTTTATAACATTGTAAAAATTTCAGGTGTACACCATTATACTTCTATTTCTGCATAGATTACATCATGTTCACCACCAAAATACTAATTACAACCCATCACCACACACGTACCGAATTATCCCTTTCACCCTCCTCCCACCCCGCTTCCCCTCTGGTAACCACCAATCCAATCTCTGTCTCTATGTGTTTGTTTATTGTTGTTATTATCTACTACTTAAGTCAGAGGGAGAAGGTCAAATACCGTATGATTTCCTTCATTAAGAAGCCACCTTTTTGGACCCTAGCAGTGTCTCAGAAGAAGCAATAGGCCTCTTTAACAAATGAGGAAGCTGAGACTTTGTGAGGCGAAGTCACCACTGGGTCCAGCTCTGGGGCAGAGGTCCCTCAGTTCTGGGGGCAGCGCTGGCCTAGGATTCCAAGTCTCCTAGCTCGTAGGTCGGCTCCGATTCCCACCCACCAGCACTGAGCCACTGCAGTCTCTGAGGCTCAGTTTCGTGGCTTTGTCTATGGCACATGGCCTTTGGAGAGAGCTGATGAGACAGGAGATGGGTGTGGGCTCTGGACACACGTGAAGACACACATAAGGATAGAAGTGGTAGTATGACCTTGAATGGAAGCCCCCATTGCTCTGATCCCTCACATGGCGGCCCTTGAGCCACATCAAAGGCCTGCACTTCCTCAGCCATTGTCTGTGCGTTTATGGATGAGTTCCTGCGGAGGCCACCCGGCCCCAGTGCGTTAACAGTGATGACGCATGGTTCCCGGGGTGGGGTCAGCACGCAGAGAGGAGATTGAGTGTTCCGGGGGTGGGAGGAAGAGCCTTGTTTATTCCCAGAGAGCTTGATTGCCAGGCATGGGGCCAGGGCTTCTGTGCACATTTGAGGTGGGGGGAGGACTTCTGCACATTGCAGAAGAGTCTGCAGAGGGTGGAAGCATGGAAACGAATCCAGGAGGCCCGCATCCTAGAGCTCCAGCCTTCCTCATCCCACCCTCCATTTTTGCCTCAGCTCACCTTCCTCTAAGTGTACTTGTAATGCAGAGAAAAGAATGTCAGGGTCAGGATACTTAGGTTCTAGTCCCTGTTTTCATCCACTGACTTATTGTCACATCCCTTCCCCATCCTGGGGCTCAGTTTCTTCATCAGTAAAATGGGGATATTAATTTATCTACACACTGTCACTGAGAATCTGTGAATCAGTTCAGACAAAACTCCTGTGTGTGTGTTTGTGAGTGTGCATGTGTGAGAGAGACAGAGAAAAACAAAGACACAAAGAGACTGAGAGAAAACCCTGCAAAGTGTAACATCTTATGCAAATACAACATATTTTTTTTTCCTCCCCAAAACCCAGTGCATGGCTGTATATCCTAGTTGTAAATCCTCCTAGTTCTTTTACGTGAGCTGCCACCACAACATGGCAACTGACAGACAGGTGGTGTGGTTCCTTGACCAGGAAACAAACCCAGGTCCACCGAAGCAGTGAGAGCACTGAACTTTAACCACTAGGCAATCAAGGCTGGCTCTGCAATGTATTTTCTTGAAAGCTGACATTATTGTCTGAGCTTTGGAAATCTGGAGACTCTGATGGATATAATCTGATATTTTTCTCCTAAAGATCTCAGGGCTCAGCAGAGATCTTGCCTAGTTTGTCCTTCTGATACCCTGGGACCCCCATTTTATAGATGGATGGAGAGAGGCAGAGGGAGGACCAAGGATATTGGGAGAGATTGGAGCTCATTCTCCCAACCACTTCGAAACGGCAGCCAAGGGGAGGTGGAATGCAGGGGCACTCCTTGATTGACCCAGGTGTAGTCAAATGATAGCTCTTAAGGCAGTTCGGATGAGTGGCAGGGGGTGGAGGGTGTATTGAGTGCTTACTACGTGCTGGGTACTTAGCGTCTTATTGACAACTTCTGATGAGGATAAATTGCCTTCCTCAGAACAAGCATGCTTTCCAGTCTTTTCAGATGGGATACTTCAGAGAAGTGAACCAGAACTCCAAACTGGAAAAAAAAAAATCAAGCTTATTTTCTAAAACTTGAATCGAACTGGTTATTTTTTTCCCCTTGAGTTACAAAAGAAAGCAAAGCTGTGGCTTCTTGCTTATCCCAACACCCACTAATAAATCCATTCCAATAGGCATCAACTTTTTCTTTTTTTTTATCTATAACTAGTGTACTGGAAAAAAAAAATCCCAATGTCAATATATCATCTGAACTGAATGGATTTGGTCTGAGGCTGAGGTTTTGTCACAGAAGAAAAGAAGACTACCCCCAATTAAGACACAGCTAGAGGTCCAGGGTCCTTAATCTGATCCCAATCAGGAGAAGCCATTAGAAAGTTTCCAGCCTGCTTCTGGAACCACTCAAAATATTTACTCTTCTTTAGGGAAGAAAAGGTAAATGACAGCTCTCAGGGCCCTGAGCTTGGGAACCCAACCACCTCCTGCCCTGATAGGCTGGCGCACTATCTAGCACCAGGCATGCTCCAATATCCCAGCCAGAGCAGCACCACACAGAGTAAACAGCATTAGGAAATGCCACAGACAGCATCCACATTTGCCCCTAGTGGACCTCTGGGTGGACCAGAGTAGACTGAGGGGCCCTGTTAGTCTTGGGTTATTCACTACAGTGAGATGCACACTACATATGCATCTCAATTGATTTTATCATTGATACCATCCTTTGGCCATGAGCTTGGAGACAGCAATAGCTAGAAGTGGAAGAGATTTTGGTACTTCTTATGGATTGAATTGTGTTCCCCCCAAAAAAGATATGTTGAAATGCTAACCCCAAGTTGTCAGAATGTGACCTTATTAGGAAATAGGGTATTTACAGATGTAATTAGTTAATTTAAGATGAGGTCTTTAGGATAGGCCCTAATCCAATCTGAGTAGTGTCTTTATAAGAAGAGAGAAATGTGAACACAGACACACCAGGGAGAAGGTAACCATGTAATGATGAAGGCAGAGATTGGAGCCTCGCAGCTCCAAGCCACGGAACGCCAAAGATTGCCTTCAAATTCCAGAAGCTGGAAGAAGCAAGGAGAGATTCTTTCTGAGAGCCTTCAGAGGGAGCCAGGCCCTGGCCACAACTTCATTTGAGATTTCTAGCCTCCAGAACTGTGAGAGAATAAATTCCTCCTGTTTAAAACCACCGGCCTGTGGTACTTGGTTATAGCAGCACAAGAAATAAACACATACATTTTTGTAAACGATTTGTTTCCAAAGACCGCGCTGAACAAGCTTCAGCAGCAGCTCCCCAGGTTCTCAGGCCTCCCCTGGAGAAGCCTGTGACCAAACTTTCTCTGGGCAACTGGATGATGCACAGGTTAGACTGGTAATCCATGAGATCCTTTCCTACTTCCTCCTGCCTGTTCAGCAGAACATCTGGTTAGGCTCGAATATCAAGTCAGTCAACAAACCAGGTTGGTGTTGGCACTATGTTAGCGGCTGGGGGTGTGTGGTGAATAAGACCTGGTCTTGGCCCTCAAGAAGCTTATACTCTGGCAGGGAAGATGGATATTAATCAATGGTGTGTGGGATCAGCCTGTGACTAAAATGACTAGATCCAACCAGAGCGTGGACCAGGAGATCTGACCCAGTCTGTGGGGTCAGAAGAGTCGGAACCAAGACCTGAGGAAGTAGGATTTTCTGAACAAAAAGGAGAAAGAGCTTCCAGGCAGAGGGACCAGCCTGTGCATGGTGGATGAGCTAGGAGGACCAGTGTGGTAGCAGTGGAGGCTGTGAGGAGAGGGGAGGTGAGAGAACTGCCTGGAAACACAGGCAGGCCCCCAAGCTGAAGGATCCTTGTGGGCCCAGTTGGGGATTCTAGACTTTATTCTAGGTGTCGAGTGGCTGACGAATCCTCTACCTTCGAGGAGAACTCAGCCACCCAGCAGACTGACTGCTCATGACCTCTGACTTCTAGCCAAAGTCTTGTTGACCAGACAGAACAAGATGCCAATTTCTGCCCCACCTTTCCTCCCTAACCAAGATTTCATTCTTCCCGCTTCTCTCCTCACCCTCACCAAAGACAAAACCTTTGCCAATTGTCCCCCTGCATCCTCCACCCTACATGACTCAGGGTGAGGCCAGGTTCAGCTCTGTGGAAGCTTCTCCAATGCAGCCCAGGCCTCAGGGTGATGGAGCCACCCCAAGGAAGACCTCGGCCTTGCTCTTGGCCCCAGGCTAAGCCAGGCAGCTAGATGGGCTGCCACCCCAGCCCAGCCCGTGACTTAGCCCAGCCATGAGGGTGGGAGGGGGCAGTTCCCACCACCCCTTCCTGGACCTTCTTGCTGGATGTGGTGGGGGCTGGGCTGGGGCAGGGAATTTCCACTGGCTCTTCACAGGCTGCCCTCTCATTATGCCCAACTGTAGAGACACTTTTGAAGCTCAGCATCACGGCCACTCGACCCTCCTCTGATTTCAGCCTCTGCTGCAATGGAGAGTTCTCACCTTTTGCAGGCAGCGCACAACCTCAAGAGGGCGCAGCACACCATTCTGCTCTCTGCTCAGGGCCTCCTGGGATGCTGGGAGCCCTCCTGGCCTGTGCAGTCTGAAAGCGCAGGGGAGTTGATGCCCTTAGCCATAGCATCCCACCAACGGGGGCTGGGGGCTGCTGGACAAACGTCCTGCCTTCCGTCCTTCAGGGACAATGCTGGGAGGCACTCTGTACGTGGAGCTTCTCAGAGGAACTGCCAGAACTGAGCCCCCACTGCTCAGCACAACCCTGATCACACCCCCTTGTGTTGGCCTTTACCCCTTCCCTGGGTACCTCGTCCTGTCCCGTCAGTCCTGCTTCCTGGGATCACCTCCCAAATAAAACTGCCTGTGCCCAAATCCTCATCACAGGCTGTTGAAGCAAACTATGCTATCAGCTTAAGACTTTACCTTCTGGAACTATTAAATATCCATGTTTCTTATGAGGCTTGGAGTTTTTCTGATCAACCCCAAGATGTGCTCCCACAGACAACAAAACTATCCTGCTGGTCACCTCTCCTCTCTCCCTTTGGGCCACCACCCCAGCTTCGTCATTCTTCAAGGCTGCTGCCCTGTTTCCAGGCCTCTTTGCCTGAGAGTGGAGACTACTGTTCTCTGGCTCCTCAAAGCACGGTTCACACTAAGATGTATGGCTTAATAAAAGGTTTCTGAGGCATTAAGGCCCTTAGGAGGGAATTAGACTGCAGAAAATGAACACTCAAAACTGGGCCCCCGACCTCATCGCTCGTGAGGTCCTCCTGCCCTGAGTGACCACGTTTCTCGGCACAGGTGCTGGCAGCCACAGCAATGCTGCGAAGTGGCTTCTCTCCCTCGGAGGGGAGGCCCCACAACTCTGCCCCTGTCTTCAGGAGCCCAGAGAAGGAGGAGGAGCATTCCTCCACCCAGCTGAAAGCTACCACCATTCCTTTCCTGGGTGGTTGATGGAGGCAGCCGTCTCCTTCAGGGGTGTAGCCCCCATTACCCCTCACAGCCTGGGCAAGACACCCGCACGGGTCCCTACAGTCCCCTTCCACTTTAGATAAGGCTGGGGCACCATGCACTGAGCCAAGTTCAGTTCCTTCTACAGCCTGCCTTCAGCAGAGGGAGAGAGAAAGGGGGTCCTGCAGGCCCTCGAGGTGCGTGTTGGGGAAGGGGCTGCTGGGTGGGAAAGCCTTCTGATCTTGTAATCTGTTGTGAGCAAATACCTAAAACAAAAGAGGCCACACTTCTCTTCTTCCACATTTAGGAGAAAAACAGTCAGTCTACCAGGCAAGGGCTTGTCAAGAGACACCCATCTGTGTTAACGTCTCTCATCCTTGAGCATCTGCGTTTGGGTTTCTTCACTGGTTTACCCCAAGAGCAATGGGTGGGGACTTGCTTTCTGTCTGTAAGATTGAAAATGGCCACAGTGCTCCCTCTGAGAGCAAAGAGTGGGTCTGGCCCAGGGAGAAATGCCATCTCCAGCCTCAGCCCACAGACACTGCTGTTAGCCCCCGAAATGGTGGAGGCCACACGTTCATGACACACCTTCCTCCTCTGGCAGCATAAAGAAGCTACTGGCAGATTTGAATTTGTCCCAGGTCCCTGGCCCATGGCTCACTTGTAAAGACTGCCTGTTGACAAGTACTCCCTAAGTTTGGGCTGGGTACCCTGAAGGTGGCTATCTTCCTCAGGTCACCTGGGCTCCAAAGTGTGGAGGTCCCAGATCCTGGGCCAGGTCCCTGAGAGAACTCGCCATGCGTGCTGGGACTCTCTGGCCAGGATCTTCAGGAATCTGGATGAACCGAGCTGGGTCAGCCCTGGTCTGGCTTCACAACCTCTGAATTCCTGGCCCGCCTGTGACATGCGCAATGTCCCTCCCCGAGGAGCATCGCGCAGAGTCTCGTTCTGGTTCTTCCAGCCCGTCTCACATTTTGTCGTTGGCCTCTCTAGTTTATATTTAAATGATATTAAAGGACACCATGGATGTGAACACATTAAAAGTCTCAAGTCCTTTCAGGGGTAACAATAGTGATGATTTTATCAGAGTGTGTTTTCTTCTCTTCACGTGTGTAGATCTGTGATGACTAAGGAGGTGGTAAGTTCTGCTGAGTACAGGGGCTATGCTTTTTCTTGCTTCCCATGTGGGAAACATGCAAAAGCAGGCCCACCCCTTGGATAATGCTAAGGGAGCACTGGGGAGAGAAGGCCTGCAGGGCCCCCTGATCTCAGAGAAAGGGGCATCAATCCCAGCTTATCACGCAGGGTGGATGTATGTTTGGCAGACAATGGGGTGGCGGTGGAGGGTGGGGAGGTACCTTAGGCAGAGGGCACAGCATGTGCAAAGACCAGGAGGGCCAAAGGCACTTGACCTGGTCAGGAAACACCTGGCAATGCTCACATGGGTGGGCGTTCAGATGGAGGGCCAGCGATGGCTAGGGAGGTGGGTGTGCATGGAAAGCCCTGGATGCTCGTGTGGAGGCAAAGTGATAACTCTTTCCCAGACAGCATCACTACCATGGGAACAATGCCGGTGCCAAAGAGGTCGAAGTTCCGAGGGCAGGGGTTGCAAATTGACATCACAGAAGTGGGGAGAAAGGTAAGTAAGTAAGGCCATCGAGAAGTGCAAGGAGTCTGGGCTCAACTGGAGAGCTCGTGCCCTCTCCAAAACTCAGGGTGGCCCAGACAGAGCTCCCGATGCTTTATGAGAAGCCAGAGACTCAGATTTTTATGTGAAATTTCTGATCTGTAAAGCAGTGGATGGGCCAAATAAAACACTGAGGACTCGATCTGGCCCACAAGGCACTGGTTAGTGACTCCCTGTAACAGAGGAAACTCCTTCCGCCATCCACGCTGACATCTGGCTGTGCGGCGCCACCGCTGTCTTAGTGACCCTCGGGTGCCTTCCTGAGTGATCACAAATGGTTATGGCCTGTCCCTGGTGCGAGAGAACAGGCAGGCCTCTCGAGGGCGGTGAAGCGGTACAAATGTTTGCTTTTCAGTGAGATGTAATCGATACAAACCAGATCAACGAAACCTGAGAAAGTCAATGGCTGAAGAGGGGAAGAAATGTGTCCCCGTGGCCTCTTAAGCAATTAGCTCTGATGTCCCTGGCAGCTGCTGAATTCTAAGGGCAATTCCGGGAGCTATGATTTGGAATCAGTCTCTTAAGCCACACTGAAAGGCATGGGGGCTGGATGCTTGGCCCAGAGAAGAGAAAACTCAAGGTGGGTGGGGTGGTGATGGGGCCAGAGAGGGAGTTGTTATTCCCGCCTCCAACATCTGCAGGGTTATTACGTAGAAGGGGGAATCAACTTCTTTCGTGTGGATCCAAGGGCTAACCCAGGGCCAGCGGGTAGAAACAATAGGGAGACAGCTTGACCTAAATGACCCCCTGACAATCAGAGAGGTCTGAAGGTGAGTCCGTTGCCTTTGGAAGAAGTAAGCACTCTGTCACGGGAGGCAATCAAGCATTTGTTAAATGGCCACTGTTTGGGGATAACACGGTGGAGAGAAGGGCTGCTTTGGATGAACTCTGGAGCCTCCTCTGCCCTAGAAATTTTGTGATTTCTCTTATGAGCTGCAGCTTGTCATGTTCTATTGACTTGCTTTATTTGGGATATCTTTTTTTTTTTTTTTTTAGAGAATATGCAGAAACTTTAGAATTTTGTTTCCACTCTAGAAATGGGACTTGGAGCTCCCAGCACAGGAAATACGAAGAGTAGAAGGTTACCCAGAACCACGGTACTTTAGAGGTGAAGGTAACAGGGAGTCGTTGACAGTGGCCTAATTTGTGGCTGCCCGGGAAGAGTTAAAGTACAAGGCAGGCTTCTGAGAAACAGGAAGGAGAATGGGCAGATAGGGCATGGGAGCCTGGAATTAATAAGAAGTCAAATGGCTGAGTCACTGAACTAATTTCAAAGTCTGAAAGTAACAGGAAAAAATAAAAAAAAGAAAAAAAGAAAATCAGACAGTTGGAAAGTAATGAAGGCTTTGCAAAGACCCCAGGTGACCAAACAACAGGAGAAGTTGGGAAAATGTAATTACACACTGATATGTGAATCCGTTGTGGCAGCCAGACCATCCCGCCCCTGACCCTCCCCTCTCATTTGATTCCTGCCCGGTCCATGGCAGCCCCCATCCCAGGACACAATTAGATGGGCAAGGGGCTCCCCCTTTGCTCAAAGTGGTCTCCTTCACCCCCGGTTAGAGTGCCGACAGATCTACCATTCATCACTCCTTCCCAGTAAGGACATAAAAGGTCAGAACCGAAGTGAACATTGAGAATCGTTTTACCCATTATACATAAAGGAAAGCTGAGGCCCACAGAGTGGATCTTGTGCTAAGTGCAATGGGGAAGATTGAGATATGCCAGAGTCAATTCATTTCCTCTCCCGAATTAACAGAATAAAGAAATTCATACTGCTAAAGTTAGAGCTGGTGACTCTACTTTAGAAAACATCCTCTCTGGGAATTAATACAGGATTCTCTCCAACTCAATAACTGGCTTTTGAAGAATAGAGATTTCTCCTGTCCCACATACTAAAAGCTGACCCAGTTTGCCCAACTTTGAAAGACAGAGAAAGACCCCAAGATGGTCTCCCAGCAGGACGGGGCAAGTTACGCAGTTTTCTGAACCAGGGAAGTCCTATCCGTAAAGAACTAGAGAGAGCACGTCTGTTGACTCTTTAACTATTTCTTTATATTTTTTCAGAATCAGAAAGCATCCCCAGAATGTTTTTTGGGGTGTGCTTTAGGATTGTCATTACAACCGCCCTTTGCTTTCCTGCAAATCCTTCTCCTCCTGCCTGGGAGGAGGGCTTCAACCCTTCTTCACGTTCCCTCCTCTCTCCAGGTGGCTCCAGAACCTCCTGATCAAGTCCCTGCTCCACCCCTGTCACCACAGTGGCCTAAAAGCCCTCAAAGACTTTCTCACTGTGTTGAGAGTAGGCGCCATCCTCCTGAGAGTGGCCAAAAGCACCTTAAAATCAGGCCACTGTCCACCTCTTCACATCCTCTTCCGCCAATCGCTCCCTCCAGCTGAATCATCCCTCATCGCTCTCTGCAGGGCTGTGTCCTTCTCATCCTCTGGTCACTCAGCTTGGGAGGCCTTGGAGGGAGCTTCCCTGATCATCCAGCTAAGGGCCCTTCCCAGGCTTTCTAAGTTGACCCACCATCTGGTATTTTCTTCAAGCACTTGTCAATATCTATTGATACCTTATTTGTTTATTTGCTTCTAGACTTTTCCGCTGCTTGAGTTTAAGTTCTCGACTGTCTTCTTTGTCATGATAGTCCTGGTTCATAGAACTGTTCCCAACACATCACAGTTGCTCAGGAAATACTTGTGGGAAGGAAGAAAGGAAGGAACAGAGGGAGGGAGACAGAAGAAAAAGAGAAAAGATGGAGGGAGGGAGGAAACCTCTTGTATTTAAATATTCTATCTGGTTTTTAGCCCGAAGAGGGTAACACTTAAAAGGGTTAGAAGCAGCAATATTTGGGGGCAGGTTGGGGAACCCCCAAGTCTCACCTTCCAGGCAGCCAGCTACGTCACCTAGGGGTAGGACAGACACAGCTAGGGGAGCTGCCAGGGGGGCACGATGGAGTAGATGGAGGAGGTGAGCAGTCTCTGCCCTCACAGGTTTGCAGGGCCTGCCCTGCCTGGGAAACTCTTGATGGCAGTGTCTGCATTTTATGAACAGCACCAGGACCAGCATTGCCCCCAAATAACCTAAAATCAGTGAAAGGGTTGGTGGAATGCAAATATTTAGGCCAGAGAGCTCCTTGGAGACAGGACTTGGATCTGCCGCGGTTCTGCAAAGGCAGACTATCCACTCGAGAACTGGCCTCAGGTTGGCACTTGTGCCATGCCATTGTGCCATGATAAACGGCGACAACGGGAGGGGGTGGAAGCTCGTTCCAGGGAGCTGGGATTGCACTGGCTTTTGGTGTTCAGGAGGGCAGGACTCACGTGGGTGGACGCAACCCACACAAAAGCAGCTGGCCGGCCACCCGCAGAGAAATCTCTTCTAACCAAGGGTGCAGACACTGGATGGCCTCCTGGGGGATCATGAGGTCCCCACACTGTGGGGCTGAGGGGAACAAGAAGGGCTCATGTATTAGGTAGCGACGGTAAGGACGGTGGTCGGGGGTCCCTGCCAGACCTCAGATTCTATGACGCCCGGACTATGTCCATTTCCTGCTAATGCCCAAGTGGTCTCTCAGAGCTATCAGGAGGTGCTCAGCTCATCAGGGAAAAGTCAATTCCCTCCGGCTTTTACTTATAACTCTGTTTGCAGATAGCGAACCTTTTCTGTCCGGCTCCTCATCCCGACTCTTTCTGCCTGTAACAATCACATTATTTAATTTAGACGAGTGAAGTTACCTTAGATCAATTATACTTATTTTTCCTGTGTTATTTCCAAAGCTTAATATCTCCATTCAGGCCCAGCCTGGGGGACAGGTTGTCTAGCAGAGTCCTAAACGATTTCAGCCCCTAATTCAATTGTACTTTTACCACAGCCTGGGCAGTGAGCGTAATTCTTTTATCCCTAAGATGTCTTATTAGCAATAATCTAATAGCCTGTATTAAAATATAGGTCATCGAGGTGGGCTGCCAAGTGGAAGACTTATCATAACTTTGAAGGCTGGACAGCTGTCCTGTCCCCCCAACACCACACTGCCCTCATCCCAGGCTTAATTCTGAAACAATCAACTCAACAAAAACAGTTTACTTTCTGCAGTTCAAGGTTGAGATCTAATCCTGGCGAGGAAATAGAGTTGATATCTGTTGCAATGGGGTGAGGTGGAGGGGAGTGTTTCTTGCCAACATGATGTAGTGGAAAAGATCTCTGGCCTCGGACATTTGGGGCTGGGACCCTCATCCTAGTTGCCCCTCGAACTTGTAGAGGGACCTCGGGGTACGGCTGTTAGTCTCTCTGGCCTCAGTTTCCACACCCGTAAAAGAAGGTAGTGGAGTTAGAACCAATGTTTCCCAAATTCTGGCACACCGTGTTCAACTTGTCTTAGTAGCACGCGATGTTTTCCTTTCAATCAACTCACTCTTCTTAATTAAATACATTTGTTTTAAAAAGGAAGCATGAATATCAACATGGAAAAATCTCAGGAACATTTGCAGAAAGATTCATGCAGAATGATACCACTTGTATAAACTTTAAACCTGCACAAAGTGATACTTGCTATTGTTTTGACAGGCAAAACTAATCTATGCCATTAGAGGTCAAGATAGTGGTCACCTTTGGGGAGGAGGGAGGAGATGCTGACTGGGAGGGCATCCAAGGGGGACTTCTGGGCGCCAGTCACTTTTTTTAATGGGCCGGGTGTGTTTACTATATAAAAAGCGCACTCGTGATTAGTGTACTTTTCTGTGTGTGTTAAGCCTCATAGACACATACATACATATAAATACACACATATATACACATATATATATATTATAATTTTAGGAATACACACATATAATTTTAGAGATGTATGTATATATATATGTATGTATATATCCCTATGTATACATCCCCTCCTATGTATATATCCATAAACCCTATATATATATCCATATATATCTATCTTTTTTTTTAATAATTTTATTTATTTATTTATTTTTCCCCAAAGCCCCAGGAGATAGTTGTGTGTCATAGCTGAACATCCTTCTAGTTGCTGTATGTGGGACGCGGACTCAGCATGGCCAGAGAAGGGGTGCATCGGTGCGCGCCTGGGGTCCGAACCCAGGCCGCCAGCAGCGGAGCGCACGTACTTAACCGCTAAGCCACGGGGCCGGCCCTGTCTATCTGTCTATCTATCTATCTGTCTATCTATCTGTATGTCTGTCTATCTATCTATCCATCTATCTATCTATCATCTATCTAGTGAACGCAGAGATGCATACCTTGGAATAATCAACTCTATAGAAGGGTGGTGGCTGGCCAGGGGAGGTGGGAAGGAGAGAATACAACTGGGGAGGGGTACACAGGGACTTCAATCATATTTCTAATGTTTTTGTTCCTTAATCAAGCTAGTTGTTTGTTACATGATAGTCTACATTTTTATGTAAGTCTGAGATATTTCATAATTTTGAAATCATAAAGTAATAAATAATGAAAGAAACTTTATATCATTATCATGAATCGAAAACCATATCACACGCCATAAATAGATGGTAAGTGTACAAATAAATACAATGCGAAGAAAATGCTGTTACTAAGTTGTGCTTTGATGCTGTTTTGGCTAGAAAACTTTGACCCCAAGCCTGGCTTCCCTCTGGTGGATCAGTAATAGAGAGAGAGAGGTACTTCAGAAATGTTAGACCAGACTGAGACTTGCTCCTTCAGCAGTCAGGGTTGAAAGGACATGGAAATGGGGTTGAACGTTCTTCCTACATGACTCAAAGTCATTGAAAGCAGAATTTGCATGGCCCTGGGCCGTTGGCCATCTCATTGACCCACTGTGCTCTCTACCTCAGGAAGGGGAGGGGGGACAAGGTCCCTCTAAGCTCTGGCAATCCTGGCTTCTAGGTGGTTTGGGGAGTGGGGAGAGGTCTTGCTAGGAGTGGGGTGGGGGACCGGGAGGAAAAAGAGGAGAGATTATTATGATTAGCAAAATGATTAGCAGAATCTGGAAAACCTTGAGGAAGAGCCCCCTTCCCTCTTGCGGCCCTTTCCCCATCCTCTTGACCACCTGGGAAACTGTCAGGAAACAGTCAACAGAGTGTGATTTGTTCCACGCTGAGGCTCAGCCTGGAAGCCTCTGGAAGTGGGGCACTCACGCCTTGGAGGATGGCTTATTCCACCCCTGACACAGCCCTTTAAGCTCCCTCCTGTGTTCCTGTAAGTCTGATGCCTTCAGGTGTATACTTATGGGCCCTGGTCCTGCTCTTGGGCTGCACAGAATATACCTGCAGCCTCCCCTCTCTGACTGCATGTCCCCCCTTGAGGCCAGCTGGTCTGTGCCTCAATCTTCTTCTAAGGCCGCAATTCCCTTTACCACCGCCTCGTCTCCTGCTCCTTAGTGCACATGCACGCAGAAATGTGTGCTATATTGTGATGGGGAGGCCCAGTGTCTGGACCAACTTCAACTCAGCAGCCCCCGTCTACCCCTGGGCATTGCGAACTGGCTACCATCTCTTCACAAGGAAAGCAGTGCATTGGAAGGTTAGTGTGTGTATCTCTGTGTCCCTTGGAATAGGAGGGATGGCCTAATGATGAGCTCTTTTCGACTCTGTCATCACCCAGAATCCAGCCTGATTCGAACCTCCTCCACCAGGACCTCAAGGTCTTTCCAGCCTCCTCATCTCAGCTTCCCCATCCTGTGTCTCATTCCTTTGGGGTGTACCCAGACTACCTAGTCCAATAAATGCTCCACAGAGAGGATGTGGCATGTGGGAAGAGCCCTGGACCACATGTCAGGAGCCAGGGTCTGAGTTCTTGTTCTCCCACTAACCTGTGTGACCTTGGGAGCTGGGAATGAGGCACAGAGGCAGCAAGTGGAGGGTTCTTCTTCCAGCTACCGGGGAGGAAGGGGAAGAAACACGATGTAGCCCCAAGGAAGGAAGGATGCCGTCAGATGGAGATGACCTGGACAGGTGGGTAGGATGGAGGGAAGGAGAGAAGAAAAATAGAAGAGAAGCATGGTGGTATTTGGGGCAGGTCCCAGAGGTGGTGGGCAGTGTGGGTGTAACGGATTGGGGTGGGAGGAGGTGAGCCTTGGAGATAGAAGGACTCCAGCTCCAAGGAGAAAGGGCCAGAGAAGACAGTGGCTACCACAGACAATGCTGGGGTTCAGAAATGCATCAGCCACAGCCTCCGGGTTCCCAGCCACAAAGGGTGAGGGGCCCTGCTGAGAATGGAGAGCTAGAGTGTGGAGGAGGGAAGTGAGAGGGTGATAAGAATGAAGAGGATGGGGACCAAACAGGGAGCCACTGGGCCATCAGGATAGAACAGTGGTTGAGAGCATGTGCCCTGGATCCAGCCTAAACCTGGGTTCAAATCCCACTCTCTGTCCCATCCTAGCCGTGCGACCCTGGGCAAGACATTTAACCACTTTCAGCATTAATTCTTTAATCTGTAAAATGGGATAATAGTAGTGAGTATTATATTAAATAATACTTAGCATAGAATCTAGAACAAGTATATGCTCAATGAATGGAAGGACTATCAAATATACAGCAAATACCTAGTGTGTATTTAGTATGTGCCAAACACTGCTGAAGAGTTCACAGTCATGATGCATTTAGGTCTTACAACTACCCTAGAAGACAGATATTATGATGAGCCCCATTTTATAGAAGAGAAAACTGAGGTGCACATCAGCCCAAGGTGACACAGCTGGTAAGTGACAGAGCCAGGATTTTAAGCCTCAAGCAGTTAGTATGAAAGTTGAGAGCCACTATGTCTGCTTGTCACATTAAGGAGGCCAAGGGGTCTGGGGCCCTAAGAATCTAGGAGGGGGAGGTGATGGTGTTTACCATAAAGAGGGCAGAAAATCATCACCTGAGCCCTGCTCTCGAGTTCTCTGTCCTTGCCCTAAGACCACTCAGCTTTCACCTTGGGGTCCAAGGGTACAGGAGGAGGGCGAGGCAGGCTTTGCAAGGATGTGCGTCGGGCAGGCATTCTCCGTGTGTGGTGCACAGAGTGTGGACAGCTGCCTGCTCTGCCATCACCAAGAGGCTTATTAGATTGAGCTTCCTGGGCACGAGGGCAGAGCAGGAGCAGCCCAGACTGGGGACAGCATCCCCGAGGCCTTGGCTTCATTGCGGACAACCCCGTGCTGATGCCTCATGACTGACACCCTGATGAGGAAGCAGTCCCATCTCCATCCGCTCGCCCATCCCACGCACCTGTTCTGGGGTTTTATGGCTGCTCCTGGTACTTCCAGGACTGTCCCCCAGACAATGAGCATGAAGCAGCTTTTCTCCCTTCCGTGCCCTAGAGGGCACCCGTTTCCATCTCCCAGGGAAAAGACAGCTCAGCCAGGAAGTGGCTGTGTGTTTTTCGCTAAGTGTGGCCAGAGCAAAAGGAGGAAGCACCAGTGCCAGGGAAAGAACATACTCAAGTTGGGCAAAGCAAGTGTAAATCGCTCTGGCCACTCTCACCCTGGG
The DNA here is from genome assembly GCF_057802395.1 of Ceratotherium simum simum. NCBI lineage: Eukaryota > Metazoa > Chordata > Mammalia > Perissodactyla > Rhinocerotidae > Ceratotherium > Ceratotherium simum. The sequence continues at coordinate 30,499,086 of NC_141929.1, read as the reverse complement.
ACCGTGTTTACGAAACACGTATCACTGATATGTACCGGAGTTATTTTACTTAAACAGGAATTAAATATGCCATAAACATACAGATTCCTGGTTCCCACTGCAGAGTCACTGAATCCAAATTTCTGAGGTAGGGCCCAGGAATCTGCACTCTGAACAGTCTGCTAGACTAGTGTAAGCTGGGAAAGTGGCAAAGAGGCAAAAGGCCATGAAGCGAACTTCGAGGACATGACTGCATCTCGGAGACTTGAAACATGGTCCCTACCTGTAGTGTTGCCAAGGTCCTTCCACTGATTATTAACAGGTGTTTTTATCCCCATTTTATAGGTGGGAAAACTGAGGCTCAGAAGCCAAAGATCACCCAGCGGGTAAATGCTGAAGCCAGGCTTTGAACCCAGTTTTTTTTTTTTTTTAATTCCAATTCCACACTCTTAATTATCATACTAACCCATATTTGCTATTTCATCCCAGTCTTTGAATTTGAAGTCAGATAAAGCTAACTTAAAATTCTGGAGACGATCCCTGCCCTTCCATAGCCATACAGAAATTAAACTTTTTGAAACAACAAGAAGAAGTAACATGTCTGCTATGTCAGGAACTGTTCTAGGTTCTTCACATGTATTTGTTCCTTTAATCTCCTCAACAATTCTATGAGGTAAGTACTGTTAGCATCACCACCTTACCCATTTCACAGATGAGGAAACTGAGACGCAGAGAAGTAGGAGAGCTTGACCAAAATTTCACAGATAGTAAGTGATGGAGCTGGGATTAAAATTCAGGCAATGTGGCTCCTAAATCCATGCTTTTGGCCGCTCCACCATTCTGCCTCTCTAGGCTGTAGAAGAAGCTTAACTTGGCAAGTTTCAGAGGGCTAGTGAGACAAGCAGGAAGAGCGTGGGAAGGTAGCTAAGAATCACTTGGGTTTATATGTACTACTGGTGAAGCCATTGGGAAGTTTTCCTGAGGGAAAAAAAAAAAAAGAGCACAGAGACTAGCGAGCAGTAATTTTAAGGAACTCTGAGACAGATTTCACGCAGGAATCTGAAAATCCCCTAAAACTCTATTTAAAATGCTGTGTACATTAAAGAAGACAAAGACACAGAGATACGGACTGTCTCCTTGGATAGGGAGACTGAATACTGTAAAAAGGTCAATTATCTCCAAACTGATCTATAGATTCAATGTTGAAATTCCAAAGGGATTTTTCATGGAACTCAGCAAGCTGATTCTGAAATTTGTAGGGAAGAACATTGCCAAGACATTTACAAAGAAAAAGAACAGGAGAGTCTTGCCCCACCAGATAGAAAAACTTAGAAAGCAATGTTGTTTGTTTGTTTGTTTTCCCAGCTTTATTGAGGTACAATTGACAAACAAAATGATATATATTTCGGGTGTATAACGTGATGAATTGGTATATGTATACATTATAACATGATTACCATAATTAAGTTAATTAACACATCCATCACTTCATAGTTACCTTTTTCTGTACATGTGGTTAGAACACTGAAGAGCTACTCTCTTAGCAAATTTCAAGTATATGATACAGTATTGTTAACTACAGCCACTTTAGATCCCTAGAATGTGTTCATCTCATAACTGAATGTTTGTACTTATAAAGCAATGTTATTTAAGACAATGTGGTATTGCTTGGGCACAGACAAACAGACCAACGGAGCAGAAATGAAGAGCCCAGAAACACACCCAAACATATAAGGAAACTTGGTTTGTGATACAGCATTCTCTGCCAATCAGAGTAGAAAAGAGGTAACTACATAATGAATGGGCCACTGTGATTTGTTATTCATATGGAGAATAATGAAGTGGAATCCCTACCTCACACCCTACACAAAATCAACTCCATGTGCGTTAAAGATATAAATATTAAGGGCAAAACTGTCAAATTTTAAAATATATTTAGGAAAATATCAGATAGGGAAGGATTTCTTAAACTAAACATAAATACATAAACCAAAAGAAAAGATTGCTACGTTATATTACATTAAAATTAATAACCTCTATCAAAATAGCCACATAGAAAAAAAAGACATAACATAACCAAGAAAAGATGTTTGCAACATAACTGACAAAGATTCATACCCAGACTATATTAAGAATTACTGTCAATCAATAAGAAAAAGATAAACAAGCCAGTAGAAAATTGCACAAAATACATGTGATCATTGCACAGAAGAAAAAGAAACACAAATGGCCCATATGTATGTGAAAAGATGCTCCACATCATTAGAAGTCAGGGAAATGAACATTAAAACCATAGCTAAAAGATTGGCAAAAATTAAAAGCCTGGATACTACCAATGGTTGGTGAGGATGTGAAGAAATTGGAAGTAAAGAAATAACATTGCTAAAATTTCGGTTGGTACAATCACTTTAGAAAATAATTTCCCATTACTTGATAAAGCTGAATAAACACGTATCCTACAAACCAGCAATTCCTTCCTAAGTATAGAGCCTAGAGAATCTCTAGCACATGTGCATAGGTGGTGTCTATAAAAAAATTTATAGGCAATGTTGCTCGAGGTATAAAAACCTGGAAACAATCCAAATGTTCTTCAACAGTTGAATGAATAAGTGAACTATTATTATTCATGCAATAGAATAAATACATACAACAACGAAAATGAGTGAACTAGAGCTACCTCCATCATCATGGATGAATCTCAAAAATATTATATTCAGCCAAAGAATTATTATATTATGTTATGGTATTTAGTCAAAGAACAATATCTGTAGTGTGATTCCTTTTCTATAAAGTTCAAAGAAGGACAAAACTAAACAATGTATTGTTAGGTATAGATTCATAAGACGTCATACTGTAAAGAAAAAGAAAGAAATGATTATTTGCTGTATTCAGGACAGTGGTTACCTTGCACTGGGGGAGAGGAGTGAGGGGATATGCTGAGGGAGGGGCACACGGGCCTGTAGGGGATTGGAAATGCTCTATTTCTTATCCTAGGGGGAGATGGTTCTTGTACATTCATATCACTGATATTATTTAAACCGTAGACTGTTCATATATGTTTATATATTTTTTCTTATGTATGATAAATTTCACACTAAATTTAAAAATGCTGCATGGATGTGCATGCTTGTGGGATAGTGCAAGTTTCTTCAGATGCCTGGTCTTCTAACAGAGTGCATCTGGGCATGTCTAAGGTCTCGGCTTGCTCTGAAATTCCCCGGATGGACAGAGCCCTTGTGCCAGCCTGATTATGGCTCATCCCTGTCAGCTGACAACAACCCTCCTCCGCCCTGGAGATGGACATGAACCATCTGTGAGTCACCTGTCACCATAACTCACGTGACCACCTGAAGGCCAAAGGATGTATCTGGGGGCTCACGCAGAGGAGGGAGATCCTCCTTTCCTCCTAGGAGACTGAGTCCCTTTGCCTTGAACTCCTCCTTTCCTTCTCTCTCCTCAGCTCCTCTCCTGACTTCTGTCTTTCTTCTTCCAATGGTCCATCCCCATCTTGCTGATGGACTTGACCATTGCTGCAAAGCTCAAAAGCAGCAGAGTGGGAGTCAGGACCCAGGGTGCTGACTCTCTCTCTTCTCTTCTCCCCCAGCACCCTGTCCCTGCCCGATCTGCTATCCCATGGGGGCTGCAAGCCTTGGCTGGTCTTGCACTGGCAAGTTCATAAAAGTATGCATTTACTCATTTAATCCATGTACACCCATGGAAGGACTTCAGATTTTATTTGGAATGAGATGGGCACCACTGGAGAGAAAGAGGGATAGGATCTTAACTTATTTCCAAAAGGTCTTTCTGGCACCCCTGTAGAGCTTAAACTTCAGGGAGCAAGGAGAGAAATGAGGGAGGCCATTCAGAGGCTGCCACAGTGATCCAGGTGAGAGATGGCGTGGGCTGAAACAGGGCAGGCACTGTGAGGTGGGGAGATGTGATATGATTCGGAGCCAATAGAGTTTGCAGTAGGATTGGATGTGGGAGTACGAGAAAGAGGAGTCACGGTCTACTCCAAGGTTTTTGGCTTGGGAAACTGGAAGGAAGAAGATGCCATCAGCTGGAATGCGGGAGATTGTGGAGGAGCGGGTTTGCGGGCAGGTCAGGAAGGAGAGGTCAAGAATTCTTTTAGACATGATGACTTCCAGGTGCCATTTATTTATCACCTATGTAGAGATGTCCAGGCTGCAGTTGGATCCTAGCAGAGGATGCAAATGTAGATGTCAATGATGCATAGATGCTCTTTAATGCGAGTGCCTAGATGTGGTCAGTTGGGGTAGGATCTTGGTAGAGAAGAGTCTAAGGACTGAGCCACATCTGGGTGGGTTGCAAGCCTCAAGGACCCTCAGGGGGCTTCAGTGGGAGGTGCCCTAAAGGAGACATTTCAGCTCATGGGGCTCTTTTACTGAGGGGACTTGTATGCTATTTGTAAATGCAGGATAGCTTATACCAATGACCAATGACCCAGGGCAGGTCAGCTGCAAGGAGACATAGGTCTAATGCTTCCTGATCCAAAACAAACAAACAAACAAACAAAATAGAAAGGAAGGAAGAAAGGAAGCAATGAAGGAATAATGATAGAGAAAGAAAGAAGAGAAAGGAAGGAAACAAGATACAGGCAAACCCCTCCTCCGCTCTGGCCTTAGTTACCCCATCAGTGCAATGGAGGTGCAAGTTCTGATAGCATACTCAGGACAATTCCAGGATTCAGCCCCTTGGATTCCAAATGTCCTCCAGCCCAGCCTTTGTGTGTCAGGGTCTTGGCGTCTGCAGGGAGATGGCCAGAGCTGGACTGACAGCACCAGCCATTGCCTTATGCCCATGGCCTCTGTCACCAAGTGCCATGGTAAGTGGAAGTGACGCCTCCCCAGAGATCACGTTAGCTCTGATAATGCTCCAGCAGCCTGCCTACCCATTTGCCCTCAGGCCACCTGGAGGGGCAGGGTGCAGGGCACAGAGAGAAGCCACATGGCCCCATGGCTCTTGGAGCTGTAGGCAGGAAGTCTGGGCCAGAGACGGAGAGAGACGCCTTCCACTTCAGCCCAGCCCCAGCCTGGTGTCCTCACTACTGTCTCCCAGAAGTCTCTGAAAACACCAGGTGGGACTTTCAGGACTTGCTGATTGGCCCTCTGATGGTGTGTATGTGTGTATGGTGTGTGGGGGTGTGCCTCCCTCCATCCCTCTAGTAAACACTTCCAGTGCCCCACCCACCCCCCTCGTCATTCACTGTTTCTGCCAACACAGACCTGACTTACCAGCTTCCTACTGCCAGTACCTGAGACTCTGCTGGAAGCATTTTCTAGCTACAGGAGGATGCTCAGCCCACACACCAGGCAGGCTGGAAATGCTGGGAAGTTAGCACCCTGGGGGCAGCCTTAATGGGTAAATACTCCAGCCTCCCTGCCTGGGAGTGAGACAACAGAGGCATGCTCTATGCAGTCTGCCAGAGGTCCCTAGCAGGACTGAACACCAGGTGCCCGTAGCTGCAACTGCTTCTTAATGTCCCTCTATTGGTTTCCTTCCCTTTCCTGTCCCACTTCCCACTCCTCTATCAGTGCTTCCAGGGATCGCCACCGAAATAAATGACTGGAATTCAAGTCTTAGTTTCAGGTTCTGCTTCTGGAGGAATCTGATATAAACAACCCCAACAAAAGACATCAAATGCAACCAACGATTGAGATCTCTTCTAGTTCTGTTTTGTACACATTTCTGGAACACAAGCTATGTAACAGGATGCATCAGGCTCTGTCCTTGTCCCTGGCAGGGAAGTCACACAGGTAACTGTACTAAACATGGAGGCGGTTATCAGAGATGGCTTTACAGTAGAGTGACATCTGAGGTTTTGAAGGATGAATAGGAGTTCTCCAGGTAGACAAGAGGAAGATGGAAACAGCATATTTAAAAATCTAGAGATGTAAAAAGGCACAAGGTGTCCAGGGAACCACTAGTAGTCGAGTATCTCCGATGTTGCTACAGAATAAAGCATATTTTGGTGGTGGTAAAGTGTTTGTAGGGAGAATGAGGGCAGAATTAGAATGGCAAGAGACGTGGTTAAATAGACAGGCAGAATCTTGTCTGCACTGTTGAAGGTGTTTAGATATTATCTTGGAAAGATTGAATGATTTTAAGAAATCATGGGTTATCTTTTTCTGATTGTGTAAGTATCAAATACTCATTGCAGAAAAGTTGGCAGATAAAGAGAAGCATAAAGAAGAAAATAAAATTACCTCAAATCCAGGGTTAATTAAATCACGTTGATGTGTTGTTGTCTCTCAGAGGAGTTTTAGGCAGAAGAGTAAGGTGATCAGACTTGAGTTTTTGAAAGAGCTCTGACAGCTGGTGAATATCATGTGGCTGGAAAGATACTGGATGTGGGCTGATCAGCTAGGAGGCTGTTGCAGGGAAAGGTGATGGGGATCCTTGATTTGGATGCTGAAGCGGTGTGAATGCTAGGGCTTCACAGGGTGTTTAGACATGCGAGTCTCAGGACCAGTTGATGGGGCATGAGGCAGAGGAGAGGAGAGGAACACGATCACGTGGGAGATTCTGAGTGTCTCCATCCAGAAATTCGTGGAGGGGACAGGGGCTGGGAGTCAGGAGACCTGGCTTCTCATATCAACTTTGTCACTTCCAACCCCTGGGACCCTAGAGAGGTGCCTTGAATCCTCAGAGCCAGTTTCCTGACCTGAAAAATGGAAAGATGATTCCATTCCTGCTTTCCTCATGGGCTTGTCAAGATAGTCCATGGGTGAGAGATTAGCATCCTTGATGGATGGGAATCTGTGGCTCCAGGGTCTCCTCCTGAAACCTATGCTCAATCCTTTCCCTGACCTTCTGCCGCCAATCATCAGCCCCTGAAGGCCAGGGCAGACCCACCACTCCACTAGTTTTTCCTTCCTCTCTTCTCTGCATCCTTCACAGAGGACATTTGTCATGCTGGTCCCTCTTGGTGAAAATGCTCTAAACACCCCCATGCACCACCATTCATTAATCCTCTTTACATACCAATCGATGCCCTAGTATGTTTCTGCTAGGAATACAGTGATGTGGAGGACACGCAAGGTCCCTGTCCTCATGAAGCTCATATGTCACCCAAGAGGAGACATATAATAAACAAACAAATAAATAAATTTGGATAGTGATATAATGAAGGGAATAAAATAGAGTGATGTGATAGAGAGTGGGTTGTATTTTAGATTTGAGTGGTCAGGAAGGGACCATTGAACTGAGATCTGAACAACTCAGGCAGAGGAGGCAGCAAGTAGAAAGGTCCTGGGGTGGGTTTGAGCTTGGAATGTTTAAAGAACAGAAAGGTCAGAGTGCCGGGACTTATCAAAACTCCTACCGATCTTGCTTAAGTGTTGTCACCTCTGCGAAGCCTTCCTGGATCACCAGCCCACCCCTTATTGGCTGATTCAGCACCACCCAATTTCCACACCCCTGTGGTCATAACCAATCCTGACCACGTTGGGTTCTGATAGACTCTTTACACACTGGACTGTTAGGAACTATCTCCATAGCTCCGCTAGCTGGCACTGTTCAGGCATACAGCAGATGATCAGCAGCTGTTTGATGAATGAATAAATTAGTCAATAGATAAACGAGTGAATGAATGAATGAATACCAGGTCCAAATGGCTCACTCCTTTACTTGGTCAAGTGTCACCTTCTCAAATGCTCTGACCAGACTGCAGGCCCACCCTCCCTGCACACAGTGCTCCTCGTTCCCTTTCCACGCTCTCCTTTCCCCGGAGGCACATATCACCTTCTCACATACCAGATAAGGTATTTATTTATTACGTTTCTTGTTTTCTCCTGTTTCCCCCTGACAGGATGTAAACTCCTTCATGTCTTGGATTTTTGAGTAAGTTGTCAACTAATGTACCCTGAGAGCCTAGAACAGTGCCTGGCACATAGCAGGCATGTGTAGGAACAAATGAGTGAAGGAGTGAATGAATGAATGAATTGCAGTTCTCAGCCTCACAGAACAGGGGTCACAATCTCAAATGCCTTGCTGGCCTGCCCATAACAGAGACCTAGGAGTAAGTGCTGGGTAGTGACCTTCCAACCTAGAGCCAGCCAAACAGAACCAGCCCAAAGGCCCGCCAGCATCAGTTTGCCGTCCTCGGTACTGAGCAGAACATTCCCATTTTGTAGTCGGAGAAGTTCTGGCAGGGTAGTTTAAGTGGACCGCCGCGGATGACAGAGCTGGTACGAACCTAGTCATTTGCTCTCCCCAGTGTTTTCCGGAGCCCCCTCTCGGAAGCGACTCAGACCCTAGTTCTGGGAGTCCCGCTCTCTTCCCGTGGTCGGAGGTCAGAGCCTGGTGCCCCCGGGAAAGGGAATGGGCGCCCAGGTCCCGCGCCGCGCCTCCGCCCCTGCCCATCCCCAGCCGCGCTGTCAGTCTCCATTAGCGCTAACAGGCTCCAGACGGAGCGGGCCCAGCGCTGGGTTAATGCAATCGGCGCGTTACCTGGGGCGCAGGCTACATTACCAGACCGGCCCCCGCCCGGCACGGCCAGAACCAGCCAGCGCGCGCCCCGCCGGCCGCCCAGCCCCTGCAACGCTCCTCGGGCCGCGCCCGAGCGCCACGCGGCGGAGCCCAGCTCCAGCCCGCGCCCCACAGCCTGTGGAGGCGAGGCGGGTCCGGGGCAGGCACCCGGGATCCCGTCGCTGCCGGACACGTGAGTGCGCCCTGCGCGCGGGACCGGGCTAGGTGTGCTGGGGAGGCCCAGGCTGAGACGCACAGAGCTAGAGTGCCAGCGAGTCTGAAGTGCAGAGGTGTAAGTGTCCGGGGAGGCTCCTGGGGCTGTTGGAAGTGGCGTGGACCCGAACCGGGGGGAGGGCGCAGCAAGCTGCACCGGGCAGGGTCACTGCCCTCAAACCTCAGCCTCGGCATGTCCAAACCCCGCCGTTTGGGGGCGAGAGGGAGCGGGCGAATGAGGGAAGCGCTGCGGGGTCCCAAGCCAGATCCACAGGGCTGGCAGAGGCGGTCTCCATCTCTAAGTTCCGTCTCAGTCCGGCGCGCCGCTACCTCTGTTTCCAAATTTTTCCGACAGACGCGCGCCCTTTTCTGGGATCCCTGCGTCGGCTCAGCGCGCGTTGACCACTGTGTCCCTGGCGCTCCCGGGAGGTCTCGGGAGGCGCAAGCAGGGCGGAATGGCCCAGTGACCACATCTTTTCCTTTTATCCAAGCAGAGCCTCGGCGTGCTCCCAGTACAGCTGACGTCCCTCTTGCCAGCCGCACCCATGCTTCTGGCGCGGATGAACTCGCAGGTGCAGCCTGAGAACAGCGGGGCGGACCCGGGGCCCGCGCAGCCCCTGCGGGCGCGCAAAACCGCGGACCTGTTAGTGGTGAAAGAGCGCAATGGTGTCCAGTGCCTCCTGGCGTCCCGCGGCGGCGACGAGCAGCCCCGGGAGACCTGGGGCAAGAAAATCGACTTCCTGCTGTCGGTGGTCGGCTTCGCGGTAGACCTGGCCAACGTGTGGCGCTTCCCCTACCTCTGCTACAAGAACGGCGGCGGTGAGCCCCCTATGGGCTGGGGGTGTGGACTTGGGAGGGTACCTGTCTGCAGCAGTGGTGGGGAGAGCAGCTGGGATGCACGCGGGAGGAGAAGAGGAAGCGCATGGCATGTCTGGGGCAAAGGAAGGGACTGGACAGGGCTCACGGGAAAGGATTGGAGTCCGCGGTGGAAGAGGGAAATCAAGGCACGACCTTGGACAGTGATGGATGCACAGGTGGAAGGACCGAATCTGAGGCACCAAGTTGGGTGAGGAACCCTGCCCTTTGATGGGCCACAGGAAGGGAGGTGGAGATTTGGAGAGCTCTTGAAGGGGCACTGTAAGTGCACAACATATGACAACCAGGGGTGGTGACCTTAAATCCAGCACTCTGAGCCTGATAGAGGACTTGAGTTCCCTGAAGGCGTTTGGGAGGGCCTGCACTCTTGGGGACAGAGACTCTGGAACAGAGACACATAAAGGAAAGCTAGTGTTGGAGAGAACTCCACTCTTAGGTTGGTGGTTGATTTGCTGGAGGGTTCAGAGTACACAGCCTTGGTGGGATGGTGTCAGTAGTGCCAAAAGCTGGCCTGGTCCTTGAAGCAGGAGGCCTGGGTGACTGGGATGAAGCCTCCATCTCCTGGGGTCCTGGAGGCATTGCAGGGTGGAATGGGAGGGGGGCCTGGAGAAGACTCCAGTGGAGTAGCCAGGCTCTCTCCCCTTCCCTCTGCCGGGTGACAGAGTACGCACCTGCCTAGGCTGAGAGCTTAGAGATCAACTACAGCCCAGTCAGGGGGCAGAGCCCTGGGGGGAGCAGGCTAGGGGGAAGGATATGGGGTCCTAAGGCTCTAGCTCCTTCCTGAGGGCCTTTTCTGCTGGAGTGTCCAAACCATCCTAATCCTGCCCCTTTGCTTGGATGAGCTCAGGGGTGCCCTGCAGAGAGCAGGGAAAACGACCCAGAGGACGAAGTTAGAGAAAGGGGGCCCAGCTCTGGAAACCTCTCTCTATCCACTGGGCCATTCTGCCTGGCAGTAGCTCTGGCCCAGGACTCCAGGGGCTCAGAGGGAGGCAGGACGAGGGTTTGGAGCTGGGTAAAGGGAAAGCTCATGACCTTATCGCATAGGGTCTTGGACCCAGCTGCTTCCTTCAGTGTGTACTCTGGACACTTGCTTTGGGTGAGAAATGGGAAGCAGATGACCCAGAGGTGAAACTTTTCCACATTGGGCTGCTGCAGCTTCTCGAGAGTTTCTGGTCAGGTTTAAGCATTCTGACCCTTTGGACCCAAGGAGGGAGGACATGCAGATTCTCTGTATTTTTAGCAGGCAGGGAGATGATGAATGAAAGACAGACTGAGAGACCCTAGGACACACCATCCAGCATGTCCTTGGTGACCGTCTGAGACTGCGTGTCCCTAGACAGAGGAAGGCTCTATCGTTAATCAGCAATATTGATCGGTTCCTCCCGGCATGAGGCACGGTACTAGGCTCTGTGGGGGTCGCCTAGATGTATTAACTATGATGTCTGCTTGCCAGGAGATTTAGCCACCTAAGGGCTTCATTGTCACACTGCTACACATGATTTCCATTGTTATAAGTGTTCATTTAAACTAAAAGCACCCCAGATGGCCAGTTGGACATATCAGCTAGATGGATGTTCTGCAGCTTTCACTGACACTGTATTTTCGCTTGGCGGTTGTCACCAGCACAGACAGAGAGCGCCTGCTGTATGCAAGGTGACGTACCAGGTGCCTAGGGCACAAAATGGACCAAATTTGTCACAGGTTCCAATTTTTAGATGAAGTCGGCTGGAAGCTTGCTAGCCCTGCACGTCACCCATCCCCAGTTGTTTGGTCATTTGTCTCTTTGCAGCTCTGTGTCCCATACAGGCCTGGGCACATTGAGGGCACAGGCTATGGCTTTTTCATCCCTGTATTTCTAATGCTCAAGATAAGACCTAGATCCTAGGAATGTGGTAGAAGGTGTCCAACAAACTTCCATTGAATGAATAAATTAATGAAGTGGTCCAAGCCCTCAAAGACCTAATACCTATCCAGAAACATCAGGACGCCCTTGCAGTAACTAACCCAGTGAGGCAGCATGCGCTGGTTGGGGGTGCGGCTGGCAGCCTAGAAGTTAGGAGCTTTGTCTGTGGCATCCTGGATTCTAACTTCTAGCTGTGTGACTTTGAGCCACTCTCCAAGCCTCAGTTTCCTTGTCTGTCAAACGGAAATACAGTCAGGCACCACATTACGATGTTTCGGTCAATGACGGACCATGTATACGATGGTGGTCCCACGAGACTGGTAGCAAAAGGCTTAGGTGTGTAGTAGGCCGCACCGTCTAGGTTTGTGTAGGTACACTCTATGATGTTCACACAGTGACAAAACCCCCTAATGACACATTTCTCAGAACGCGTCCTGTTGTTAAGGGATGCATGACTGTAATGGTGTTCAGCTCGGAGGGATAGTGTGAGGACTCAGAGCGATAATGCCTGTGAAGAACCTGGCGTGGAGTATGGCCTTAGTATAGGTAGCAGCTGTTTCTTATTACCTTCTTCATGATAAGGTGTGAAATGGATGTGAGAGTGACAAGTGCTCTCAAGGCCTTGGAGGGGCTGCTTAGGAAAGACGCAGAGGAGGTGGGCTGTGGTTGGAGCTCAGCTCCTTGGGATGGGAGAGGCGTGGACAAGAATCGTGAGGGGAGGAGGTATTCTAGTTGGGCAAGAATGCATATGGATTATCTCAGAGACTAGGAGTGCAGGCTGGCTGAAGGGCAAGCTGGGAGAGATAAGGGTGGAGAGGCATGTTGGGGCTGGGCCGTGGAGACCTTGAATGCCAGGCTACTGGGTGGGGATGTTATACCAGTGAATTTCCATTCCTGGCTGGGATGTCCGTGGTCGGCCCAACGGAGAAGAGCAGCCCCCATCTCAGAGTCTGAGGCAACTCCTTGTATAACTTATGCCTCGCCTCTCTGGGGATGCTCAGCTGGCCCTTCTGGGCTTTGTCTCTGCTGAAACCTCCTGGCTGCTTGCTTCTTGTGGACCAATTCTCATCCAGTAATTCTGAAGTCAGCCACCGAGATGGGCAAGCAGGCTGGCAGTTGCAAGGTATCCTGTAAGGGTAGAAGCAGCCAAAAGACGTGAGTTTGAATCCCAGCTGATCTCTGATCCCACGTTCCCTGCTACAGCTGGTGGGGAGCTCAGATGACCCCCAAGATCCATCCCTCTGCAATGCCCTGGCTCAGCATTGCACCCAAGCCAAGACTCACCCATCCTGCTGTTTAACAGCCTGTATGCATTTCTGGTGCCAGTGTTAACACGATAACCTCCAAGTCCAGCTGTTCATGCTGGCCCAGACTGGAGGATGTTTTGAAATGATAAAGGTGCCAATCATTCAGGCCCCAGGCTAATATTTTCTGAATGAACTACTGGGAAAGATCAGCCTGTCTGAACATCTTCCTGTAGGCTAGCTGCTGGGATTCGTGGGTGCAGGAGGCTTCCGGTGGGGAAAGCCACTCTCGGAAATTCCAGGCCTTTGTTCACAACCTTCTCAACAAGGGAAGCGGTGCCTGGCAGGGGGGCTATTTCCAGGCTTCTGGATTCTCCCTCTGCACCTGTTGATATGGAGCCTGGCCTGTGCTGGTCCCTGGGGAGGATTGTGCAGATCAACTGGGTCCCAATGTCTGCCTCCCTGCCAGGGCAAAGGCCACCGTGAATTATCCTTTGCAAATGGCTGCTTCTGTTTGAGACCTGTCCTTCTGACAGCTCTGAGCTGTCAGAGACATAGCCTTTAGGTTCAGGCAGACCCGGGTTTGAATCTGAGCCTGATATTTCCAGGAAATGTGGCCTTGGACAAGTCACTCTCTGGTCCTCAGTTTCCTTGTGCAGAAAAGGAGAATAACTGCACCTTCCTGTGGGGTGATAAGACGTTAGAGATAAGATGTGCACAGTACCCCAGTATCTGGCACATAGAAGGAGCTCATAAATGGAATTGTTACTATTATTGTGATTGTTCAATGATTTTTAACTATGGGATAGATCCAGCAAGTAGGGCGGGGTCCTAGTTTTGGAGGGAGCAGAATTGATTCTAAGAGGACATTGATGAAGGGAAATAAGGCTGGAAAGTCGTCACGCTTGGGCCTGGGGCATCAAGAATCAAGAGCTGGGCTTTGCTCCACAGTCTGATAGTCTAACTTGTCTCACTGTAGTCTCCTCATCCGGAAAATGAGGATTAACATTCCTGCATGGCGTTCCAGGAGAGATGTGGTTCTGGGTCCCAAATGGGGTTCCCCCCTTCCTCAAGTAAGCTCAGGATCTCAGGTACCCACAGCCATTTGGGAACCCTCTTGGCCAAAATATCTTGGGTTCTTGAGGCCAGGTATGAGGTGGTGGCTGGTACAGAGGGCAGGAGTTTGCAAACTCGGTGCCTTCTCATCTGGCCTGGCTGTAGGGGGCTGTCTAAACCCCATTGGCAAGACTGACACTGATTGTTCAGCTCAGATGCACATGAGCCAGCTGGCTGGTATGGGCCTCCGGCTGACAAGTTTGCAGGAATGAGGTGCTCACTGGGGGCTGGAGCTGAGACCTTCATCTGGGGTCACCAGCATGATTTGGCCTATCGGTCTGAGCTGGCCAAAAAGATCTAGGGGGGCTGTTTCCAACAAAATGGGGTTTCATAGGGATAAATGTTACATTCTGCCCTGCGGTCCAAACCCAACTGCCTAAGTAAGGATTAGGCCACAGCAGGAGTGGAGAAAGGCCCTAGGGCTTTCATTAGCTGCATCTGCCATGTGAGTCACTGCTGGGATCCATTTATTTAACTAAAAAACATTTACTGAATGCCCATCATATGCCAGGAATATAGAGATGAGCACAAGTCAGTCCCTGCCTTTAAGAGGCTCATAGTCTATTGTAGCTATCGTAAAAGTTAATGTCATTTTGGATTCTAGTACTGGAGTCTTATATCTGAAATGAGGGAGGTGAGGTCCGACTTTGTTTTTCGTGGATCCTATCTCCCTTCATAATGTAGTTCTGAGCATCCCAAACACCCTCTAATTTGTTCCTCTTAAAGAGACCAGGAGGGAGGAGTGGGAAACCAGAACCTTCAAGGAGCTATATGGGAAGCCCAGTTTTATTAATAAAAATCAAGTCCAGACCCTACAAAATTGAGAGAAGAAGGATTATCACATGAGGAGGGGTGACCCCAGTGCTAATTTCCCTGAATTCCACCCCCATCGCCCTCCTTAGAGGAGTGGAGTTTAATCTATCAGGGAGTGGGCATGTTTTCTCCCTGGTGCTGGTCCCTGGCCTCAGAGCCAAGGTCCAGAGGTCAGCTGGCAGGACCCAAAGGGAAGGTGAGGGAGCGACCCCTTGTGGGGCCAAAAAAGCCGCTCTCACCATTTCATGTAGAATCCCCTCTTGGAGCAGCAGGACGTACACAGGGTACAGATGCTCTTGGCTGGACTCGGTAAAGTGCAGGGGGCAGAGTGAAGAGGTGCAAGACCACACTTGGGCTGAGGTTGCAGGGACCCTCAGGCCAATGGGCAGGGGTCCACAGTGGTCATTGAGGCCCCAAGGAGAAGATCAGTCTTGGGGAGGAGCAGACATGAGTTGGCACCACATGGCTCAGCTACCCTACCCCGGGCAGAGAGTCTCTGTGGGTTGACAAACTTGAATGATCTGGGCTTGGTTTATCATAGGAACTGGATGGTCTCCCTAAAGAAGTGGCCACGGGGAGCCAGCTGTTTAACTGGCAAAGACCTGGAGGCAGACCCTATGTCTGACACATAGAGCACAAAGAATTGCTTTGGAAAAGATGAATTTGTTTTGCTCTTCATGGCTCTGAAGGACAGAAGGAAGGCAGTAGGTGAAGGCTGCAGTGGGAGGGATTTAGGGGAAGGGGAGCGCTGGCCAGAAGGCGAGGTGGGGCTCCCAGGTTCAGCAAAGCCTCAGCTGACCAAGGGAACTCTGAATCTGGGATGGCCTTCCCGACTTGTCCTGAGTTGAGGTGAGGGGACCGAGACTACATGCCGCAACGGTGATCCGTCCTTGGATGCTGACTGCCCTGGGAAGGGGCTGTGGCTGTGGGCGAGGTGGCTCTCTTCAGGTGAGGCAACTCCCAAAGGCTGATGGCTGAGGCTTGAGCAGTCCCAGCATTTGGAGAACAAGTCTTTCGTTCCTGAAGGGGATCTGGGCAACACTGCGGGATCCCTTTTGGTCATGGGGTTGGCGGTGCCTGGGGGAATTCATGGCCCTGCACTTGCTTGTGGTCAGCAGTCTTGTTTGGTCACAAGGAGGAGTAGCCAGCCTCACTTGGGACAGGGACATGAGTTACCCAAGGGACTGCCTCAAAGTCCTCCGTGCTGGCGAGCCTCCAGCAGGCGTTCATGGCTGAGCTCTGCGAAGGACCTGGTCACCTTCAACCACACTGTCGGTCCTCGGCTTCTCTGTATGCCCTTGAGATGTTTGCGGAGGAGGGACAAATCCGGCTACTCTAGGTGTTGACCAAGGGTTTCTTTGGACTCTGGTGAAAGCTGCGGGCAGTGACAACCTGTAACTGAGTTGTGGGCACCAGGGGAACAGTTCTGTGGGTTTTCACTACTTCTTTTTTTTTGTGAGGAAGATCAGCCCTGAGCTAACATCCATGCCAATCCTCCTCTTTTTGCGGAGGAAGACCGGCCCTGAGCTAACATCTATTGCCCATCCTCCTCCTTCCCCCCACCCCTTTCTCCCCAAGGCCCCAGTAGATAGTTGTATGTCATAGTTGCACATCCTTCTAGTTGCTGTATGTGGGACGCGGCCTCAGCATGGCCAGAGAAGCGGTGCGTGCGTGTGCGCCTGGGCTGGGAACCCGGGCCACCAGTAGTGGAATGCGCGCACTTAACTGCTAAGCCACGGGGCTGGCCCTTCACTTCTTAATCTATCAGGGTGTGGCCAGATTTCACTTGGAGGAATCCTGTCCTCAACAGACTGGGAAGCTGGTCCAGCTCTGTCTCAGGGACCCTCCCCTCCTTCCTGCAGCCCCTCCCTGATCACACTCCCTCCATTTCCCCCCACTTCTCCCCTGGGCCCGGGCCATAGCACCTCTTGCTGACCCCCTCCCACAGGCCTTCCCTCCCCTTTCCTGGGGTCCTCCTCATCTGCCCCGGGTTTGCTCCAGCACACCCCACTCTGAACTTAGCGACCACTGGGCTTCCTTTCCTGAGAACTTGGCATTTGCATGGAGAATTCCAGAAGCCCTCTGTGACCAGTAGGGTTCCTCTGTAATGGTGGGGTATCAGGCAGTGTGTGTTGGGCCAGAGGTGATGGGATGCTCTCCTTACTAAATTAATCCAAAGGCTGCTGGTCGGAGTCCCTTTCACAGTTGACAATTCTTTTCCTCGTGTGTTTGTGTGAGTGTGTCGATGTGCAGGAGTATGCATGTACCTTTGCATGAATATGTTTAGGTGTGCATTTGTGTACATGTACATGTGCTAGAGACTCCCAGGAGCTGAGACCCTTGGGAGGTATGCCCTGCCTGCGTTTCTCTAGGTCTGCCCCTGTCAGCCCAGCACCTGCATGGCCAGAGCATTCCAGAGCCAGGATTCTGGGCGTGTGGCCCCTGAGGGTCTCAGATCTCAGGCTCTCTGTGAGTTGGTTGCAGCTGGCACCACCACACAGAGTGATGCAGCAGGGCTGTGGGAATGTGGCACTTATGGGCCTTGCAGGGCAGTAACTTCTAGGAAGTTTGCAATCCAGCCTCGGTTTCCCAGGAGCTGCTCCGGCGCTGTTTGTAAGAGGCATCCTCAGCTGACCTGTCACCCCTGAAACGCCTGTCTGACTCTTCAGCTCTGCCCTGGCTTCCTCCAGATCTTTCTGCAAGGAGACGTGGGCCGGCTTACTGGTCGATGCCCTCTTTGAGAAGAAGGCACTGGCCACTGGGCAGCTCTCTGGTTTCATTCATGCTCAGCCGTTGCATCATTCTTGCGTGTTCTTGGTCTGTTTCCACCCGAAGCTTTGGCTGGCCCACATCAAATGCAGTCATAGAGAAGAGCCTCGGGCTTGTGCAGACCCATCATCTTCCCGCCTCTCCTGTTGCTGGGACTCCCAGCCAGCACAGGCGGAGATGAATCTCAGACTGGGCAATGTACCTACCTGTTGGCGCTGCCACCCAGAGGTTTAGATTGAGGAAACTGGCCAACAGGAGACGCCTGGTTAGTTGGCTGATGTGGCTTTTCCTCTTCGTCGTAGAAAAGAGCATTGAGTTGCCAGTGGCAAACCACAGTGCCAAGATCTGAGCCCTGACTCCTGTCTTTTTCCTTCTCCCGGTGTCTTGGGCCACTTACTTCAGTCTCCAGGCCTATTAAACAGTTTCATACATCTGTTTCCCTTCCTCTCTGGCTCCAGGCCCCCAAGGGGAGTAGCCAGTGGCTACAAGGCAGAGTGGGGCTCAGACAGATCCGGGTTTGAAGCCAAGCTGCATCCTTACTAGTTTAGACAAGCAACTTGACCTTTCTAAGCCTCGATTTCCTCATCTGTTAAATGGGGTTAGTGGAAATTATCTCACAGAGATGGTTTTTAAGTGAATAATTATGGAAGAACTTAGTGGGTGGCTTGGCATATAACAGATGCTCAATAGATGATACTTATTATTTTCACCAACATCATCACCATCATCACCTACCCTCGTCACCAGCATCACTACCATCATCACCACCACCTAACTGCATCAGCATCACCAGCATCAGCACCATCACTGCCACCATTACTATCAGCAATGTGAACTGACGTGGGGTGAGGTGCCAGATCAACCCTCTCTGTGTGGGAGAGAGACAAGCGTGGAGATTGAAAGCAAGAAATAAGGATGGAAAGACAGAGGTTGGCGTGTGGCTGTTTCAAAGAAGTCCAGCCTGGACTTCTGGAGCAGGGGCTGGAGCATCGGGCCAGCCTATGACCAACAGACTAGGTAGCTCATCTGGCCCCACATCCCTAATTTCAGAACCCGCCCCCCAGACTCTATTCAGACTCACGACCTTCATCTAGGCTGGAATGTTCTGGAATCTGCAGAACACATTGGGAATGGCTCTGAAGCTCTGGAGCCAGGCAGACCTGGGCCCAAATCTCAGAACCGTCACCAGCTGAGTGAGCTTGGTCGAGTCACTTAATTTCTCCAAGCCACAGTTTCTTCCTCTAAAAAATGGATATAGCACTTGCTACCTCAGACGGTTTCTGGGTAGGGTAAATGGGCTCACAGATGTCCAGCACCCTGCTTGATCCATAGGAGGTACTCACTTCAGAAGTTTCTTCCCTACTGCCCACCTGCTGGTCCGTCTCCTGCCGCAGAAGGGACTGGGTCTCAGAGCACTGGGGCCAACACTTTGTGCTTTGTCCCTAAGAGCCCTGGGCTTCCTAAGAGAAGCCCTGGGGAGAGAGTGGAGACTGACAGTCTGAGCAGCTGGGTGAGTTTGACTCCGGGTGTCACGTGACTGCCACAGCTCTCTGCTAGCTTGGGGCCTCAGTTTCCACATCTGTAAAACAGAGGTAGTGATCATCTTTGCATTTTAGGATTGTTGTGAGGATTGAACGAAACATTGGATGGAAAGTGCTGGAACACGGTAGGGGATATTATATTCCTAATGTTACCATCGTTAAATATTCCCCGGTTTCTGCACTTTGCTTTGGTGGGCGGGTCAGAGAGTGTTTGGTTTCCAGGGTGACGGCATCTCCCCAAAGGCCAATGGCAGGCGGTGGATTTGGCCTGGCCACCTCCAGCTGCGCCAGGAAGAGGACTTGGCATTTTGCTCTGGTCACGCTTGCAGCCTGGGCTGACGTGGCTTGTATCTCAGTGAGTCACCTCGCAGTGTCAGAGCCCTCTGAGCTCACCCTGGGTTGCCGGGCATACTGAGAATTGTCTCTGCAACTCAGGCGAGTCCCATTCCACCGGGAAGTCACCCAGGGATTAGTTTCTGCCCATTGCCAAGCCCCCACGCCCCAACGTTCTGCGATGCTCTGGGTGGCATCTTCCCTGGTCAGAGACTTGAGCCTCTGGCCTCTTTGCTCCCTTCAGCTGCCTGTAACAGGATGAGCCCAACAGGTTGGAAGACCTGAATGAGAATCCTGCTTCTGTTACTTACCAGCAGCACAGACAGGACCAGTTCAACTCCCTTGTCTGCCCTCAGTTTCCCCCGGAGGGACAGTAGGACCCTGTCTGATTCTGTCTGTGAGCTGTTGTGAGACTGAGAAGAATCTAGTGGGATCATGTTTGGGAAAGCCCCATGTGACCTTAAAATGATGGAGCTATGAGCAAAATTAGAAACCTAGTATATGTGACTTTGGGCAGTCTCTCTCTCTGGTCTCAATTTTCTTCCCTATAAAAGGAAGGATTTGGGGCAGTTAGCGTTCCCCAGAGTGATGATTCATGAAAGAAAAGGTTCTGTGTTTAAATGAATTTGGTAAAAACTGCACCTGTCATTCTCCTCCTGGTGCTTCACAGTGTGTGCTTGTGTCTTGAACGCTGGGAGAAGCCTGCAAGAAACAAGCCTATTTAGCTTTGATTAACCCAGATTTTACTAATTTGACCACAGAACCTCATTATTATGATTATGAGTATTACTACTACTACAACTATTATGATTATTTGTATTATTTGCTCTGCATAACTGTATTTACCTACCACAAAACACCCCTTGAGAAATGGCCAGGTGAGCAGGTGAATGAGGACCCTCCGGCTCTGGGAGACATTGATCCAAGCCTTCTGAGAGGCAGGCTCAAGGCTGGGCAGGGGTCTAGAGGGTCACGCTCTGCCTCTGTGTCCTCCAGGTGCCTTCCTGATCCCGTACACCTTGTTCCTCATCATCGCTGGGATGCCCTTGTTCTACATGGAGCTGGCTCTGGGCCAGTACAACCGGGAGGGGGCAGCCACGGTGTGGAAGATCTGCCCATTCTTCAAAGGTAAAGAATGGGTCTGGGGGAGACAAAGGTTGTCCAAAAAGACCCTGGAGAATCTGCTTCGGAGGTGGGATCTGAGGTAGAACAACTCTCTTGTGGGCTTCACAGGTATTGGCAAGGTCAAGTGCATCCACCATTCAAAGTTACATGGACATTTAGTGTGTGTGAGGAATAGCTTTGGCTTGGAAAGTCTGGAAACCTGAGTTCCACTCCAGGCTCTACACCTGAGTGACCAGAGGGAGGCTGTTTCCTATATGGGAAATACTCATAGAAGTTATCAGAAGTACCCAGCACACATACCACTACTCTCCTCTCTTGTTCCCATGGCAGACATGATAAATTTATCACAGACGTTTTGGGGCTCAGCCAGAAAGCTGCCTCACAGTCCTTAATATAACAGGCACAAGTAATTGATCACAGCTGGGATATAAGAGGAAGCCTGCTTGCATTCAGGACTTAGAGCACATGTGGATAAAGTGGCCATAGCAAGTGCCATCTCTTGTTGTATAATGCCCTATACAACTATGAGAAGGGCCTGGAGAAAGAATTAGTGTCTCTCAAACACTGGTTAGAGACCTAAGCCGAGATGGCATTGAAGGCCAGTGTGACTCCTGTGAGCCTCTTCTCAGCTGGCACATGTCTCCTGAGGACCTCCTATGTACTCAGTCCTATAATAGATACAGGCTTGTACAAGAGTCTTATAAGACATGTGTATTAGTTAGGATTTTTTTTGTTTAATTTCCAGAAATCCCACTCAAAGTGGCTTTAATATAAAAGAAAAATTTGTTGGCTTATGATACAGTGACATGTAGCAGTTTCAGTCTAACTTCAGGTACAGGTTGATCCAGGTGCTTGAATAATGTTATCTGGAATCTCTCTTGATCTCTCCATCTCAAGTCTGTTTTCTTTAGCATTAACATAGGTCACAGGCATATTCTCCTTAGGTGTTAGCAAAGCTAGCCACCAGCAACAACGAGATTAAATCCTACCAAGTCTAACAATGATAAAACAAAACAAAACACTTTATATCATCATAGCTTCATTAAAGGTCCCAGAGAAGACTCTCATTGGTTTGACTTGGGTCATATGCTCATCTATCAACCAATCACTGTGGCTATGAAGAAACAGAACTCTGATTGGCCAGGCCTGAGTCATGTGCCTACAGCTAGATCAAGGAAGTGGGGGATTAGCCTCATCCAGACCTCACATGCTATGAATGCTTAAGGCAATGCCGGGTAGGGAAAAAGATACGTCTACTATAGGCAAAAGCCATAGAACTAGCCCTAAAGGAGCTTCTGATAACATTCAGGAAGGTGAGATTGGCACACACAAAGCAGGCGGTTAAAAACAGGGCCCAGAGAACACACAGGACTGAAGGTCTGATCAGGGCGTGCTTGTTTGGGGTTCCCCAGAAGCAGGTCCTGAGACGAGGTTTTCAGCATCAGGAGTTGTTTTGGGAGGCAATCCTGGGAAGTACCAGTAGGGGATAGGGAAGAGGAGGCAGCCAATGAGCCAGGTCTGCCATGGGCAAGGGGCCCAGTCCCACTGGGAGAGAACGTTAACAGGCCTTGGTGTTATCCTGCCCAAGGGGCAAGGAGCTGGGACACTTATGTTCCAGTGGCTGACCCGGCTGCTCCCTGGGGGCGTTAAGGTCCTGGCACATCTGGCGTGTCCGATGAGTGGGCAGAGGGGGCTCCAGTGGCAAGAGGAAGCCCTCAGGCAAAGGGATGGTGGGTGCCTAGGGGACACAGGTGGGGCTCTGACAATCTGCTATAGAAAAAGAGAGGCATAGGGGTCGGGTAGTGCAGTGGTTAGAGCCAACTCCCAGGGAGAGGTGGCTCTGGGGTGGGCCTGGGGAAGCCCCTGCCTGACCCCCTCTGCCCCCACCCAGGAGTCGGCTACGCTGTGATCCTCATCGCCCTCTACGTGGGCTTCTACTACAATGTCATCATCGCCTGGTCGCTTTACTACCTCTTCTCCTCCTTCACCCTCTCCCTGCCCTGGACCGACTGTGGCCATGCCTGGAACAGCCCCAACTGCACCGACCCCAAGCTCCTCAACAGCTCCGTTCTGGGCAACCACACCAAGTACTCCAAGTACAAGTTCACGCCGGCAGCGGAGTTTTACGAGTAAGTCATCGACCCCTCGTCCCGTTCACGTGGGCACACTGAGACCTGTGCTGGGCGGGACCTGAGCCAACGCTGAGGGAAACCGGAGAGCAGGTGGACACGCCAGTCATCGTTTGTCATGTGTGCCGAGCAGCCGCCACAGGCCCGACCCTGGCTGGGAGCTGAGCATACAGCTGTGGACGAGGCAGCTGGAGGACCTTGGGTTCTGGCGCAGGGGTGCGGGGGTCGGGAGACAATATGCTAGTAAACAGCTAAGGAAGCAGGAACGTTTTAGAGAGTGGACGTGCCCTTCAGGAAAAGAGATATGTTTTAGGGAGTGTAGGTGCTCTCAAGGAAGAACAACCAGGTATGCAGTAGAAAGTGATTGTTGGGGGGAAAAGGAACTTGAGCTTAGGTGGTCAGGGAGGGCTTCTCTGAGGAGGTGTCTGTCATAAGAGCAGATGAAGTCAGCTAGGGGAACATCTAGGGTGATGGAGCTGCAGCTTGAACCCAAGTCGATCTGATCCTGAAGCTGTCATTGGCCCAGCCCACGTTGCTGTCTCTCTGGGCCTTCCACGGGGGAAAGCAGCCAGAGCTTATGAGTGAAATTCAAGAAGTGGGAGGCAGGCCAGCTATGTGCAGCCCAGGGAAATTTTTCCGACCGTGTGTGCATGAGAGGCACTGACTGGTGGTAGAAGACAGAACATATTTTTAAAAAGACACTTTTTAGGTCGGAATCATTTTAGATAGAAAAAAGTTGCACAAGTAGTCCATAGAGCTCCTGTATGCCCTTCATACAGCTTCCCCTCATGTTGACACCTTATATAGCCACAGGACAATGACTGAAATCAGAAAATTAATGCTGATATACTATTAACTAACCTACTAAAGACTTTTATTAAATTCGCCAGTTTTCCCACTAATATCCTTTTCTGGTCCAGGATTCAGCCTAGAGTCCTGTGTTGCATTTAGTTATCATGTCTCCTTGGTCACCTCCAATCTGTGAGAGTTCTTTGGTCTTTTCTTGAATGTCATGCCCTGATTTGAAGAGGACTGGTCAGTTAACCTGTAAAATAGCCCTCACTGTGGGTTGGTTTGTTGTTCTCTCTTGATTACACTGAGGTCAGGCATTTTTGGCAGGAATACCCTAGAGACGATGTTGTGGCCTTCTCAGTGCATCATTTTGGGGGTACATGTTGCCAGTCTGTCTTATTACTGGGGATGTTAACCTTGATCGTGTGTCTAAGGTGGTATCTGTCAGCTTCCTCCTGTGCAGAGGATGCATTATTCCCTTTGTAACTAATCCGTGTCTCCTGGGAGCTACTTTGAGTTTACGTAAATACCTTGTTTCTCATCATACTCGTGCCCACAATTCTTAGCATCTTTTAGTGATTCCTGCAAGCCAGGATTATTACTGTAGTGTTTGTCTAGTTGTGATTTTCTATTCCCCTCATTCCCTCTGGACTAATCAACTGGAATTCTTCTATAAGGAAGACTTGTCCCATTTTCTTTATTCCATCATTCATTCATTCACTGACTCATTCATTCATTTATATCAGTATGGGTTCATGGATATCTATTTTATTTGTGGTTTTAATCCATAACCATCATTATTTTTTGTTGCTCCCTTGAATCCTCTCAGTCTCTACTCCAACCTTTTATGTCCTTGAAGTGGGTGACGGTCAACTTCTTTTCAGCCACCTAATTCAAAATATTTGCATGGTGGTCTTTTCAGAAGGTAGCATCTACTGTCTTTATTCCTCAGAGGAGTCCCATTTTGGCAATCCCAACACAAGCATTAGCAGATAAATGGAAAGTCTGTGTTATAAGCTGTGGGGTGGGACAGGTAAATCCCACTCAAACCCCACCCTCAAAGTACACCCGGTCTAGAGTAGGGATTAACAGACATTTCTGTATAAGACCAGATAGGAAATATTTTGGACTTTGCAGGCCATACATCTCCTTTGTATATTCTTCTTTGTCTTATTTTACCATTTAAAAGATAAAAACTATTCTTAGCTCATAGGCCATAAATAAACAGGCCGCAGCTGGATTTGGCCTGGGGGCTGTGGTTGGCTGACTCCTGGTCCAGAGCAGGGCTGCCCAGTAGAACCTCCTGCGGTGATAGAAATGTTCTATATCTGCGCAGCCCAATACAGTCGCCACTCACCACATGTGGTCACTGAGTGGTTGAGATGTGTGGCCAGGGGTTGAATTTTTAATTTTATTGAATTTTCATTAATTTGCCTTTCATTAATTAGGCACATGTGGCCAGTGGCTACCATATTGGGCAGTGTAGGTCTAGAGCATGAGAAAAGAGAAATTCACAAGCAACGAAACTTCAGAGTCAGTATCCTTCAATCCTTTATATTCCCTAAGCCAAAGACCTGGGAATGAGTCCTGGTTATCCAGAGATTGGGGTCCCTTGGGATCACTGCCATCCCTGCCATCTTGGTGCATTGGGGCCAAGGAGATTCGGTTTGGTTAAAAGTGGCCTCTGGTAAGTCTGCTGCCTTTTGGGGCTAAGAATTTGCTAAGGTCCTGGACCTGCATGCCCACCTGCTTCCATCTGTGTTCCCTATGGATTCCAGCAGGCATGTGCAAAATCATGTGTCTTTGGAAACTTTTGGGGAGAGGCCCTATAGTTGTCATCAAATTCTAAATACATTTACAGCCCCCAAAGGTTCTGAAACACGACTGTTCCTTCAAGCGAGCATCTGTTTAAGGAACAGCATCATCCTCATCTTCCTCACTATCACATGGACAGCTAATCGCTTACCACGTGTATCAGGCCAACTTCTTTGTATGTAGTATGTTGATTTAAGCCTCACACCAACCCAGCGAGGCTTCTGTAACTCAGTGCACACACGAGGAGGCTGCAAATATTAGCTTCATTTTGCAGATAAGACAGTAAATCACGGGGCCATGGCCACATGGCTAGTGCTGCGCAGAGCCAAAATTTGGACCCAGGAGCTCGTCCTTGTAGGACCCCAAGAGTGAGTTCCTTCTTACACTTTGTCCTCAAGGAGCCTCACTCTCCTCACCCTACCTCTAGCCGTCTCACCCGCAGTGAAACTCCAGACCCGCAGTCTTAACCTCTGTGTTATGTTGGATTCTAGCCATGATAAATGGCTGTTATTCAGAAATATTGTCATAATCACAACTAACATTTATCTAGCTTAGACTAGATCCCAGCCATTGTTGGCAGAGTGCCTTTTCTATACTATCTTTTAATCCTGATCACTGTGGTCTAAAATGACCCTTATTTTGCAAATGAGGAAGCAGACACAAGCAGTAAGTGACTTGACCAAGGTCATGCAGTTTGGAAGTGGCATTTGGAGCGAGTCTGAACCCAGGCAGTCTGGCTCCAGAGCCCAAGCTCTTTCCCCAGCGATTCTAAACCTTGGCTGCACATCGGAATCACCTGAAGAGCTTTAAAACACTGATGCCTGGACCCTAGGCCCTGAGATTCTGATTTCATTGGTCCAAGCCAGGGCATGAGGGATTTTTATTAACAGCTTCTCCAGTGATGCTAATATCCAGCCAAGGTTGAAAGCCCCTGTTCTTGCCACTGCTCTCTCCTGTGTCAGACAGAACAAGATTCTTGCCGGGGTCAGGCTGACATCTCCATGGTGTCATGTCGTGGAAAATCTAGGGCCTTCTCACTCTTGTAAGGAGCATGGCCTTAGAAATGCCCAGAACCTTTGGTGAGCTGGTGGGTGGAGGTTTTAGGCCTTCCTAGTCTATGAGTGCTGTTTGGACCTGGAGATGGTAAACAAGAGTGGGGCAGAGGGCACTGCTGATAAATGTAATTGGTTCCATGCTTTTCCTTTATCATCTCTTGGTAAAGGAAAAAGCATGATTTTTCTTTTTGCTCTTGGCAACTCTTGTCCTTATAAATTAAAATGGGAAATGATAGCTTTGTCTCTAGTCTAGTTATTGTTTAATTCCTCCTCTGACGTCTTAATGACAGCAGGTCTGCCCCAGCAGAGACACCCAGCTGGAGGGAGAGGTGAGTTGGGTTTTGCGACCCTGGTTACTTTAATTACAGCCCTAAACTTCCTCCAGCTCAGCTGTGGGCGGAAAGTGGCGGAAGAAGATGACATTCTTATGTGCAGGGCTGAAGGGGCTTGGGGGTTGTAGTGGGAACAGAATCCAGGGCTTATATCAGCAGCTTTCTGCTTCACAGAGCCCCCTATTCCTCACCTCCCCTTCTCTCCTCTCCCCTCTTCTCGCCTTTTAAGTGCCCCCTCAAGCTTCATAGATACCATGAGCCAGGCACCAAGCATCTCTTCATATCTGAGTCCCATTTAGTCTCCACAGTTCATGTTGGTAGAAATCATTTCCATTTTACAGATGAGAACGTGGAGGCTTAGGTTTAAGTTAAGTGGCAGAGCCAGGGTCTGAACGTAGGTTCTGACTCAAGGCTCTCACTGCATACGCAGGCCTCTCTCCTGTCTTCTCCATCCTGTCGGAGTCTCCAATGGGGTGTATTCGGGACAGGAGGACAGGGGTCTCTGCAGGTAGATAGGAGCCCTTCTCATGCATCTCTTTCTCCCTGTGAGCTGCTTCTGTGAGCTTCTAAGTCACCAAGTCAGGAGCTGCCTCTGGATTGTTTTTAGTGGCACGTCTAAACGTTTCTGCTTTAAAACCGTCACCCTATCTCAGTCTCAGGACCCAGCGAGTAGGACTCCCAGTGCCAACACTGAAGAGGTTAGGTAGTTTTCTCTTTCCTCAGAGCCTGCTGGCCAATTTTGTTGCCATCTTGTACTCATTTAAGCTGATGGATCGAACATATCATTCAAGGGAACAAATCCTCTCTTCTCCCCAGGCTCTGGGCCTGAAGCCAAACAGCTGGCGGCTAAAAGACACCCTGATGCTCTATAACTTTCTCTGAAAGAGGGCCCCCTTGGTGAACATGTGCCCGTGATAGACCACTTCTACCCTCTGCCTCTTCCTGGGCGGGGCGAGGGAGAGAATTCTCCCCCTACCCCACCTCTAATTCTCTCTGCTTAAATGTCAGTGAGAAGCTCAACCCTCTTGGCCCATAGACTTCGGAAAGTCTGGACCGTGAACTTCACGATGATTCATTTTCATTAAACTGCTGGAAAACTGCAACAAACCCAAGTTACTTGTGCTAACCCCCAAGGCTGAGGCCTGCTGGGGAGTGGAGGCTGGGCTCACATTCCTTTCCTTGGGAATCAGCTCGGGAGTCCAGCCTTTTCACTGATGAAATATCTAGACAACTGTTGCAACCCTGCAAGGGGACTTCACATGCATGAGGGGTCACCTGGGCCCTTAGGCAGCATTCTGGCCCTCAGATTGGACACTAGGGGCACTTTAGCAAATTTCAAGGCAAGCATAGTTGGTTCAGTGCCTTTTTTTCATAATTTTAATAGTCAAGTTGGGCAAATGGTTATTGACACCATGCAACATGTGGCACATAAAGCAATGGGAAGAAGGAGATTTAAGCATCAGATGAGTTCAATACCTGATTCTGGGTCTCTCTCTTTTTAGATATGCCCTCCCCTCCCTTCCGCTCCCCTCCCTTCCCTTTCTTTCCTTCTCTTAGGGCTCGGGAGAAGGGCCTAAGACAGGGCATTATTTCTGAGTTGAGACTAGCAGGGTGAGAAGAAGTTTGCCAGGCAGACAGATTGGACCAGGAAGTGTGTTCTAGGCTGAAGAACAGACAAAGTTGCAAGGCCCAGAGCAATGGCAGCATCATGTGATTGGGGGATGACAAGGGGCTGGCCATCACCGGGAGCCAAAGGTGGGGTACGCTCAGGCAGGGCATGCACTTGGCATGGGACGATGGTGAAAGGCCTTGGATTCTGAAAGGCTTACATTTTTATCCCCTAGGCCAGGATTTCACAACTTGAACACATTTGACGTTTTGGGCTGGATGATTCTATGTTGGGGGGAGGGCCTGTCCTGTGCATTTTGGACTTTTAGCTGCATCCCTGGCCTCTGCCCACTGGATACCAGCAGCCCCCCTTCTCTCCAGAGGTGACAACCAGAAGTGTCTCCAGACATTGCCAAATGTCCCTGGGGAGGCAAGGGCAAAATTGTTCCCGTGAGAACCAATGTCGTAGGTGGTAAGGAGCCTCTGAGAATTTGGGGGCAGGAGAGTGACAAGCTTGAAAGGACACTTTGGTGGCTAGTCTACAGCAGCACAGACGGTGGATTTAGGGGCCGACTGGAGGCCGAGAGACCAGAGTGGGGGGAAGGTGGGGACATTCTTGATAATAGTTCTGGAGGAAGAGATTGTGGGTCTGGCCTGGGCTGGGACAGGGCCGAGATGGTGGGGGTAGGGAGCAGACCAAGAGATTGGATTAGGAGAGGCCAGACACAGGGACTGATTGCAAGGGGAAGCTGCTGCATGAAGCCACAACATCCAGCGTGGGGGCCATGGGGATGGGGACGATCCGGGGAGGGGGACATGGGTCTTTGTGGGCCTCTGTCACACACAGCTCTGCTCATTCATTCGCTCATGCTCACTTGCAGAGGCCATATGCCTGTCCACATCCGTCTCTCCCCATCTCTCTCTCTACCACACCTGTGCACCTCTCTCAACTCACCTGTTCTCCTCTAGGCCAGCAGAGAAGGCACCAGCCACCTGTTCAGTGGAGCCTGCCCGGCCTACTCCCTCTGCCCAGTTTTCTGGGCACTCCTTAGCTCCTTTGCTGATGCCTGCTGCTCCTGGAAGCATATCAGTCATAATCGTAGTTACAATTACCATTTGTTGAGCCTTTCCTGGGTTCTAGGTATTTGTCTCACATTCTGTAATTTAGTCCTCATGAGAGCCATTTTACTGAAAAGGAAAAAGGCTCAACATGGGGAATGTTTGCACCAGCTGCTGTCCCCTCGCCTGGGATCTCCATGTGGCTGGAACCATCACCTGCTTGTCCACGGTTGTGTCCCCAGCTCTCAGCACACTGCCTGGCTTGCAGCGGTTGTGCAGAAAAAGTTTGTGGCATCAGTGCAAGAATTCACGCTACACAGTAGCTGGTGGCGGGGCCAGGATGGGAGTTTGGGTCTGTCTGACTCCAGAGCCTGGACAATTTCTGTGCCACATTCTTCTGTTTTCCTTCACATTCTTGCAAATAATAGACATCACCTTTGAGTGAATGAATAGATGAATAAATGAGTGAATGAAACTATGTAGCATCAGTGGTGGCCTCCAGACCTTCATCTGCCCAGAGATAAAGGTAAACTCTGCCCAAGGATAAGCTAACCAAGTTTCCAGACTCGAGATTCATGTTCTCCTCACAAGTCTAGCATCTTCCTGTGTCTTTTGTGCTGCGCCCAGCGAGGGCAGCCAGCTGCCTCTGATTCTGTGGGCTCATCTAACAACTCAGGCTTCCAAATATTTCAAGCCCACTTTTTATGAGCCCCTCTGAGCCTTTTTTTCCCTTAGGCACAGGAGGCCAATTTTATTTTGCCAGGAAAGTAAAGACAGTTTCTGGAAGGTTCAAGTTTGCTCTAAAGGAGCCCTGTCATTTGGGCCGTCCTCCAATTGGGTGGGTCTCAGCTCTGGCTGCCCAATAGCATCACCTGGGGAATTTAAAAGATGCTGGTGCCCAGACCCTATGCCCTAAGGGTTCTAATTTAATTCATTGAGAGTGGGGCCCAGATATCAGTAATTTTTAAAAAAGACCTCCAGGTGACTCTAATGTGCGGGTTGAGAAGTTGTTCCTGTTGATAGGCCTCAAATTACATTCTCCTCACCTCATATTTCTCTTTGGGGATATGGGTAAGGAGGAAGAGGAGGAAAGTGAGGAAGGATAGTAGGGGAGACAGACAGAGAGAGAGACAGACATACAGACAGGGAGACAGACAACCACTATCCTCTAGCTGACGCATTGCAGGTGTGTAAAATTTTTCCATCAACATGTCCTTCTTTTGGATTAAAGCACCACTCCAAGGAAGGACAATATATTAAGCTACTTTTGCCTTTAATACTAGTATGAATTAATTAATCGTCCACTTTCCGCATGGACCCCTGGCGGGAGCAAACCCCTGCTGAATGAGACACAGGGAAGTGAAGTTTGTATATGGGGAAATGGATGGTCGCCCTGGGCAGTGTGAAACAACTGGACAGAGTGTTAGGAATTGACCACATGTCAGAGGAGTTGCTAAGAGAAGAAGTGAGAGAGTGTGGGCAACTGACCCTCTTTCCTTCCCAGTTCCCCTTCGGGTGGTCCTGGGTCTCGTTTTATCTAGAAGAGGAATGGTTGGGTTTAGCAAGAAAAGTTGTGAACATTTGCTCCTGATCCAACCAGCCACTGTGAGCTGACAGGCCTAACAGCCAGGCCTGGGCTTAGCACTGGGGACCCAGAGATGGTTACTCCATCTCCTCATCCTGAGAGCCTTGGACACAGTCAGCCCTAGTAAGGCTCTGCTTGGGAAATGAACCCAGAGCCACAGGAACTGAAAGGGTTGAAAGATTCCTATCAGGGGTGATCACAGAGGCCTCCCAGAGAAGGTGATGTTGGAGCTGGGCCTCAAAGGTATCAAGAAGTTTGCAGCTGACTGTAGCCTCTGAGTATGAGGCCCAGAGGAGGATGGGGCGGAGACCAGTTATGGATGTCCTTGCAGCTCCCTCGGCCCTCCCCACTCTTGTCACTCTTTATTGAGATTGTACATTTAATGCATTTAATAGAATACGACCCCCCGCCAAGCAAGGCACTGTGAGTGGAGAGTTCCCCACTATGTGTCTGAGGCCCAGGATGGGCCTGCTCACAGCAGGCACTCAGTGAGGACTGAATGACTTGGGTGCTGAGGAAATACCACACCAAGATGTTCCCTCTTCCATCGGAACAGCTCTGCTGTCTTTATCTTGCAAGGATGTGGATCTGTGGGGGGAACCTCCCTCCTCTGGGACCTGATCTACTTACTATTTTATCAATTGGTCTTATTTGACGTTTGGTTAGATCCTAACCAACTTTGATTAGATTCTAATTAGCAATTGGCCGTTTTGTTTGCAACGCTATTTACCATTCCTTCGTTGTAGGTTGTATGAGGGACCCCAATATTCTCAAACCTCACAAGTGTTTATTCTATTTGTTTTTCTTGAAGGATAAAATATTAGGGAGAAGTGACTGTCATTAAATGATGGCTCAAGGAATGTCACACACTGAACACAGCCGTGTCACCAGCACCCAGATCAAGAAGTACAGCACAGCTAGTCCCCACTGTGTCCCCTCCTGTCAGTAACTGTACCCCCTAACCCCCAGAGCACACGTTTCCTGACTTCCAACTCCTTAGGTTAGTTTTGCCTGTTGTTGTACCTTACATGAATAGAATCAGACAGAAAGTACTATTTTGGTATTGACTTTCTCATAGAATTATGTGCTAGAGAGGCATCCATTGAGAGCTAGTTGCTGTGTAATATCCTGTTTTATGAATATATCATAATTTATCTATTCTACTGTGGATGAATATTTGATTATTTTGCCATTTAGGATTGTTTGGAATAATGCTGCTATGAACATTCGAGAACATGTCTTTCAGCGAACATATGTACACATTTCTATTTGGTAAATGCCCAGGAGTGGAATTGCTAGGGCACGGCAATTCCTACCTTTAACTTTAGTAGATATTCCAGAACAGGAGAAATATTTACTCTTGTCTCAGTCTCTAGACTAGGGATGCACAACCTCAGCAATGTGGAACTCTTAGATCCAATAATTCTTTATTATCAGAGGCCATCCTGTGCATTAGAGGATGTTTAGGCCTTTCTGTGCATTGTAGGATGTCCCTAGTCTCTATTGTCCAGATGTTAGTAGCACCGCCCCCTCCCCATGTCATGACAAAGACATCTCCAGACATTGCCAAATATTCCAGTGTCCCCTGGGGGGCAAAACTGGCCACCACCCCTGTTGAGAACTGCTGCTCTAGACTGTGAACGCTATGAGGGCAGGGACCCTTCCTTGGTTATTTACCACCATCTCCCCGGGACCAGGAAGGCAGGTGGCACTCAAAAGATTTTAAGTTGAAAATTTTTGTTACTGTTTAAAAAAAAAGCCTTGAATGGGGAGTTTCCTCAGCTGATTTGCTGGCCCAGGGCAGGGCAGTCCTGGGCACAGGCCGTGACTGCACAGAGCAGGCCCAAATAATGCAAGGCAGTAGCTGGGGCAGCCTGGGGCCTGGCCCCATCAGTGTGCACTTTCAGGCACTGGCCTGTGGTCAAGGCCGTGGTCATCCTCCCTGACACCACCTTCCCTGGTCCTCTTCCCTCTCCTCCGGGTAGGCGTGGCGTCCTGCACCTTCACGAGAGCAGCGGGATCCACGACATTGGCCTGCCCCAGTGGCAGCTCTTGCTCTGTCTGATGGTCGTCGTCATCGTCCTGTTTTTCAGCCTCTGGAAAGGAGTGAAGACATCAGGAAAGGTAATACCTTTGTTTCTCTTTCAGTTGGGAGGATGGCCTCAAAAATAAAATTATTTTTCTGACCATAACCAGGTTGTTGGTAAAAAGAATAAGAGGCCCTGGAAGTAGAAAGCTTGGGTTTGCACCCCAACTCTGCCATCGGCTTGCAGGGGGGCCTTGGACAATCCCTTCTCTTCCCTAAGCCGAAGGCTCCCCAACAGTAGGGTGATGGGGTGCGAGTGGGTTGGGCTCCTCACGGTTTTCCTCCAAAGCTCCGCTAATAGCAGAGACCAGGGAATGGGTCACCCCGAGGGCCTCAGGAAAAAGCCTAAAACAAACTACGGAGATGTGTTTGATAAATCTTGAATTCTGGCCTAAAACTTCATGCAAAGGTTGCTTCCTACTCTGGAATATAACCATTTACTTCGTTATAAAATCGATCATTCTCCCCTCTGAAGTTTTGAGTAAAAGAGAATGCTCCAGAAGATATCTAGATTCACCCTGGGACTTTGTGCTTCCTCCGACACAGTGCTGAGTGCCCCAAGGGTCTTGGTGTCCTGGAGAAAAAGCACAGACTGAGATGACCTACGAGGGCCTGGTCAGCGTCGGCACTCTGACCTAGGAGACACTGCCCCTGTAGTCAGCCCCTCAGGGGCGGAGCATACTCAGGTCACGGTCCATGTTGATCCTTAGGCTGAGGAACATCATGGGGACAGCCACCCCATTTGGACCCTATAGGGTCCATGCGGAGCGTGACTGTATTCAAGAGGCTGCAGCTGGGAAATGTTCTTTGCAGGGTTTTGGTTAGCTATTGCTGTATTATAGACCACCCTGTTTTATTATCAATCGTTTTATTATCTCTCATGATTCCGGGGGTCCACTGGGATCAGCTAAGTGGTTCTTTTGCTGCATGTGATGTTGCCTGGGCTACACATCTGGGGCCTTGTAAGGAACGTCTAAGATGGTTCACACTCATGGGTGGCAGTTGCTGCTGGCTGGGAGCTCTGCTGGGGCTGTTGATCAGAGCACCTTGGGTTGTTTCCACATGGCCTCTCTGTGTGGCCTGGGCTTCCCACAGCATGGTGGCTGAGTTCCAAGAGCATGTTCCAGGCAGGCAAGCCCCAGTGTGCAAGTAGTTCTTCCAGCCTCTGCTTGCGCCATGCTTGCTGTTGTCCCGGTGGCCAAGATAAGTCTTGTGGTAAAGCCCGGAGTCAGTGTGGGAGGGGACTGCACACAGATGTGGGTTCACTGGGGATCACAAGACAATAGTCTACCATAATCAGGTAGGCGTGTATTTGTGAGAAGCTTCATTAGGCAACTGATTTTGGAAAGTAGGGTGCCTCAGGGCTCTCTCTGGTACTCCTAGACTCTTGGTCATACCATTGAGAGCAAAGATAGTGGCAGCGGGCCAGCAGCCAGAGAGATGAAATCTCTCAAGAAGAGCTTAAAGTGAAACTTCCTATCAGCATGTTGGGGATGCAGCATCTGCCCCAAGGAAGAACCCAAATAAAATGCAGACCATGGCTGGGAGGAATTATGATATACAGCAAAACTGGTCTAGGACTACTACTATCCCAGCAGGTGGCACATAGTAGGTCTTCAGTAAAGATTTATTGCAGGATTAATGAGGAAAGGATGGAAGGCAGGAAGAAAAGAAGAAGGGTGGGTTGGTAATTAAGTTTGGGGAACTTCATTGAGTGTTCTTTCGAATTCAGTTCAAATTATTAAACATTTATGGACTCCTGCTACGTGCCAGGCTTGATCTAATGCTAGTTATGGAAGAATAAATAAGACAGATTCCTTCTTCAATTGCTTATAGTCTTATGTGCATTACAGACAGGTTGTGAGCCAACCAATGTCACTGTTTCTTGAGTCTCCATCCAGAGACCTATGTGTGTCCCCCTTTAAATAAATGCCAAGAGTCACGGACTATATACACTATTATATATCGTTTTTTTTAAACTTAGCTTCACCTTGGAGATAATTTCACATCAGGTGGGCAGATTGTGCTTTCATAGAAATACAAACTGTGGGTTTTGTAACTGTCGTTAACTCAATTTAGTGGATTGCCACAAACAATTTTTAAAAATGAAATAAGCTAGATACTAACAGAGTGTATTGCACTTAGTGATGTAAGAGCTGTCTTGTGGAATTCATGCTTCACTTATAGCAATCCATATGTTTGCGTATATTTTGTCTCAATATATAGGATTTTTCTTACCATGAGTCATCATGGTCAAAAAGGGTGACAGGCTGCGTCAGTGGAGGAAGGAAGCTCTTTCAACTGAGAGGGTCTGCAAAGACTATGGGGAAGGGGGCTCGTGGGCTAGGTCTTGAAGGACAGGCACAGGTAGAGATGGGGCAGAGGGAAGGGGTTTTCAGTGGAAGGAACTGTCTGAGCCAAGCCACAGGGGTGCAGAAGCCCCAAGCTAACCTTGTCCAGCCTTTCTGCGCCTTTCCTGGGTATCAAGCAAGAGCAGGGCTCTCCTGGCCTCTGCAGAAGGCAGATCTGCAAAAGATGTATGAGCTTGACTACTGCCACCCGCCTGGGTGTGGGGTCACCATAGGCTTCTAATATTGTACCCTAAGGTTAAGTTCCTCACAGCCACCGCCAGAGGGGTGGAGCCTGTCCCACCTAGTTTAGCACTTGGTCAGAGTATAGCATGAGTTGTCTGCAGGGGGGCTGATGCTAAAGAGAGAGGAGGAGTGGAGCTGAGCGTGCTCACTTCCTCTGTGCAAAGGCAGCTTTGGAGGAGTCATTTCCTCCCCTGAGGAGTGTGATGAGAAGTGTTGCACTAGAGAAGCCCCCCAGGTGGAAACACGTGAACCAAAGTCACAGCCCACATTTTGCACAAGTCCCCCAGTGTTCTGGCAGCTGAGCAGGCAAGGGCGCCCGGCAGTCCATGGGGAGGGGCTCTCTAGACTGGGGAGCTTCGCTCAGGACATTCCTGTGCCCTGTCTCTAATTGTTTTTATAAAGTGTCTCATGAGAAAACCAAGAGCATTGCTTATTTCTTCCAGACTGCATCTGGAACAGGATATAACAGGCTTCCCCACCACAGAGCCAGCCTGAAATGAACTGCAAATGTTCACACTCCCCATCTTGGCAAGTGAAGGCTCTGTGCTTGGGTAGATGCATGACTCCACGGCTGGGATGGTAGCTGGTGGGGCCAGTCTGAACCAGGGGGGCCAGGGAAAGGGATTTCCCCAGACCACACACTCTGTGACCTTGGCCCATGGACCATCTTGGGGTCAAGGGTGGAGGTCTGAGTCAGGAATTAGCTCCCAGGAAGCTGGGCAAATGTGCGCATACCGTTGCTTGCCATCCTGGAGTCCTGCCTTCCTCCCCCATCTCAGGAGTCCTTGGCTGAACTGGCACTTAGAAACTACAAGCCGGGTAACTGAACCCCTAAATGTCAAGCTGGAGGGTACTCAAGGGCCATCTACTCCAAGCTGCTTGTACAAATGGAGAAACTGAGGCCTAGAGAGGGACAGAGTTTCACAGCAGTCTTTAGCACAGCTAGGACTTGAACCTGGGTCTCAAATATACAGTAGAGTGAGTGATTAAACACATGGCTTTGTGGTCAGACCACCTGGGTTAGAGTCCATGCACCATCATTTCCTATTGAGTGATCCTGGGATTAATGACACTCCCTAACTTCAGTCTTCTCACCTGTAAAGTGATGGCAATTAATGATGGTGCCAGCCTCCAGGGCTGCTGGAACGAGGGAGGGAGACATCCTCAGTGCAGGGCTGGCAGATGGAAATTGCTCCATAAATGATCCTCGTCTGTCTTTGTCTCCTTCATCAGCCCCCCTGCCAGTGCTCTGCCCCCACCTCAGTGCTTTTCAAACTCTGCCAACTCCCCGTGAGGATGGGAGGAGCGGGCCGGCCCAGGCTCCCACCTGCTCTGGTTTACATGTTGGACCAAACTTTTGAAAACCTTGGACACCCCTATGCCTGGAGATAAATCAAAACAACAGAACTGGCCAGAGTCAGCCACTGTGGTGTACCCACTTCACTGCCAGACTATGGGCTGTTTGGGGGATGGGAAAAGACAGACCACCTCTCGAATTCTGGCAAAGGTGGTGGGGTTGGGGAAAGAGAAAGTCAGACCAATTCAAAGAAAACCTGAGTTGTAGAATATTTAAATAGGTCATTTTGTGACTTTTGAGTTCAAGTCATAATTCTAGCCAAGTCTTCCCACTAATGTGTCAATACAGGCTGGTTCCGGCTTGCTCTAGTGACTTCACTGGATCCAGTTATAATGAATAGCATCATTTGCATATGAGTAATTAATGTGCTAAAATATTTACAGCTCAGTGTTTTCTTACGTAACATCAGTGCATACCCGTCACCCCATAAATCATAGTATGTTTTCATTATTAGTGCAAATGTCTCTAAAACCCAGTTCAGAGGATCATAAATTCTAAATCATTAGAGGTTAAACTAATGGGGTTTATAGCGACAAAGCATGGGCATTTATCATCTGTGTTAGAGCAGACCTTAGATTTGACCCCGAGCGGTACTTCTCAAGCTTGAATGTGTGTTAAGAATCACATAGAGGGCTTGTTGAAACTCAGATTCTTGGGTCCCTCCTTGAGAGTCTAATTCATGGGGGTGGGAGGAGAATTCGCATTTCTGACAAGCTCCCGGGTGATACTGATGCTGCTGGTCCATGGGCCTCACCTTGATGTAGGCAATCCTTTGCCTCATGCCTGGATCCCTAGCAAGCCTTGCCCACCTTCAAGGACAGGGATCTCACCACCTCCCTGGGCAGCTCATTTCCACTTTAGAGAGCTCTGTTCATTAGAAAGTTTTTCCTTTTATGGAGCCAAGGTCTTCCTCATTGTGATTATCAGCCATTGGTTTGAGTTTGGCACTTTAGAACCACACAAACTCTAACTTTTATCCATAGAAACACAAGGTGGATAAGAAGTTGAATTTGAGATGATAGAAAGCAGTGACCTTCCCTGGCGACTGAGAACACTTGCCAAAACCAATGGGCTGCTCATTGCTGTCTCCATCTTGTGCTCAAAGATGGACCAAGTCTGGCTTCTCATGGCCAGAGATGCATTGCAAGGTGAAATTTTGAGAGCAGAGAAGCCTAGGGTGGAGATGACATAACCCCAGTGTCCCTTCTCTTTGCCCAGTGTGCATTCAGGGCACATGTGACCATGAGCAAGCTGTTGGCCAAGGATCCAAGATCCTCTCTTTTCACGCAGGATCTTAGGCAGCTGAACTCACGTCTGCCATCAATTCTGAGAACTTTCAACAAGACTCAAATACTTTCACTTTGAACACATGTTCATGGACAAAACAAGCTCCCTGTTCTTGAAGCTTGACTGTACTTAGGGTCAGCTCAGTCATGACCTGATGTGTGCGTTGGGGAGATTGAATCCAAATTTAATTCATGGCCAATTCAGGGCTGCCTGCAGACCCTGTGGGAGACTACTTGGAGTCAGACCCGAGGATATTGTTTTTTGATGGGTGGAGTGTGGTGTCACCCAGTCTGCTGGGCTGGGCAATGGGACTGCAGCTGTTGACATGAGGTGTAGGGGAACACAGCCATTAGGACCCAACACAAGTGTATGTGGGAGTTCCTCCTTGTGCCTGTCACTAAGGAGTTAGACCCATTTATCCCAGTTTGGGGGAATAAATCCGGGGCTAATGTGAGGCCACCCAGATACAATGGCTTTATTTTCTAAGGCATGTTTTCCTCCTTATTTGTTTTTGGCAATTTGTCTTCCTTGTTCCTGCCCCTCTGAAAGAAAACAGAAGCCTAAAGCTCACATCCACAAAGACCCTCCCCTCCCCAATAGGACAAGGGAGGAATGGAAGAACAACTGGGTAACATGAAACAGAGGAGCCTGAGTCATCTTCTGATTCCCCCAGAAGACATACCAAACCATTGATGCATTTAATTACTCTTTGACTCATTCGCTCATTCATTCACTCATTCTTTCATTTATTCTTTGACTAACTTAGTCATCCACTAACCCTCTGATTTATCACTGACCCACTCGTCCGTCTATCCATCCATCCGCTCCACCATTTACCCACCTAACCATCCATCTACCCAACTATTTATCCAACCATCCAATTATTCATTCATCCATACATCCATCCACACATCCCTCCCTCCATCCATCCATCAAGCCAATCATTCATCTATACAACTCTCTAATCATTCATCCACCCGTCCAACAAACTTTTTTTTTTGCTTGAGGGAGATTTACCCTGAGCTAACATCTGTTGCCAATCTTCCTTGTTTCTTTTGCTTGAGGAAGATTAGCTCTGAGCTAATATCTGTGCCAATCTTCCTCTATTTTTTTGTATGTGGGACACTGCCACAGTATGGCTGGTGAGCGGAGTAGGTCCGTGCCCAGAATTTGAACCTGCTAACCCAGGCCGCTGAAGTGGAGCATATGGAACTTTAACCACTCAGCCATGGGGCTGGGCCCACAAACATTTTTTAAAGCACCCATGTGTGCCATGTCCTGGGGAAACAAGTTTGAAAAATATGGGGATCTTGCTTCTAAGGAGTTTATGGTCTGGTGGAAAAGACAGACAAAGAGGATAAATCCCAGGCCATCAACATAGGTGTGGAAAACATGTGACTTTATTTTCTACATCTCAATTTTTGTGTTGAGCCCACGTCTTTCTAGGCTAGCAAAGAACTTTACCCTTGGACGTGTTTCAGGTCCCCCATTTTCTCCCCAGTGATGTGTGAAGGTTCTTGGGGCTGCATGGTGCCCGGGCTTGGGGAGGAGGGGCCATCTGGTCCTAAGTCATGTGTCTTTGCGTGTTTCAGCTGAGTCTTCTTTGGGATGGGCTACCCCAGCCCTGAGTGAATTTTCTGCTGGGGGCACAATGGTCTTTCTGCAAGGCTGCCCATGGCTGCATCTGCCTATAGTAGTGATTTTTAACCTTGTCTACACATTTACATCACCTCGGGGAGCTTTTAAACCATACTGAAATTCACACCCCACCCCAGACCAGTTACATCAGAAACTCCAAGAATGGGATCTGAACTTTGACATTTTTATCTGGAACTTTCCCCAGAGTACTCTAACATGTAGTCAAGGGTGAGAAGGAACAGTGAGGAAGCCCACACAACCCTTCCATCTCCTCACCTTTCTTTTCTGTTCCCCCACCTTAGGCAAGGGGAGGGGGTCTCCTTTTAGTCTGGGGATCATCTCTTCCATTATGGGTTTCTGGACAAGACAGTTTGTCTTTGTCCCAAATCTGTCCCCACTAAGATGAAGAATGACCAGAGAATCTGCTTCCTGCCTGGCCCCATCTCTCCTTGGGCAACTAGCTTAGAAGAATGCTTGAATGAGGGTAAAGCAGAGGGAGAGGGAGAGAGGGAAGGAGCAGTGAGGAAGAGAGAAAGGAAGGGAGGGACAGAGGAGTGCTTAAAGGTCGGTGTGCTCAGTTCTACCTGGCGTAACTTAAAGGGGTCAGGAGAGGCGTATTGTAGAAGAGGAGAAAACCTAGTCTTTGTCCTCGTGCCCTAAGCTCCCATGGCTGTGCTGTCCCCAGTGTGGCTGCCCCTCCCACTCAGTTCTGAGCTGCTCTACAGTGCGGCTTGTGTCTCCTCTGTCTTGGAGTCTGGCCCAGGTCCTGGCCTAGAGATGGAGCTCATGACATGTGCACTGTGTGATGAAGGTAGGGGAAGGGAGTGACTGGCTCGCTGGGAGAGAGCCTGTGCCCCTCCAAGGCCCCCACCAGGCTGGGGGCAGAGCGAGTCTCTCACGGTGAGCTTGTCTACTGCCAGGTCGTGTGGATCACTGCCACACTGCCTTACTTCGTGCTGTTTGTGCTCCTGGTCCATGGCATCACGCTGCCCGGCGCCTCCGACGGCATCAACGCCTATCTGCACATCGACTTCTACCGCCTGAAAGAGGCCACGGTCAGTGCCTGGTGACCACCCACACTTGGGCCGGGGTTGGGGAGGGTTCTTGGTGCAGGCACTGATAGAAAATTTGGCCCCAGCTTTGCCACAAACTTGCGGCGTAGCCTGGGACAGATTTTTCCCTCTCTGGGCTGCGGCTTCTCCATCCGACTGAGGTCGATTT
Organism: Ceratotherium simum simum; assembly: GCF_057802395.1. Classification (NCBI taxonomy): domain Eukaryota; kingdom Metazoa; phylum Chordata; class Mammalia; order Perissodactyla; family Rhinocerotidae; genus Ceratotherium; species Ceratotherium simum. The sequence goes on along the minus strand of NC_141929.1, from coordinate 30,458,126 downwards.
GGTTTGCACATGATGGTCTCTAAGAGCCCATCCAGCTCTGATGGTCTCTAAGAACCCATCCAGCTCTGATGGCCTGGGATTCTGTGGTTCCATCTAGTGGCCTTTGCAGACCCCTGTTTTCAAGGAGAGCAATACCCTGTCCTGTCCTTATGCTAGCCCTGTGCCATGGCCCCCTGGTCCATCCCAGCCACTTAGCCTGACTTCTACTCTCTAGTCCCCAACCCTGGCCTCCGCCAACAACCTGTGATGTTTGCATGAGGAGTGGTATCAGCCTCAGGGAGACCCGGACCTTGCTGACTCTCCCCTCAACGGCCTCCTCCAGCTCACTGTCCTGCCCACAGACACAGATTACAATGAAAGTGGCATGAATTTGGAGCGGAGTCCAAAGCAGTGGGGCAAGGTTGGGAGTAGAGACAATCTTGGAGGTACCCAGTGGCTTGAGCGTCTTCAAATCATGGCTGAGATTATTTCCAGCCTCCTCACTTGGGTCCACCCCAGTGACAGCATCTCAGCATTTTCCCTCACAATTCTCAAAGGCCTCTTCACACTCTATTTGAACCCACAATAATCCTGGCAATGTGGGATTAGGAGGGACACATCCCACTACGTACTTACCGTAGTTATAATGTTCCAACACACCATAGTGTTACGCCCCATAACCAAGAGAAAACTTATTTCCTTAGTCCCTGTCAGAAAGATAACAGGCCGTAAGAACTCAAATCAACCTTGTAAATTGTGAAACAAGTCAGATTTCTGTTTGTTCTGCGACTGTTTAAATATCCTAAGTCTGTATGACATGTAGAAGCTGAGCCTGTGTGCTGTCTCAAGGAGCAGATCTTACTTGCTCCATCAGATTGCTTCTCTCGTTACATCCTCTACTTGCAAAATAGGGGAGGCCTAGAATAATGTCAGTGGGGAGACGACAGAAATCTCACAAATCCAAATTGCAGCACTTAGTCGGGGTGGGCTAGGCATAATTATCCCCCCTGTACAGATGAGGAAACTGAGATGGAGAGAGAGAAAATTGACCAGGGCTAGAGCATGAGGCAGAGGTTGGAGGGGGGCTCAGATCTCTAGGCTTCTAACCATGTGCTTTCATCACTCAAAAGATGGAATAAGTAAAGCCCTTTGGCCCCCAAGGAGTCACCACTGTCTGTGGGCTGGTAGAAACTTCTAGGAATCATTATCCCTTTCTGAAGATGTCATCCCTGTAACTGCTGAGATGGTCGTAACCATTTGCCCTTACTGCATCCACATTCTGGCTTAGAACTGTTAGCTTATTAACTTTGTTTGAAAATCAGGACATCAAATTGAGCCAGTGGGTTCCTCCAAGGTGAGCTCACTCATGGCCACTCAAGGCTGTAAGATGCTGGAGAGACCCAACCTCTCTCCATAGTGATTTTGTACAGGCTTCTGGGGTAGAGGAGTTGTATGACTGCCCATGTCTGGTTCAGACCTCATTTCCTTGGATCACAAGAATCCTGGGGCTTCCCAGCCCCTCTAGGGCAGTGAGGTGGTCCTGTTCTCTAGGAAGCAGAGGTTGACGGCTTTCGTCTGCCCATTTCAGGTGTGGATCGATGCTGCAACTCAGATATTTTTTTCCTTGGGGGCTGGGTTTGGAGTCTTGATTGCATTTGCCAGTTACAACAAATTTGACAACAACTGCTATAGGTAAGATCCTTCTCAGGGCTCTGGAAAGCTCTACATCCTTGGGATGAACCTTGCAGGGATGGGAGAGAGGGCTCTGCTCTGGGACAAGTCAACTTTTCTTCTTGAGTTTCTTCCTCTGTGAAATGAGGCAGAGTGGACCATCCTGGGTGATCTATGAACTCTGACGTGTCCTGTGGGGGTCCTGATGAACACATTTCAATTCAGGACAGATGCAAGGTGAGGGGCTGGGAAAATTGAGGCCACTAGTGTTGGGAGCTCTTGGGGATGGGTAGCTGGAACAGAGAGGCACTGTATGGCTTTCAGAGCAGACAGCACTTCTTGTGTGTCCTGTCTGATGTCCAGGCAGGCAAGAGTGGAATATCCAGGCTGGTCGCATGACGGGTGAGGGCCTGGCAGGGTCAGAGGTAAGACCGCAGGGCAGACTGAGAAGTCTGCACAGGGCAGTAGAGTCAGAAGACCGTGCTCCAGCCCAGTTCAGTAAGCATTTAGTGCTGCCTCCTGGGGACCCAGTGCTGTGTGGTCTTCAGACATGGGCAAAAATTGATACCATACTCTGGTATCAAAGTGTTTTGTCCAGAAGCTGTTGATGTATTTCCTTCACCTGCAGGTACTGACCCAATTATGGTAGGGCACTGGGGTCCGTGTGGCAGCAGGGAAACTGAAGAGAGGGATGGCATCTGAAGCTATGGATCCCATAGATGGTCCAGTGGTCAATGAGCAAGATTGGAGCGAGTCATCCAACTTGAACTAACAGTGTTTCTTTTCCCCAAGGGACGCCCTGCTCACCAGCACCATCAACTGTGTCACCAGCTTCATCTCTGGATTTGCCATCTTCTCCATCCTCGGTTACATGGCCCATGAACACAAGGTCAACATTGAGGATGTTGCCACTGAAGGTGGGTGGGCAGACCAGCTCACAGAGGAGGAGGGAGCTGAGAAACCCACCTCGTTCTTGGCTGTGCAACTCTCCCTTGGCTGCGGGACTGAGAGGGGGCTCGATATAGAGTTTTCCAAACTGCCCGTTTGACGGACTTTCTTTGAGGCTGTCATTGGGAATTCCAGGCAGTCCTGGGCCCTGTGTATGTAACAGAACCTTCCTCTGAGTCAGGCTAGGCAGGACAGATTTTGGAGCATCTACTCTGTACCAGCTCCTGTGCTGAGCACTTGACAGACCTTCATGTAGTTTTCACAGTGCTGTAAGGCAAGTGTTAATAGACCCGCTTTAAAGATGAGAAAGCTGAGACTTAGGCTATGTAAGTTGGCCAAGGTCACCCAGCTACTGAGTAGTGGTGCCAGCGTTCAAGCCCTGATCAGTCCAACTCCGGATCCTGTGTCCTTCCCCACTGCTTCCCGTATTATTATGGTCACAAAGAAGCTGAGACCTGGGGAGGGGCTGCCTCTAATGGACTCTGAGGACCACAAGCTTTTGAGAGTAAGAAGATCCCACACAGTGTGCAGGAGGTGGGATTGTGGCATGTAGCCTGTAGCTGTCTATGGCCTGGCTATTTGAGGTCAGCCTCCTTGGTGCATAGGTGAACCTCAAGATGGAGATGGCTTCATCTGTCATCTTCAGACCCTTGGTTTACTCTGTCTGCGCATAACTGACCAAATATATTGGGGCTGGGCTGGAGCTGATGGGGTTTCAAAATGTTCCCCCACCATCTGCAGCTCAGACCAACAGTCCCAGCCATTGATGAGGTCTTGATGTTTCTTACAGGAGCTGGCCTAGTCTTCATCCTGTACCCAGAAGCCATTTCCACCCTGTCAGGATCCACATTCTGGGCTGTCGTGTTCTTCGTCATGCTCCTGTCTCTGGGAATTGACAGCTCAGTGAGTGACCCAGCTTAGAATACTCGCCGCCCCCCATGCACACATACCACTGGGCCTGACTCCCTCTACCACCACACACACACACACACACACACACACACACACACACACTACTCAGCCTAAAGTTCCCACCATTCAAACTCCTGATTAGTAGGTGTTTCCAGAAGCCCCCATTTAAATGCAAACAAGGAAGGGAGTCTTCACTTAAAAAGGCAAGACTTAGGCCGAAGCCAAGAACCAATAGAAACTCCATTGGCCTCAAGAAAATCTACATCCTAAGGGACCTCAGATAAGCCAGCCCAGTACTTATTCAGATGCGGAAATTGGATTTGGAGAGGGCATGGATGGAACACTTATTCTCTAACCAAACACTCTTCCCATTGTAAGTCATCATCAACAACCAACAAAACCGCCTAGAGCCTCATTAGTTTTTTAGAAACAATTTTTTTTAACCCATATGTGAGGTTAGATTTACTGACCTCTTTTTATATCTCTGTCCACCTTGAATACATCATGCCTGGAAGTTGCAAGAAGTCTTAGGACAGGGCTGGCAAATAGGTTTCTTCTTATTGCCTTTTCTGTTCAATCGTTAGATCTGCTAGGAGCAGTGTGTTGAGAAGGATTCTGAGGCTGCTTCCAGGCTCATAGGAGGGAATAGTTATTTTGATTAACAATGTCTGCGGAGGGTAGAGGAGACATGCATGAGGCAGAGAGTGGTGGCATGCACGCTTCTTGTCTGCCATCCCAGGCCTGGGGGATCTCTTCAGTAAACACATGATTGTTACTCATATGAGACCACGACTATGGCCTCATAAAGAACACATTTGCCCGTAGCTGCGGGATGTGAGAACCTCTCAGACTCTGAGAGCCCGCAGTTTGAGATGACCACTTGCTTGACAATGAGAAAGGCAGCCGAAATCCTTGTCAGAAACTGCTGCCTGAAGTTCCACCACTAGAAGCTCTTCTTTAGTAGTTGTTTCCAGAGGGCCTTTATTTATGTACAAATATACTACATGGGTGTTTGGGCATTTTTACCCCTTTCACTCTCTTATCGGCTCCTCAGTATCCACTCAGGCTGAGTGAGAAGGACAGGAGACAGGTACCTGTTGATCAGGGGGAGACCGGAGTTAACTGTTCACCCTCCCCACATAGTTTCTGAGTTCTGAGTTTGGTTGAGAACACGGCAGAAGTGGAGTGAGGATGGAGAGGAAGGCAGGACGGGCTGATTTTTCTAGGGAGCAGCCAGGATGTGTGAGTCCTGGGCTACGGGAGGTCCCAGGTAGTCTGGGACCTGAGACTGGGTGCAGGGAGTCCCTCATCCCTGCGTCCCACTCTACCTGGTTCCCTCCAGATGGGAGGCATGGAGGCAGTCATCACAGGCCTGGCTGACGACTTCCAGGTCCTGAAGCGACACAGGAAACTCTTCACACTTGGTGTCACCTTTGGAACCTTCCTTCTGGCCCTGTTTTGCATAACCAAGGTGAGGAGGGCTGGGCTCTGGGTCACCTGGAGGTTGTGGAGCTGCATTTCATCCATTCAGACATTCCCAGCCTCAGAACTGGAATGGGTAGGGCTGGTGTGAGGCCGGGGGAGCCATTGTAGGACCCTACATCCTCAACCTTGTGGCCTCATCTCCTAGGGTAACACTCCATTGTCTTCTCCCACCTCTGAGCCTGAGGATTTCCAGGCAAACCTTTTAACTGCTTATTGGTTTGAGTGGCAGGAAAAGTCCCTTTGAAACCCATTTTACTTTTCACTGGCTAAAAACCCATCCTTAGACCCAGTGATCCCAAAGGCCTTTGTTAGAATGCAGGTGTGTAACAGCAATACAGTAGCACCACAATCCTGTCACCTCCCTTCTCAAACTGGGTTCTGAGTGAGTGGGACAGGGGGCAGGTAAGTTTTGATGGATATAACAGTTTGTAGCCATTTCTAGCTGAGATAGGCTCAGGCTTTCTCTGTCCATGCCCCAGGGTGGAATATACGTGCTGACCCTGCTGGACACGTTCGCAGCGGGGACCTCCATTCTATTTGCTGTGCTCATGGAAGCCATCGGAGTCTCCTGGTTTTATGGTAGGTGCTGGGCCCAGAGCGCATGGAAAAGCCTGGCCCCCAGTGCTCCTGGACCCTTTTCACCTGGAGATGCCAAGGGGCTTTCCATTTCCAGGGCAGCCACTGGCTGATTCCGGAATTGAGCAAGTTGCTTATCGGGAACAGCTCTCCCAGGCCTCAACTTACCTTAGATGAACTGCCTTTAGTGGGAGGCTGCAAAGGCCCCCAAAGGTATCCAGTGTCAGCTTTTAAAGAGGATTTCATGGGAAGCTGCTGCTCCCCAAGCTATGTAATCCATTCTAGAGTAGAGTTGCCAGATTTAGCAAATAGAATACAAGATGCCCAATTAAACTTGAATTTCAGATAAACAATGAGTAATTGTTTTAGTACACGTATGTCCCAAATATTGCATGGGACATACTGAATCTAAATTTTTTTTGTTGTGTATATGAAATTCAGATGTGACTGGGTGTCCTGTATTTTATCTGGCAACCTTAGTCTAGAGCTGAACTGGGAGAACATGTTACAGAGTGTCAAATACCATGTCCAGTAATTATTCTTTTTTCCCCTTATATGTCAGATCAAAGTGTTAGTCCTGTTCTCACTCTTTTCAACTAATCAGAAATAGATTTCAGTGTGAGTCTGAGCTCTCCCACCAGATTAAAGTCAGGGAAATCACTGAATCCTCAGTTGTCATTGGTTTAAGAGAGACTGAGCAAGAGGAATGAGTGGGACTTGGGAGTGAGGCTGTGTAACCTGGGGCAAGTCCCCTCCCTTGCCCCAGCCCTGGTCTCCCTCTGAAAACGGAATGGCCGGGGGACACATAAAAGATGATGCCATCCCTGAGTGTGTCCTCTCACTTGATCTGCACCAGCAAAGCGCCCGTGCCCGGGTCTTGTATGTGCCAGAGTGTCACAGTGTTGCCTCACTCCCCTGCTCTCTGCCTGGGTCCAGACCCTCATGGGAGGGCGGCAGGGGGTGGCCCGGGGCTCTGTGGGGCCGCTGTGACAAGCCTGCCTTGTATGCGCACAGGTGTGGACAGGTTCAGCAATGACATCCAGCAGATGATGGGGTTCAAGCCAGGCCTGTACTGGAGACTGTGCTGGAAGTTTGTCAGCCCTGCCTTCCTCTTGGTGTGTAGTGTGTGTCCGGGGTATCCTGGGGTGAGGGGGGCTGTGCCTGGGGTGGGGATGGGGTGGGCATTTTCTTCTTAGGGAAGGAGGTTCTGGATGCAGAGCCCTGCTCATGCCCCTAGGGGCTGTGTATGCCGCCACTCAGCCCAGCTCCAAGGTCACCCTTCCTTTCTTCGTCTTCTCCTTTTCTTGCCTATCTCCTTTGTTACCCTTTGCTTCTTGAATTTTTTTCTCCTTTCTCCACCTCGTTCCTTGTTTTCTCCCTTTCCTGAATCCATCTCGCTCACCGCCTCCTCTGCTCACTGCTCCCCATCCCCACTGCTCCTCATTTCTCCCTGATCTTTCTCTGCTTCTCTTCCTCTCTCCCCCTCCTTCCCTCTTTCCTGTCTCCCTGTCTCCTCCCTCTCCTTGTCTCTCTTCTCTCTGTTCCTTTCTATCCCTTCCCTCCACGCCCCCTTCTGTCCCCCATAGTTTGTGGTGGTGGTGAGCATCATCAACTTCAAGCCGCTCACCTACGATGACTACATCTTCCCGCTCTGGGCCAACTGGGTCGGGTGGGGCATCGCGCTCTCCTCCATGGTCCTGGTGCCCGCCTACATCGTCTACAAGTTCATCAGGACGCGGGGCTCCCTTTGGGAGGTGAGCTCTGGGCCAGCTGGGGTGCGGGAGAGTGGGGGCGGGGGGGACGGGATGGGAGGGGGCATCCTGAGTCATTCCTGTTGGGGAAAATGACGGAAGACAGAAGGACATGGACATTACAGTAAGACAGACCCACAACACTGGCCACGTTATTTACCCCCCAAGCCTCAGTTTCCACATTTGTAACCTGGGGATAATAATATGGACCTTGAAAGGAAAAAGGGATGCTTAGCACAGTGTCTGGCACACATGAGATGTTCAACACGTGTTACCTGTTATTATGTTACACGTCATATGCAATAAATGCCCCTACTGCTGTTCCTGCTGTTATTTATGGGAGAAGGTGATGCTCAGCTCTTGAGGTCTCTAAGGATGAGTTAGAAAGACTGCCTTCATTGGGGCCACTCCTGTGATCTTTCTAAGGTTTGTCGTGTCCCCAGATGTCCCAACTCTCCCCATCCAAGCTCATGGTGACCTGGTGTCTTGGCTTTTACCTACCTCTTACCTGAGCCTGAACCTGATCAGCCTAAACCAGAGATTTCCAAAATATATTTTCTTTTACCAGCGTGCATTGCGTGAACGTATATACACAGATAAGGATTTGGGAAACAGTGCTCTTTATTCTGAAATTATGTCTTTCCCATTCTTTGCTTGTTAAAATGCCCTTTCTTTTATAAATAGTGATGATATTCTTTTACTCATGCCCTTACTTTGCAAGATAGAGATTTCATTCCTTCATGCCTTTATCTACCCACTTCACAGACATTTACTGAGAATCTATATGGGCCACACAGTCTTCTCAGCATCAGACGAAACTTCCTGGGGCTCACCTTCTGATGAGGGGACAGATAGATGAATGAGGACATAAGGGAGGGAGCCACACAAGAACTTAGGGAAGAGGCTCCCAGGCAAGGCTGTGTCTACCGCTTCCCCCTAGTTCCTCCACAGTGGCTTATTTCCTGTCTGTGGAATCCCAAAGTCTGGTAGCCTCTTCATCATGTAGAGGGTCTGTGTTCTGTGAGGTCATCCTGGACATGGGAACCAGGTGCTGCTTTGAGCATTTTATTGTTCACACTTTGGGAGCGGAGAGGGCTCCCACCATCTGGTGATCAGTCATTGATTCCAATCGTAGTCCCTGAGTCCCTGCCCTGTGTCTACACCCAGGGAGGCTGGCCCTGATCCCCAGGCAGGGCCAGTGCCATCTTCTGTGCTCTCACTGCACTCTGAGCCTGTCCTCTGCAGCACTTTCTCCAATAGTGGTTTTAAAATTGCCTGTGTGTTTATTTGTTCAATTGCAGTCGCTTCCATGAGCTGTAAGCTCCCCAGAGCAGAGACTGTGTGGGTCTCCCTCAACTCTGGATCCCCAGGGCCTCTCCCAGTGTCTGACCACAGTAATTGGCTCAGTAAACATTCGGTGGATGAATGACTCAAAGTGAACTGAGCAGCTCTCCCCACTGTACCGGGTGGGGAGTGTTTTGTACGAACTTCATACACTGTCCATGTGGGACTTCAGGGGCAAAAAGCAGGTGACCCTTATCTGGGTGTGTCTGCTGGACCACTGGGAGGGTGTCCCTGAGCCCAGCTGAGGCCTCCTCCCCTTCTCCATCCTCTCGCAGAGACTGGCCTATGGCATCGTGCCGGAGAATGAGCATCACCTGGTGGCCCAGAGGGATGTGAGGCAGTTCCAGGTAGGAGTAGCCTGGACCATTCCAGGTGGGGGCTCTGGGGTGAGTCCTCATTGCTCCCTGCTGTGTGCTGGCTTCCCAGGAAAGGAGCACACACCACATGCCAGAAAGCTCAGAGCAGCTGTGGGCTGTAGCCCATGGGCACGTGGTCTTAGGATCAGAGGAGATGGGCCTGTCCTCGCCTTCTACCTGCCTCCATCTGCTTCTCTGCTCCTTGGTCCTGGGATGCCAAATGCCCAAACTTTCTTAAACTCTATTCTCCCTCTATGAGTTGTCACCATAGAGTCACCTAGTTTCTTATCTTGAAGGAAGAGCTGGAGATGCATCAGTAACACGTTGACCTGAGTCCTACCTTTTTCCCCATAAAAACACTGGGGATGGGGGAGGGTCCCGGTGAGCTCCCTGCTTCAGACTTGCTGTGTGACTTTGGGAAGCTCCTTTGCCCTTTCTGGGCCTCAGTAACAATCAGGGAATCAGCCTGCATCTTCTCTGGGTCTTTGAAGGGAGGGGATGTGTTTTCTGCCTCCTCTGTGCTTTTCGCTGCCCTTCTCAGCCGGCCCTTGGTCTTCTTGGTCCTTGCCTGCCCCGGCTGTGATGTAAAAGCCTCACCATCTTCTTCTGCAGTTGCAACACTGGTTGGCCATCTGAACCTGGCCCCAAAGAGGGGCCCCAGGAGGAACCCCGCTGTGCCAACGTCCAGGCTGAAGGCTTCGCTACCACTCTGGACGCTCCTAGGATTCCTCTCCTGGAAGATGTCCTTTCCGACCGCTCTTCTTCCTTTCCCAGTAATGAATGATTTAGTAATCTGGTTTTCATTCACCTTCTGTTCATCTGGCCTGGGGGCTGTGAGCATGGATTGATAAGCCTCGAGGGAGAAGAGGAGGGAAGGGAACAGGAGAAATGACTTCTATTTAACCTCTTTTGTTTGGGGGACATCTCACCCAATTTGGGAGCCGCCGAAGGTGAACTTTACGGCTCGTGTGGAATTCCCCACCACGTCTGCTTGTCCTTTGGGCCACACAAGAAATTCTCAGTCCGCCAAATCAGAGAGAAGATGTCAATTTTGGTCAGACACCATGAAACCGAAACACAGGCAGAAAGCCCAGCAGAGTTTGGGGGCTACATAGATCTTCCCTCTCTCGTCCACCCCAGTCAGCGCTCTGGTGTCTGAACCTTAGTCTGGGAGCTTGGGTTTGTCTCTGAAATGAAGTCTGTGGATAGAAGCTTTAGGGGATCATGAGCAGATAACTTCATAGTTTTCACTCTAGCTAAGTTGAGTGTGTTCTGGAAAAACACGTTTGTGTTCTGGAACATTCTTCTGGCTTCTGGTGGTCAGATGGTCCAGAGTCATGGGTGTCATAGAGAAGAATGTAGATGAGCCACAGTGAACAGGTTCTACAGAAGTACCAGACAGGCCTGTAGAGACTACATGTGGGTCTCGCTCTCTCAGGAGCCAGAAACCCATCTGTGGCTCCTGAGACCTTCCTGGGAGACTTGGGGCAGGAAGCCAGCGAGGCCAGATGTATGTCTCCGTCATGGGAGTCTCTGCTGTCTTCATAGGGCCAGATGGCTGCCCATGGGCAGCCTGACAGGGTATCTCATTTACTTATTATTCACGGACACCTGCCAAGCCTTTCCCTGGGAATCTTGACCCAGCACGGCCCAAGGGTCCTGAGTGATGGGGAGTTGGCCCTGAAAACGCCCTTTGTCACTCTTCATGGACTAGATGTGGCATCTTGGAGGGCAGGGTGGAACCACACACATAGCAACCGGGTCACCCAAGTTAGGGGAAAATATCTGAGTTGATGGAACAAGTTGGTGGTTGTAGAGAATTTCCAGGTTGACCTGATACCAACTCAGAAGTGGTGCCCTCTGGTGGTGGTGGTTAGTTTCAGCTTATTCAGAGAAATGATGTGTAGTTTGGTAAATTGGTGGCATCTAATTGAGGATTCTGTTTATGGTTTGAGTCTCTTACACCCTCTTTGGAAATCTAGACTCATGGGTTCTTATTCTGACTGTGGGAGCCCCTGTTGCTGAAGCTTGGGACAATAAAAATAAGAGACCACTCCACTCAACACTGGGAGTGTAAGGAGAAACACATCCAGAAGGTGCTTTGCAAAAAACTAGGGTGTCACTGAGCCCAATCAATCAATCGTGCAGTCTGTGGATGACATGTGATTGGGGGCCAGCTGGGGGCATGGAGATAGTTTCCTCTCTGAAGGGTCTGAGAGGGTCAGAGTCCTGCTGAGCCAGGTCCTAGGGTCATTCTGTAGAGAAAAGAGGGAAAATCAGGAGATTTGTGACCTTTCCATATAAAAAGGTCAGCTTAAAGTCTGGACAGCCCAAGTGTTGCGTGGGGACTGGGAACATCCAACAGAATGGAACCTTAATGGTGGGGGGACTGGGAGACGAGAGCAGAGCAGCCCATCACTGATGGAATCTGTCCCCATAAGTGACTTTGAATCCTCCCATGAAGGGTCGTTCCTCCCTAGGTGTTAGGACATTTTCCATAAAGCACTTTCACCCATGTCTCCCCCTATCCACCCAGCGGGGACTGCAGGGCTGGCTTCTGTCTCTGTATTTCTCAGTGAGAAAACCAAGGCCCAGTGTTTCAGTCGCTTTTGCTCAAGCTTTCTCGGCTTCTAAGGGATCCAGTCGCACCCTCAGGTTAGATCCCCAGACTCTCAGCCCAGAGCATTTTGAAAATCCCTGCACAATATGGTTCACCCCACCCAAGGCTGTCATTCAAATAAACCAAAATCCAGTCAAATGCCAAGGAGTATTTCTTAGAGAAGAACAATGTGTTGGAAGAAAGGAGGAGATGTTGTTTATTCTCCCCTAGCTGTGTGCCAGAGAGGAAATTATTTAGCTGCTTCTTTTGGTGAAAATAATCACTCTGTGGAACAGTGGGATATGAAACACTGAGTCTACTTGGCTGAAATGAGAACAAACAGCCAGAAAAGCCTGTGTGTATCAGAGAGGGGCCCCCGTCAGAGAGAGCCTGCACTTTTTCATTGCCATCTGCACGTGGCCCTTCTGCCTCCAGACTTTTGTCCCAAGGGCGAATCAGAGATGTGGTGCTAGCTGACCCAACACCATCCCGATGCCGTGGTGCTGCCTTTCGGTGGACGTTGGCTCCTGAGCCTGGGGCGGGGCAACTGGCTCCAAGCCCCGGGCCCCTGGTGGGGTGGGGGACCCAGGAAGCCCTTGGAATCTTGTACTGGCTGACCTTCAGGATTTACCTTCCACCCACACTTAATGGAGTATGTGCTGTATCATAAATGATGTTAGATTTCTTTTTTGCGGCCTTTCTTTGATCACAGAGGTCACCCGGGATAAGTGTGCTCCTGTGTACTCTATATGACAATTTTAATATTTTACCAGATTTTTGAAGAATTATTATTCTCCATGAGATGTCAAATATCTGTTTAAGACCATCACGTTAACATCTACTCAATGTCTAGTTATTTATTGTCCACCTGTTAGTTGGTCTTCATTCTAGATGTGAATGAGGCAAAGGAGAAGGGAAACTGACAACTCTTGCCAAATATCCTGCTGAATCAAAGTCCCCAAAGCCATCTTGTCAGAGGGGGTTCCTGCCCAGGTTGGAGCCAGTCTCTTCCTGTCTGATCCATTTTGCAGCTGTGGTAACGTGAGACTGAAGCATTCTCACCAAAGAAGTCATTTCTTAGTAAGGAAGCCCGCCAAGTTCATTTCATCTGTTTGTTTATTTCGTGTGAAAGCCAGGGAAGGGAGATGAACAGAGAGGGAGTGTGGTGCAGTGGAAACACCACAGCATTTGGAGTTGCACAAACCTGGGTTTGCAGCTGACTAGCTGGGTGGCCTGGGGAGAGTGGCTTCACCTCTCTGGGCATCAGAGTTCTTTGTCTGTAAAAGCAAGGGTTGGATCAGATAATCAAATGTCCCGTCCAGTTAAAAAATTCCCTGTCTCCATAACAATGTTCTTGTGCTAAATTTACAACTAAGGAAGCACATCGCTTACTGTAGGACTTTCCAGAATGACCCAGTGACCAATAACCTATTGAGCAGAGAAATGTCAGATTTCTCACCTCTAGAACTTTGATTTTTCTGGACTTTCAGTGGTTCCTCTAATTCTTGTATTTCTTCAACTGATGCCAGAAATATTTGGCATTAAAAAAATCCAAGCTATTGTTTTGAGGATTTCGATGGTAACGTGTCATGCCCTTGTAAGTCCAGGATACACAGCTCTGCGGATATTCAGTGTAGCCATTGCTGCAATAGCAGAAGTCATGGAAACACCAGCGAATGTGAAGTTGCTTCTGGGGTGCCCGCCCTCATCCCTCTGTTTCCCCACTTCTGTGTAAAGAAGCCCTCTTTCAGTGGTGCCCTCTCTGTCATGGACTGTTCCAATGTCATGCAGATTTCTATGTCTGGTGTGGATTTATTTTGAAATCTGTTTTCTTCATGGAAACTTAAGTGTACAGAACAATAAAGGATATTTCTTGTGCCATGTATCTGATAGTGGATTCTTTCTACCATCAAGGCAAAATGCTATGTATTATATAAGGCAAATGGGTTTGTCTATGATCAGCCTCCAGCTAGTGTAGAAGAGCTTCTGGTCATAGAGGCCCACCTTTCACCCAAATAACTCTTTATAGCCCGTAGAACATGAGACTGGGTGGGGGTAGTGTTAAACCTGTAGTCTCAGCTCTGAGACTGACACATATATATATTTTTTTGTGTGTGAGGAAGATTGGCCCTGAGCTAACATCTGCCAATCCTCCTCTTTTTTCTGAGGAAGACTGGCTCTGGGCTAACATCCGTGCCCATCTTCCTCTACTTTATATGGGACGCCGCCACAGCATGGCTCGACAAGCAGTGTGTCGGTGCACGCCTGGGATCCGAACTGGCGAGTCCCGGGCCGCTGCAGCAGAGCGCGCGCCCTTAAACACTTGCGCCACTGGGCTGGCCCCCGACACACATTTTTATTTAAATAGAAAGTGGATATCAAGTGATACCAGGTTAGTTGTTTAGTTTTGCTTTTTCATTTCAAAAGCTGAATTTCAAGGGGATTAGAACCTCTAGTTGGGTTGATTTCAATGCACAATTTATTGCATGTGTGCAGTTTTCTGGGGAGAAAGACACATTAACACTTAGACCTTAGTGCTAAGTACTGTCATTTTTTGGGGAAGGTATGAACTTACATTACTATTTTTAATGTAAGTCAGCAAGTAGACTTTGACACCATCTAAAGGACGCATTGACAAATAACAATTCAGTCTATGTCTTCAAGTATGCAAATGCAATCAGGGTGGGCCCAAGGGCAGACTTGGGGCCAGTGATAGGAAGTCCAAAAAGACAGTGTGCAAGAAGACTAGACCAGGACAGAGAACGGGCTGGTGCTGGAAGTGGTGAGCTCCCCAGCTCTGGAGATATGCACACAGACAGCAGGCAATGTCTCTTGGGGAGTTTGCAGAGGAGACTCAGTGTCAGGTGAGCTGGGGGAGGGAGGTTGCATAACCTCTAAGGTCCCTTCTATTTGGAGCTTCTGAGATTCTTCCTGGGCAGCCATGGGCTTAGTCTTGAGCAGCAGCACTGGGACATGCAAATACACTTATGCCAAAGAGGCCGGGTGGGAGTGGTTTGGCCTGTGGAGTGGAGTTGAGCAGACATCCCACAAAGGTTATCATCCTGATCATTTTGTTTTAACTCGAGAATTGGAGTTAGGGTTTGCTATAAGGAATCAAACAAAAGGCGGCCACGTTTCCAGCCTTCCCCTCATGCCTGCTGACATTTAATGAGTAAGTGGCCCTGAGGAAGTGGAGGAGGCTGGGCCAGAAGGGGAAGGGGCAGCCTTTCTGGGAGTGATGGGGGATCTGGCTCCACCCTGCCCCCTAGGCTGACAAATGTGGTGGAGAAGCCCCACTGGTGAGCCTCACTTGAGGCAACTGGTGGGCTTTTGAATGTCCTACCTTTGGAGAAATATAGCTTCATTTCTATCTCCTTCCAAAGTCACTGATGTGTGCAGTTTCTCTCTAGGCCTCACTTTATTCACCTGTACAATGGGTGAGGAGTTATTGAAACAAAGTGTTTGTGGATGGGCTTTAAAATATTTCAGAAACTTCTGAAATTAAATGCAAAATTTTGTTTGGATGAGTTCATGTTTAATTTTCTGGGAGAGAGAATCCATACATTCATCAGATTCTCAAGTGTTTAAGGCTCAGAGGATATGTGTTACCTTTGAGGGCGTCTCTCTTCTGATGACACATGGTGTCAGTCTCTGTTCTCCACTGCAAATAAATGAAGATGACAACAGAGCTTATTTCTAAATCTCCATCACCTCATATTACATTGACGTTTCACTTTAATCCATCCCACATCAAGTATCTCATTTGTTTTCCTGACAATGCTCCTGTGAAATAGGCAGCAACACAAACAATGTGTCCGCTGGACAGATGACGAACTTGAGGGCTGGGGTTGAGAAGTGACCCACCCAAGGTCATACAGTTACTGGAGGAAAAGTCCGTGCTCCTCTCATTGTGTTTGGTGCCTTCTGGAGGTGAGGAAGGGTAGACATCAGGCAGGTCCTGACAGGTGCCCAGAGCTGTGGGAAAGGACAGCAGAGCTATGAGACTTGGCCTTCAAGTCAAGGCTGGTTGCAGGGCACTGGGAAGATCACTTTGTCACACGGCCTTGAGCAGGACAATCAAGGTGGGTCTACATGGGTCAATGCTGTTAGGAGTCAAGACCAGGGAAATGTTTTGGGTTCCCAGAGCCCTCTTGAGACCAGCTGCTCTGCTGTTATGACGCAGTCACATTGGAAAAGTCATCGTTAAACCTTGGCTTTGCCAGCAGTAAAATGAGAGAGTTGGGTTGGGTGAATCTCTAAAGATTCTTCTGTTTTTTATGTTATGAGATACTCTCCAGGAGCTGTCACAGAGCTGAGGGACAAATCCACACTAAGATATGAATGACTACATTTCTAGTCAGACACTGATAGACAGAGGTGGGAGGTGCTGCCTTTCAGTCATCCTACAGGTTCAGTGCAGGGTCAGAAAACATGTTCTGTAAAGGTCTCTGTCACAACTACTCAGCTCTGCTGTTGTAACACGAATGCAGCTGTATATATAAACAGGTGGTGGGCTGGATTTGGCCTGCGGTCTGTGGTTTGCTCTGGTGTCATGGAAAAACAAAGGATTTGGAGTCAGACTAGACCTGGGTTTGAATCCCGGCTCAACCACTTACTGCTGTGGAATCTTGGACAAGGTATGTGAAACCTCTGAGGCTTTCTAGTTTCTGAAGGGTGGGAATAAGACTACCAGGAGGGAGTTATCAGGAGGATCAAACGAGATGATATGCACTTAAGAGCATCCTTTCTGGAGCCAGTGCCTGGATCTGAACCCTGGTTCCATCTCGCAATAGTGTGAAAACTTGGCAAGGTACTGAACCTCCTCGGTTTGCCGTCTGTACCTGGGATGACAGCAGTGACCACTGATGGGGTCACGGGGAGGATTAACTGTTATGATTTCATTGAGAATAGCACCTGCTGCACAGGGTGTTATGATGTGTTTAGTGCATATCAGCTACACAATGAATGTCTGTGTCCTCTCCCTGTCCCCATGTCTGCCCATTTCAAAGGCAGCCCAGATACTGCTATGTTCTCATGTAGCCAAACCAGGGTCTCTTTTCCCTTGTCTTCTCCTCAGGATGGTGCCCCTGAGGTTTAAATTTGGTGTGGGAGCCAAATCTGAGTCTCCCTGGACCTGAGTGCATGTGACCACCTGATCAGGATGTTCCAACTTCTGGAAAATAGCAGCTACATGGGCCGTGCCAGGCAGCAGCCAACCTCCTACAGGACCCACAAGCTCTCTACTGTCAGCCCCTATTAGGCTGCTGGCTTGGGAGATGCTCCCCCAGCTGAGCCATGTCTCAGGCAGGCCCTGACCTCAGCTGTGACCCAGAGGAGGTGGGAACAGAAATGTGGTGACCAGAGACTCCTGAAAGAGCTGGCAAGTAACTGGCTTCTTGTGTCCTGCTTATCAACTATTGGCTCTATCAGCCTCAGGCCTGGGAGGGGCTGATCTGGGACAGACTAGCAGGGCATGAGGGTAAGGGATTGGGCTTCAGGAAATCAAGGAAGACCATCTCTGTCCCAAGAGAAGGCCCTAGAAAGGGCCATGGCCTGGACACAACCAGGAGCCACAGATGCATTGTTTCTGCAGCATATAATGGCTGTTATACAGGGAGCAGCCCCCACATCTCCTGCAGCTTCAGGCTCAAGTCCAGAGTCCCAACCTAGGACAGGCCGACTCAGAGTCAGAAGAGGAGGGGCCTGAAGCAAGCCCAGCCCCTGGCCACAGTGGGCCTGTTGCAGACGTGAAGGCCATGGTCAGCCCAACAACAGGGCACCTGCCTGCTTCCCACCCTGAGCCCATTCCCAGGTCCCTGCTAAATTTCGTTCTTGCACCACAACCCCACAAACTCCCCTGGAAGTTACCGTTGAACTCTGACCCCCAACTCCAGTCACTTAGTAGTAACAGAACTCCACCAATGGAGAGGAGTGAGAGAGCAGCACCAATATTTGAGATAAGGAAGGACATTGCAATTCCGATATTTCAAATGAGATGCAGAGTCAGACACAGAACCAAGATTAGAATTATTAGCTGAGAAATTATATTTATAGATATCCTCACCCGAGTTTTGGAATTCGAAGAGAAATATGGCAGAAGGAGTACCTGGCTTTGTTAAAAGAGAGAAGGGGACCATCCCAGACTCACAAGCCAGGGATTCCCAGGAGAACTGAGACCCTAGGATCATCAGCACCTTGGACAAGGTCAATGCACTGAGCTGACATTTAATCAGCAAACAGGTTGGCTTATCCTGTGCCAGTTACCATTCCTAGTGCTTTATAAATTGCAGCTCACTGAATCTTCCTAATAAGTCCATGAGGTAGCATTATTAACCCCATTTACAAGTAGGGGAATCTGAGACATAAAGAGATGAGATAACTTACTAGTTGGTGAGAGTGGGGTTTGAACCCAGGAAGTCTATGCCCTTAACCACTCTGACATTCCATCTCCCCTGGTCCCCAGCTGTACAGGCACAACATAGTCCAGAGGGTAGGGACATGGGTCCTCAACTAGTTCCAATATCCTCTTCATTACAATTATCTAACCATATAAAAATGAATATATCTATTTATAAATACGTATATGTAATTGTACACATATATGTAATTTATATATATACATAAGTATATATAATTTATGTATAAATGTATATATATATTTTAATGCCAACAATGAGCTAGGAAGAAATGACTTGTTCTAGGTCACATAGTAAGAGAGAGTTAGTCTTGAACAGAAGTCTCCTGTCTCCCAGGGAAAACACCTTTGCTGGCTTTCTCCAAGCACACCCAGGCCCATGTTCTCTGGTTCTTTATGCCAGATACAGGCTCCATCTGGGCTCACTATCAAGAAGCAAAAAGATTACACGTACAGTGTATACGTGTTGGGATGACAGTTCACTGCATGTAACAGATCTAACTGTGGTCTCTTAACAAATGGGGTTTTCTGATTCTCTTGTAAAAAATAGGCCATGGATCTGGGAGAGAGGTGTTCTTCAGCAGGAAGAAGAGGGAGAAGTGTCCTTGGTTCTGGAGAAGGACTTTAGTGAGGACCTCCACCTGGACATGCCCAGAAACCAGGAACACTCTGGAGATGCTTAAGAAAGTCATCAAGGATTTGGAATCATTCTAGCTTCCTGTTCCACCATCCATAGCATGTGGTTCTCATGCTCATGGAGAAAAATGGCTAATCCACCTGCAGATATCTTGCCCACTATTCAGGCAGGAAGAATGGAAATAAAGAGAGGAAAAAAGGCACAGGCCAGATGAGTCTGTGCCTTTTTAGTCTAGAGAAGAGTAGAATTTCTAGAACCCCATCCAATCTTTGCCTACATCTCATTGATCAGATCCGTGTAACATGGTAACATCTAGCTATAAAGGATTCTTAGGGGGAAGTTCAGATTTTGTAACTGGATACATTGCTGCCCTGGACAGAATCAGGGTTCTCTTAGGAAGAGGACAAGAAGTATATAGGGAGGATGTTGGTCATTGCCTCCCTTTTTCACCCTTGCTTCCAACTTCTGCTGAGAATGACGGAGGCCCTTGTGAAAAGCACCATGGTCTGAGCAGCCATAGC
Source organism: Ceratotherium simum simum (assembly GCF_057802395.1). Classification (NCBI taxonomy): domain Eukaryota; kingdom Metazoa; phylum Chordata; class Mammalia; order Perissodactyla; family Rhinocerotidae; genus Ceratotherium; species Ceratotherium simum. The sequence goes on along the minus strand of NC_141929.1, from coordinate 30,438,932 downwards.
TAATGGCTTCTCTGTCCCATGGGCTGAGATTTTTAGTCTCTTGGGCTCAAGTTACAGGGACTCAGGACTTAGGTCTTTCAGGGTGAGTACAGACAGACCTGGAGTTGGCATTCACAGGGGCTTTCAAGCTAGCTGAGCAAATGGTATGTCCGCTGAGCAGAGCATTTCTCCCCATTTTGGGTATCCTCTCCCCTTCTCTGGCCTGACAGGGCACCTTAGCAAAACAGAGGGAACTGGCTAAAATAGAACACGGGCACTGTGGTCACCAGGTGACACCAACACAGGATCCTGATGCCAAGCAGAGGCTGAGGGAAGACAGGAGAACTAGGGGTCTTTGTTCTCTGGACCCACCTCAGCCTATATGAACCCTCAACCAGGGAGTGAGAAGCAGTTCTGTCTGGTTGAGAAGATCCATTTGGTTTCGTATCCTTATAATTTGGGTGGATTCATTCATTCACTCATTCATTCATTCATTTATTGTTCAGAGTCATAACCAGTCCTGCTATGTACCAGGAAGGAACTAGAGAATACAGAGATAAAATAACCCATTCCTCAAGCAACTCTCAGTCTGATGGAGGAGACAGCTGGTGTGCTGATCAGGAAACATATATTGAGCACCTACTGCATACTTATTTGAAGCCCTTAGTGGCTCCCCTTTGCCTTCAATGTGAATTCAAGTTCCTCAGCCTCCCCGTCCTCATCTCACCCCACCTCTCTGCCCAAATCACCCTAGACTAGCTGCAGGTGTGTCCCCAAGCACACCCTGTCCCTCTGGATGTCATCCCTGGGCCTTTCCCTGTCTCTCTGAAACTGGGTAAGTCCTATCTGTCCCTCAAGATGTTACCCCTAAAGAAGCATTTCCTAACCTTCCACTGTCATCACACTTACTGCAATTTGTTGACATAACTTTTCAGGGGGCCAGCAACTTGGAACGGGAGGCACATTCACTTAATTCTCTTTATGTCTCCAATGCCTAGATGAGGATCTGGCACATGGTCGGCCCTCACTGGATGGTTGAGTTTACGGAGATGAATGAGCCAAAGGCATCTCACAGCCTGGCAGAGAAATCATGCACAGGAACCCCCTTGGGATGTCAGAGAGGGATCTCCATAACACGTAGCATTTAGATGAGTCATGAGGGAAATTCCAGGTCATGAGATAGCAAAAGTGACAGCACAGAGGCATGAAGCAGTATAGGCAGTACATGGATCTGCAGAAATTTGCAGGGTGCAAGTGAAAAGACTGCAGAGGAAAGTAAAATCCAGAAGAAGAGGGCCCTCCTATGCTGGGATGAGGAGAAGGAACTTTTTCCAGAGGCTGTGGGGAGCCAGTTGTAAGTTTTAGATTGGTGCAGTGATGTGATCCTACTTGGGTGTTATATAGTATATCAGTGAGCAATTGCTGGGTAACAAACCACCACAGATCTTAAAACAATAACCACGTATACAGTTCCTGAGTCTGTGGACCACCTATCTCCAAAGGTTCTGCTGATCTGGACCAGGCTCAGCTGATGTTGATCAAGCTCACCCATGTGTCTGCAGCTGTGGGTCAGCTGGAGGCTGACTGGTCTTAGGTAGCCTGTCCTGGGATGGGTCCCCTCCATGTGGTGTCTCATTCTCCAGCAGGCTAGCCTGGGCTTGTTCACATGGCACTCATGTGGGCTCAAGAGAGCGAGAGGACACATGCTAGGCCTCTTGAGTCCTGAACTGAGAACTGGCACACCATCACTTCTACCTTATTTTACTGTCAAAGCAAGTCAAGAGGCCAGCCCAGACTCTGAATGAGTGGACCTGCAGAATCGCGGGCAAAGGGTGCGTGTATAGAGAGGTGAAAACTGTCGTGGCCATTCAGATGCATCACTGTGGCTCTGCAGGGTGGAGAATAGTGGCAGGGAGACTAGTTAGGAGTCCTAGACCAACCCGGGTGAGAGGCAAAGGATAGATTTTTAGCAGAGAAATGCTATGTGAGTGGAGCTTCCTGAGCACTTCCGAGGAGCCAGGAACTGGATGAGTTCTGTCTTAGGGGCTGGGGAGACCACCTGGGCCAGAAGTCATTTAATCTCAGTTGAAGGAGGATTAAGATTCTGGACCCTCCCACACAAGCACCCCCTGTGTGGTAGGATCTAGAGGCTGCAAGAGCCGAGAAACCAGTCTGAATGCTGTTCCTGGATGTGTCAGCACAGGCATTGTCACCACTGTTTGAGGACATTGCGGGGAGTCTTTATGGGGTCGCAGTCTTGGCTCCATCCCTGAAGCAGCTGTGGCTACGTGGACACTGCCCACAAGAGGGCAGCAGAGATTCATCAAATCTGTGCCTTTGGCCAGAATCAAGAGATTGAAATTAGAGATGATGACAAGCCCAGACATGGATTTTAAACACTGTCCTGTGTAGGGGGAAGGCTTGCTTTGCACTTAAGGACTCAGACTGCAGCCAGACTGACGAGGATCACATCCCAGCTCTGTCACCACGGCCGGCTTCATGGGCGTGAGGCCTGTGCAGTCACACAGAGCCCCGCTCTCTGAAGGCCTCCACGGTGGCTTTAACGCTCTGATCTTGCCATCCTGAAATGCTTAATTTTTTTTTCTTTTTTGCTGAGGAAGATTCCCCCTGAGATAACATCCGTGCCAATCTTCCTCTATTTTTTAGTATGTGGGCCGCCAGCACAGCATGGCCACTAACACAGTGGTGTAGGTCCACACTTGGGTACTGAATGCAGGCTGCCGAAGCGGAGAGTGCTTATCTTAACCGCTAGGCCACCGAGGCTGGCCCCTGAAATTCTTAATTTTTAAAATAAGAGGTTATTTTTATTTTGCAAAACAAAGTTATGCAAATTACACATTTTTATTTTCACAGCCAATTATGTAGCTGGTGCTGTCTGTCAGTTACTACTCGAGTTTTCTTGAGCCTTGTGTTAACCTCATAGGGTTGCTGTGTAGATTATTTGAATTAATATAAGTACTTTATTATGAAGACAGATAATAAATATTCAAGAACTTTGAATTGCTATTATTATTATAGAATTCAAAGACATAATCAACAGGTCACTGAGGCTGATGTCCGCTTCCACCTTGTAAAGATTCATCTGACCGGCCATCTATCAGTCTGTCCATCTCATCCCATTGCCAAGCACTTGCCAGGGGACCCTGAAAATGAATCTGACCTTGGTTCCGACCCCAAGGAGCCCACAGTCTCACAAGAATGCTTCTGGTCACCAGCTGTCTTGCCTTCATATTTATTCCTGGTGCTAACGTACAGATGAAGCTGATGGCCACAAGGACTGAATGGACAGGGCCATGTTCACTGATCGTGAGCTAACCGTCCACTCCCTCATTCAGTCACCTCCTGAACTGACCAGGTGAAGCTCTGGGCAGGGCCTGCAGTTACGAGGGACCAACTTCAGAAGACTGCCCTTCCCACAGTGCCCTTCTGAAGGGTGAGATGTGGGTTGATCTGCTGGACCCCGTGGGTGTGGGCACAGCTGAGCAGTCCAGGGCAGGACCCAGACCAAGAAGGACTAGTGGGTGGATCCACACCCTGGTCAGGGAGGATCTCTACTGGAGGGTGACTGAGACAACCCATCAGACCTCCTCTCTCAGGAAGTTTGAACTAAAACTGTGCAGAGAAAGCCCAAGGTCAGGAGAGGGGACAGAGTGTAATGCGAGGTAACAGTGAGCAGAAACCCTGAGCAAAGAGACCCAGAGGACATTGGCAGGAGCTGTGGAAGCAGAGGCTCAGAGGGTCTGGGAGGCCATGAAGGGGGATGTGCAGGTCAGCGGGTGGTGGGGGCCACTGCAGGGGAATTGACACAATGACCCTGTTGTCATAGGTTCCTCAGGTTCATCTCCCAGACAACATTCCTGTCTCCACAAGGCCTGGTCAATGAACTGCTTTCCTTCTTGTTTCCTGCATTCTTACCACAAGCCCCCACCTGCTGAAGAAATCCTGGGTGGGCCTACATTTTTTGCAATCTCCAGGAACCTAGCAAAGGACTCCTTTACTCATCTGCTCGTGCTTTCAGCCACACAGGCATGCATGCATTCAGCACATACTCTGCGCAGGGCCCTGGAGATGCTGAGACCGAGAGAAAGGGTCTGTGCCCTGAGGGGCCCACCGACCAGGTCGGTAGTTCTTAACTCTGGCTGTATACCATCTTCACATAGGGAGCTTTTAAAAAAATCCTGATGCCCAGGCCTGTATCTTGGCCAAAGGAATCAGAATCAGGATGGGGCTTGGAGAATGGCATTTTTGAAAAGCTGCTCAAGTGATTCCAATGGGCAGCCAGGATGGAAAACCTCTCATCTGATAGATTTCTTTCAGCCTTTCCAGGTTTTTGTTTCTTTCATCCTGCCTGCATTTTTTTCATCTCCTGTCTTTCTTTTTCAAGTTTTTTTCTCCTTTCTTTTTCTGCTTGGCTTGTCCCTCTTTTAGGTCATGATTTGTTCTAGATCAGGCACCAGCTCATGTCACCGTTTTCCCCAAAGATTAGTCATAATTTTTCAAGGGAAATGTCCATTGGTGGAACTTTCAAAGCCTCAGACCTCTCACAGCTGCCCGGAACGTGGAGGAGATGTGTTTTTGTTAGAGTCAGTTCCTGTTGGAGGAGGTTGTCCAGAGGACGTGACCACTATTGACCCTCAAACTGGACCCGGGCAATCAGAGGCTTCTCACCTCCTCCCCTGTTCTTGGAATGTAAGCTATGGGAGCTGTTCCTAGGACATAGCCTGGAGACAGTAAGGTGTTGTTGAGATCATCTGGATGGTACACCTGACTGAAGCCACTTAGGATCTCTATATAAACTTTTAAGATTCTGGTGGGCGGGTTCTGTTGGGAGATCTACTTATCTCGGGGCCACCCAAGACAAGCCTCATAAGTCAGTTCCCTTGCTTATTAAAACTGCAACCTGTCAGTCTGGAGTGGTCTGTCTCTTTCTTCAGTCTCTTCTTGCCTTCTACATTTGGGGGCTGGTTTTAGATTACACCCAGGATGCTCCTCAGGTTACAAACCAACAACTGGTGAGCCAGCCTGGAGACAGAAGAAATGGGCCTTGGGCAAGAGGCATCTGTGGGGAAATCCCAAGCTGGCCGTCGACCTCTATGTCGGGAGGGGTGGCCCATATGTTAGCTGCTTGTGGAGGACTGGATGAATGTGGGGATGTCCCCCTATGCCAGCAGCTCTAATGTGCTTGTTAGCGGAACTGCATGGAGCACACTATGGCAGAGAAGGGAAACGAACGGCTGTTGCAGTGAGCTGGCCTCTCCTGTGGGCAGTTCAGCTGGCCGCTGTTGTCCCAAGAGGGGCTGAAGCTTGAGTTAGCCCGTTGGAAGGGGAGCTGGAGTTAGAGAAGGCCGTGCACGTGTCCACTACTCCACTAGCTTCAGGGCTGGCGGACACGGTGGAGGAACAGAACAGTATGTTGGAGAGCGTAGCCTGCCACTGTGCAAAGCTGGGCGGGCACCAGCTGTCGGAGCGCTGGCGACAGCCTGATTAGGATGCAGAGAGGAAGAATCCCTGGCAAAGTGAGCAGAGCAAAGGGGAGGATATCGTGGCGATTGACAATGAAACAGACAGAGTGCCTCATGCCATCTGGCCTCTAATACAAAGGAATTAAAAATAGCAATTCCCTAGACTTCTGATAATAGAGAAATATACCCTAAAACCCACAGGAGAAAACTTTCCTTCTTTCTCTGACCCTTGAGGTTGTAAAACCTATCACATCTTTGAATTGCAAACACCCCAGGAGATAATGAAACCACTGCCCACAGAGACTGGAAAAAAGAAAAAGAAGGAAGAAAGAAGCTTTTTAAAATACAGACTGCTATAGACGCTCCCTCCCCCAAATTTTAATCCACAGCCTCCATAGGATTATTCATCAAGGGCAAATAAAAATCTTAAAAATCTTCTCTGCAAATATTAGTAAAAAGCTTTAGCCACCTGAGGGTACCTGATTCATGGCTAAAGTTTTAGATGAAAGCTCTGAGATCTCTGTTTGTGTCTGTCTGTATGTTTATATATGGCTGTGGATATATGTTATATATATGTGATTTTTTTTTTACCTCTGGGGGATATTGCCAAAATATTTTATAAAAGAGCTCTATTTAATTGACTTAAAGAAAAAATAAGCTTTAATATCAATAATGTATTTATGACAACCCACCAACTGGGAGAAAATATTTGCAAAGCATGTATCTGACAAGAGGTTCATTTCCAAAACATATACGGAACTCATACAACTCAACAACAAGAAAACAAGCAACCTGATCAAAAAATGGGCAGAGGATATGAACATTTTTCCAAAGAAGATATACAGATGGCCAACAGGCACATGAAAAGATGTTCAACATCACTAACTATTAGGGAAATGCAAATCAAAAATACGATAAGATATCACCTTACACTCATCAGAATGGCTATATTTAACAAGACAAGAAATAACAAATGTTGGAGAGGATGTGGAGAAAAGGGAACCCTCATACACTGCTGGTGGGAATGCAAACGGGTACAGCCACTATGGAAAACAGTATGGAGATTCCTCAAAAAATTGAAAATAGAAATACCGTATGATCCAGCTATCCCACTACTGGGTATTTATCCAAAGAACAAGAAATCAACAATTCAAAGAGATTTATTCTTCCCTATGTTCATCGAAGCATTATTCACAATAACCAAGACATGGAAGCAACCCAAGTGCCAATCAATGGAAGAACGGATAAAGAAGATGTGGTATATGTATGTACAAACACACACACACACACGTACACAAGGGAATACTACTCAGCTGTTAAAAAAAGAAAAAATCATGCCATTTGAGACAACATGGATGGACCTTGGGGCTATTATGTTAAGCGAAATAAGCCAGACAGAGAAAGACAAACACCGTATGATTTCACTCATATGTGGAAGATAAACAAACACATGGATAAGGAGAGTAGATTAGTGGTTACCAGAGGGGAAGGGGGTGGGGGATGGGCTAAAGGGTTAAAGGGACACATATGTATGGTGACAGATAAAATTAGACTATTGGTGGTGAGCACGATGCAGTCTATACAGAAACTGATATATAATAATGTACACCTGAAATTTACACAATGCTATAAGCCAATATGACCTCAATACAATAATTTCAAAAATAATGTACTTATATAAAACTGAGACAATTTTATTTCACTGTTAAAAGGACAAAGTTTTCTTTGACTATTGGTCTGTTCTTGATAAGATTGTGAAAGGTTTTTCTTTACCTTATAAGTAATTTGCTTAGAAAACAAATATACATTCTATGTTTCATCAAAATGATTTCTTCTGCTTCATATTGCCTGTATCAGCTCTTTAATTACTTAAGAAAACCAAGTTTTCTCTATTAAAGAGCCAAGTTTTTTTTTTTTTCCAACTATGTAGCTTCCTGTATTTGCCTTTGATGTCTTTATTGTCACTTTGGTTAAATGAATAACTAAGTATTGTTTCATAGTGACCTATGATACTATTTAATTAAGTGTTTTAAACCTTTTGATATTTTTGACAAAATGTCCACAAATCAAACTCTAAATGATGTTAGTACCTTGCACTAACTTTGAGATTTTCCAGAGGGCCTCTGAAATATCTCAAAAGATGTGTTCTCTCTTCTAATAAAAGAGAGATATTAAACTAATTAGGCTTATTTGATATTTAAATAACATGGGAAGCATTGTCAAATAAGAAGTGATGCTAAACTTTATTATTTTGTATAAATATACGATATTAATATAAGTGTGCTCCATCTTCAAGGAGATTCATGGAAAAGACTGACAAGTACATGTTTCTGATAACTGAGATCAATTTGCCTTCACATGGGAGGGGCTTTTCAAGTGCTTCCCAAGGCTACCTGCACAGCCTACAATGTCATGGATAGTAGCCCAAGACCTGTCCCTGTTCTCTGTCCCCACATTAGTAAAATGGGCCCATTATATTGATGCTATAATGTTAACATGTGAAGACTTGCCTCTGCTGCAGGACACCCTGCAGACTTTTCTGGGATATCTGTGAGGGAGAGGATGGGTGGTGAATCCACAGAAAATTCAAGGCCCAGGCACTGCGGTAAAGTTTTGGGGAGTCATTTGATCAGGGAAGATGTGCACAGAAGCTGTGACTGAGGTGCAAGCCTATCCAACCCCCAAGAACGGGAAAGAGGTACAAGGCTTTGCAGGGAGTTTGGGGTTTTGGTGAACTTTTATTCCCCACCTGGCACAACGCCTCTGTCCCTTATACTGCCTGATAAAGAGAAGGCACGTTTGGGACTGGGAATCAGAGCAGCAAGCCACCTCTGAGGAGGCAAAAATTGTAGCCAAACAGATTAAAGCTCTGGGCATCTCCCAAGCAGGGCTACAATTTCAGCTGATGTGTCTATGATTCTGGAAGATATGGGTTGGACACTGTGGCAGAGAACAGAAGGACAGCATACCCCTAGGGCTTTGATCCCAGCTCTGGAAGGGGGCAGAAACCCGATATGCCCCCTTAGAGCAACAGCTCCCAGCAGTGTACACAGTGCTTCTCCAGGTAGAGCTTCTCCTGGAGGAACAGCATATCATGGTAAGCACTTCCCTTCCTATGAAGGAGTGGGTTAAGAATATGTTCCATACATGCACCACTGACATGGCTCAAACTCCCACTTGGACTGAGTGGCATGCCTATTTGCAGCAGAGGAGCTCCCTGCCACCAGCCCACTGTCTCTAGAAATGTGAGTGCTACTAGCTCTGCAGAGTATGTAGAACCTCCTAATGCCCACCCCTATTCCCGTGGTGGCCCCTGTGTCCTGTAGAGGGGGAGCAGGGGACATTCTCACTGATGCCTCATATACACACACCTGGAAACAGGAACAAACCACAGCAGCCAGTGGGCTGAAGGTGACCACTCTGAGCCCTGGCCTTTAACCCTTTTCCCTGATATTTGGGCTGTTGTAAATGGATTAATCCTATGGCTTTGACAATTGACAGCTGATGGGTGGATGATCATGAATTAGCCCTCATGGTGTCGGGATATGTAGAAATGTATTTGGGCTTACCTGTAAGAGCCTGAGGCAGTTCTCACTGTCTTCTATATCCCAGCTCATGAGACACTGACACCCCCTGGCAATCAGGGAGCTGACGTCACAGCCCAGGTTCGAGCTCTAGCAACTGACCTTCAGCAGATAGAGCAGATAGGGTGCATAGAAAGAGTGGCCACCATAATGCCCAGGTGGGATGGCGTATTGCCAAAGATGCCAGATTGCCCTTGAAATACAATGACTTGGTTAATGCAGTAACAGCATGTGCTGTGTGTTCTAAACAACACTAAAGACAATTGCCAAAGGAATCTGGGCCATCCATAAGATCCTAGCCATTGAGGGATTGGCAGATTGATTATATCGGACCCTTTCTCCTGAGTGAGGGTTCTAAATATGCCTTGGTTTGTGTGGACACAGCATCTAGTCTAACACAAGCAAACCACACTGTCACCATTAAGGGAATAGTAAGCTAATTAGCATGTACAGATACCCTCATCAAATGGGCAGTAATCAGGGGTCACATTTCAAAGGTCATGACATACAAGATTGGGCAAAAGATCATGATATTGAATAGAGGTTCCCTCTCCCCTATAACCCACAAACAGCAGGGTTGGTAGAAAGGAAGAATGGGATATTAAGGCAGCAGATTAAATTACTAACAGGTAAAACCACCTTGGCCAGGTGGACTAAGGTCCTGTCCCATGCTTAATACATTTAAATGATCAACCAGCATGACCTGTTGCCCCATATGCCAGACTGGGGATCCCTGCTGAGACACCTAATACCATAAATGTATGGAAGTCACCAGAAACAGCCATTGCCTTGACTCTCACTATGGATCAGTGTGCTATGCTGTTGAGGACATCAAGTCCCATACTGCCTGGGAAAGGAGTTATGCACTGAAATTTGCAAGGGGACATCCCACCGGGTAAGGTGAGTTACTTCACACCTCTGAATGAGGGGTGACTACTCAATCTCCACTGGGATCCTGTTATGCTGCTGCAAGCTGGGCCTGTTGGAACACAGTACACTTGGAATGGAACACCTACCATTGAAAGAGGGAAGAAGGTGGGGTTCCTGGTCTGGTATACTCGGTCCCCAGTCCATCTCACACCTGACAATGCTGCCTCCCCTGTCCAACATGTATGGTATACACAATCAGGTCAGGTTTCTAAAGGTGCCAACCTCCCTGTCTTCAAGGCGAGGTGGGCACATTCTGTTTTCCACTGGTACAATCATTTGGCTGCCATCTTTGTTTCCTCCATTGACCTGGGGGACATTATAGCACATATAAAGGCCTTTACTAAATTCACCCAGCAAACCTTAAAGGATAGCCGACAGTCTGCCCTTACAGAACACTGAAATGTCTTTAATGAGAAAAGCTGTCCTCCAAAATAGAAAGGCATTGGATGTTATTATTGCCTCACAAGGAGGCACCAGTGCCATAATTCAAACAGAATGTTGTATGTTCACACTTGATGAGTCTCCTGATGTATCATCTTTATTAAATCACATGAGGGGACACGTGAATGCTGTGAGTGATTCGACCCCCAGCCTAAGGGACTTAATAAAACAGCAGTTTGGATCATGAGGCTCTTGGTGGAATAAATTGTTTTGGGAATCGTTATCTTAATCTGTATTTTCTCTTACATGTGCCTATACTGTTGCTATGGTGTCTGCCTCCACTGTGGCCAGATAGCTGCCAAATGAGCCACCTCCACGCCGGTGAAACCCCTTGCTGACTGCTCAGGGCACATTGCAGAAAAGGGGTGTGTGAGATTGTAAGAGCTGGTCCTGAGGGGTAGAGTGTTGGAGGAGGTGATCAACGGGATGTGACCGAAAGTTGACCTTCAAGTTGGATCTGGGCACTCAGAGGCTCTTTACCCCCTCCCCTGTCCTTGGAATGTATGCTCTGCCTACCATTCCCACAGTGGGGGCTGTTCCAAGCACATAGCCTGGGGAGACTAACGTGTTGTTGAGACCATCCGGATGGTATCCCTGACTGAACCCACTTAAGGTCCCTATACAAACATTTAAGATTCTGGGGGGTGGGTATGGGATCTACTCATCTTGCAGCCATCCAAGACAAGCCTTATAAGTAAGTTCCCTTGCTTATTAAAACTGTCCCCTGGCAATCTGGAATGGTCTGTCTCTTTCTTTGGTCTCTCCTTGCCCTCCATGTACAGGGGCCTGTTTCAGACTACACCAGGGAAGCTCCTGAGGTTGCAAACCAACAGTTTCATACCCTGGAGCCGTGCAGGGATGGGGACCAGCTGTTGGCAGATGCAGAAGGACAGGGCGTAGATAGTGTCGTCAAGAGGAAAAGAGCCAGCGCTGAGTGGAGGAGGTGAATCTGGGGTGGCCAGGCAGTGAAGTTGAAAGACCCCAGCTTAGAGGCAAGGAGGCCTCAGCGTGGCTCCAGTAGTTTTGTCAATGTCTTCTGGGTGACTTTGAGCTGGTTCCTTCCCCTCCATTTGTCCATATATAGGGGTGGTCGCGTGTCCTCCCTGGAGCCCTTCTAGCTTAAATGCAGTAGCAGACACTATCGATGCGCTGCTCACATCCCCTCTACACTCACTGATCCCATAACCCTGGTGGCTTCCCTCCACAGGCACCTGTGACTCTCTTCCTGAGGGCTTTCTCCGTGAAGCAGGTCTTGGTGCTGAGAAGGAGAAGCCTTTGATGATTGACAGGTGGGAGATGGCATGTAAATATCCCACTTCCTCACTCCTCTGGAGGAGTTGTCCCAGCACTTCCTGGGGTCACCTCCCAAATAAACTACTGCACTCAGATCCTTGTCTCAGGGTCTGCTCTCAGGAGGACCAAACCCAAGACATATGCTGGGCCTCTGTGATTCTGTTATTAGGTGCAGACACATCGAGGATTGTTATGTGTTCTTGGTGAATTGACCCGTTTGTCATTATGTGATGCCCCTCTTTTTTTCCCATATAATATTCCTTCATTTGATATGAATGTAGTCACCCAAACTTTCTTTTGATTAGTATTTGTATGGTATATCTTTTACTTCCCTGTTACTTTTAACTTATTTAAGCCATTACATATAAAGTATGTTTCCTATGGATAGTATGTTATGGATCACCCTGCAAATGCAGGAGGGACCTCCCCCAAAGTTTGGTTCATATGTTGAGACTGGTGACGTTACACACACACCAAGAAAGCATGAGTAGTTTTATCACTTATTAGTTGAGGTCTCTGGGGAGAGCAGGGTGACCTCTCAAGCTGTTCTGAAATGGCTCCACAGAGCAAGGAAGGAGACAGGTTTGGGATTTACTCTGGTTAGGGCCTGGTTCCATGGTGAGAATTCCCACATGGGCAGGAGGTTCCATGGTTTGAGTCTCTTGCCTGCAACAGAGGAGGAAGCACTCGGGCTTTCTCACCAGCTCGTCCACCTGTGGGGAGAGAGGGGCGAGGGAGGGATGAGGCTTAAAAGCCATCAAACAGCGGAAAATGGAGTCGGGCTCCTCATTACAGTGCATCCAAGTGGTGGTGTTTTCTCATCCAGTCCAACGACGTCTGTCTTTTAACTGCTGTGTTCAAACCACTTTCAGTTAACGCAATTATAGACGTGGTTTGGATCACCATCTGTCATCATGGTAATTCTTTTCTATTTGTTCACGTCTCCTGTGTCGCTCTTTTCCTCTTTGCTTGCTTTTGGATTGAGTATCTTTTATGATTCCATGTTGTCTCCACTATTGGGTCATTATTCATATCTCTTTTGAGAAACCATTAGTAGTGGCCCTGGTATACAATGCACATCTCTGATTAATCACATTCTACCTTCAAACAACCTAATACTACTTCATGTGAAGGGTAAGAACCTCACAACTGTGAACTTGAACTTCTCTCTTCCCATTTTTGTGCTATTTTTGCCATGTATTTTGCTTTTACATATGCTCTAAACCCGCCGTTCACTGGTGCTATGTTTGCTTTAGATAATGATTAAAAAGAAAAAAATATTTCCTCTTTACCTATATTTTAAAGATTTCTGTACATTTTCACTTGTTGATATTCATTTCTTTTTTCTGACAAGTTTTTTTCTTGTGTCATATTCCGTCTGCAAGTAGAACCTCCTTTCACATTTCTTGTATCACAGGTATGCTAATAAAATCTTGTTGTTTGTCTGAAGCCTTTTATTTCTCCTTTATTTTTGAAAAATATTTTCACTTGGTACAGAAATCTGGGTTGAAAGTTTTTTCTTGCAGTGCTATTTAAAGAAGCCACTCCATTATTATCTGGCTTGCATAGTTACCAATAAGAAATCTACTATTTTTCTTGTCTTTGTTTCTCTGTATATAATACCTTTTTCCTTTGGTTGCCTTCAATATTTTCTTATTCTGTGTCTACATGTTTATGTTGTTGTTGTTGTTTAATCCTGCTTGGAGTTTTCTGAACTTCTTGGATCTATGCTTTAGTCTTTCATTATTTTTGGAAAATTCTCAGCTATTATCTTTTCAAACATCTTTTCTGCTTCTTCTTTCTCTCCAGTTACACATATGCTGGACCATGACATATTGTCCCACATCTCTTAGATCCTCTGTACTGTGTTTTTTTCACTCTCTCTTTTCTCTTTTCAAGTTGGATAATTTATATTGACCTCTCTTCAAGTTCTCTCATTCTTTCCTCAGCTGTGTCAAGTGTACTGATAAACCCATTGGAGGTGTTCATCATCTCTGTTACTATTTTTTCAAACTGTTCTAACATTTCCATTTGCTTTTTTCTTATACTTTCTATCTCTCTGGTGAAGTTACCCATTGGTTCATATAAGTTTTGCATATAGTTATTGTATATTCCTAGTTTGTTTGTTCTAACACCTGAATATGGTTCTATTGATTGCTTTTTCTCTTGTTAGTGGGATTTTTTTTCTTGCTTTTTTGAGTGTTTGTAATTTTGGACAAGGGATCCAGAGTCCTATCCAGAGTCCTCCTCAATAGCATTTGTAGGAGAGTAGAAAGTGAAGTAAATAATATTTACGATTGTAAATGAGCACACTTCTTCTGCTTGACTGACTCTGTGTGTGTGTGTGTGTGTGTGTCTGTGTGTGTCTGTGTATGTGTTCGGAGAACAGAGTTAATTTATCAGGAGTGGAGCAGGGCTTGGGTTTCATTGTTCCTCTGGTTATCTTCAGGGCACCATCTGATTCACATTCTTCTAGGGTTACCTTGTGCTTAGGGCGAGAGCTGCTGAGTGTTTTCCCTCAATGTTCCTGTTCGACCCTCAGCTTTAGCCCTGCCCTGTGCCCCCGCCCCTCAGTGAGAGTCTCTCTCCACACTTTCCCCTCCCCCAGTGGTACATTTCTGCTGCTCAGTACTTGGTATGTGCTAACTCGAGGTGGCCTCCAGGAGTGGTTTCTCTTGTCTTGGTCCAGCCTCAACCTTAGGCAGGACCTGTGTCCCTTGGTGGTGGAGAGAGGGGCTTTCTCAGTGATTCTGCCCCTCTGCAGCAGTAAAAGATCTCTAGTGGCCGGGACCCAGGGTGGTCACCTCTCCCTCTCCCAGGGGAAGAGGGTTTTTAAATATTCCTTTGCCTCACCTCCATAGGTCGTCCCCAGGGCCCCAAGGGAGGTGGGTTTGCTGCCCTTTTCCCAATGGTTTAGAGATTTTATTCCTTAAGGGAGAAGTGTCTGAGTAGAGCTCTATGCCTGCACCCCTGAGGCAGGCTTTCTCTGGTCTTACTACCTACTCCTGATCTTTCTCAGGAGCCCCTGATGGAGGTCCTTGGAGAAGAGTCTGTGTAAACTCGCCCACCAGTCTGAGGTTCCGGAATCTTGTACTCTCACACTAGCCCACACTTGGCCTTTAGCAATTGATTAGAATTTTTAGAGTAATTATACTCACACCTATGGTGACCCCATATTCTGCCTGTAGGCAGACAGTAAGTTGGCATCCACATCCCGTCTCTGCTCCAAAGTGCCTGTCTTCCCCAGACTTCAGGGTCATTGTTCACCTGCAAGCTCAACTCCTTGAATGGTGCGGGAAAACTGATGATTTCGAGGATAATTTAGCCTTTTATTGCTGTTAAGGCGGGAGTGACACTCCCTAGAGCTTTCTACATCCCAGCAGAAGCCAGAAGTCACCCCAGGAATTCTGAAAGAGGAAGTTTTAGGGTGACACTTCAGGGACTCACCCCAAGGCGGTCACATCTTGGACCTGAAGTGGTCCAGGCTGCAGAAGGGGCTCAGATGAGTTGTTAGAAGAGATGGTCTCAGGGAGGGGCCTGGGAAGATACTGTGTATATTGAAGAAAGAATTGTAGACCTGTGGAAGGGTCAGTAAGGGCCACACAACAGTGCCACTGGGTCACCTCGGCACCTCCCCCCTCTCCCACTCCAGGCATATCCTCAGTCTATGCCACCTCCATCTCTACAGGTAGTTCCACAGAAGGGAGAGGACACTGCATTTTGGCCATGTCGCATCCTGTTGTTGGAAGTTGTTAAGGATCCAGAGACATGGAGCAGTTGCAGAGTCTCCCTGGCAGCTCCCAGGGCCCAGCCTGATGGACACTCTTTGCCCAGAGGCCAACCCAGGCAAGCTAGAGGCACCTTCCTGCTTATGGCGCCCTCTGTCTTCATCCTTCTTTCTCTAAGGAGGATGGCTTAATCTCCAGCCTAAGACCGACTTGGTGTCCAAAAAAACATTTATTCCCCAAATTGAGGACACAAATACAGAAATTCACCCTCTCTGGCTTCTGCCCACTCCCACCAGACTAGTCCCCAGCATCCACAATGAGATGCCTTTTTGGCCCATAAACACCTCTGTAGAATACTTCTGTCTGGGCTCTCTAGTCTGAGATACACTTGTCTGAAGCCAGCTGGGCCTCTCATTTACGTTTCAGTGTTCTGTCTGTTGTGGCTCTTCTGCTGCCTTCTTGGCCAGGAGCTCAGTCCAGAAAGCCACTTCCTTATCTTTCAGCTTCTGGGCTGCCTGGGTGGTGACACCAATCTGCAGATAGCCTTCATCCTGGTCATATGCCGGCCAATGGGGCAGCCCCTCCCCATTGGGGTTCCTGGGAACAGAATCAAATAAACATTCCTCAAAGCTATTGTGTGGTCCCAACAACCCTCTGAGATTTTCAGGGACCCCTGACTTCATCTCTGCCAAGAGGCTCATAAGCCTCCAGAGACGGGGAGCTCACCACCTCCTGGGCAGCTTGTTCATTTTTAGAGAACTGTCATGTCAGAGGAGACAGGGCAGGGAGTTTGACCAGAACATTAGAAGCTATCTCTTCCCAACAGATCTGCCATAACCCTACCCACCCCTATTCCATCTTTGCCATGAGGCTCACCCATTCTGAGCAAAGTTGGCCAAAAATTTCATCACCATCTTGCTGAGTTCGATCTCCTCTTCTGAGGCACCCTCTGTGGGGAAGAAGACAAAATCCTTTGTTACTCAAAGTGTGGTTCATTGGTCCGCAGCAACAGTATCTCTTGAGAGCTTGTTAGAAATTCAGAATATGAGCCCTTATTCCAGACATACTGAGTCAAAAGTTATATTTTAAGAAGATTCTGGGTAATTTATGTGCACTTTAAGCTTGAGAGTTACTGATCTTGGATTCAGTGAAGGGCTGCAGTCAATCCATAACCTGGCTGCCTGTCTTCTGTGCCCACCTGTTCTGCCCTCCCCCTACATGGTGGCATTCCCTCACTCCAGGGTTTCCACTACAGCAACACCACCTCCCAAGATTGCTCTCCTTTGAGTCTTTCCTCAATCTCCTCCACCCACCCACATGTGCATAGAATCTGAAAAATAACAGAGCTGCAATGGTCCTAAGGACTTAACCAACCAGGAAATGCCCAGGGGCACTGGTGTGTCACAAAGAATCCTGAGGTGGGTCACAAGTCACCTGTTAGTGACATTTAAGGTATTGGATACATTTGTGAAAGGTTTCTTTAAAATGTTATATTATTAAATATATTAAATTTATGAGTTTTAGATAGATAGATGGTTGGATAGATATTCAGAGAGACACACATTAGCCCTGATTCAAGGTCAGCACCCACTCTAACCTTACTCTCACTCACATTCTGACATGCTCTTGTGAGTAGAAGTGGTGGTGGCATCCTAGCCCTTGAGCAGGGCCTGGCATGTGAGCAACCACCTGTATTATTGATGCCCGGGTCTGGATTCTTAGAGTGACCATGAATGAGGGCACATGGAAATACATTCTCCATCATGCATGTTAGAGCAAGAGAAAGGTTGGGGACCTTTGTAGTTCAACCCTGTTATGGTGAATTCAGGAAGCTAAGACCTGGAGAGAAGGAGGAACTTATCCAAGGCCACCAAACTGAGACATGAACCCCGGTCTCGTAATCCCAAGTTTGTAGTCACCAAACGACCATCACCTTTTAGAAACGGGGCCCCGAAGACTGAGTAGAGCTCATCACCGTGGTCCCTTTTCACCGTCTTGGGTCTCAGGTCTGATGAGAAGCTTGGGCGATACTCAAACTCATACATGTAGGTGGGGGCTCCGGCGTCTGAGAAAACATGGATTCATGTACAGTTCATTTTACCTCATGCACACCTGGAGGGTATCAAGGTCTCTGGGGGGCGCGCAGGGGGGGGTCTCAGGGAATTGGTGGCACACCTGGGTCCTGAGTACACAACAACAACAATATTAATAACAGCTGCCCATTGTGAGTGTCGACTGTATGCTGGACACTGTGTGGCCCTGCAGGAAACCCCTGGTTGTCAGCATAATAGAGAAATAGTGTTTCAGAAAAGTTCCGTGACTTGCTTAAGGGCACATAGTTGCTGGAGGTAGAGCTAGATTTCAGCCAGGTGTTTGTTGAATGAATAAATGAAGATTGAATAATGATTGTTGAAACTTTGGGTAAATCCATTCAAAATAACGACCATTACAGGCACACCGGTTCAATTCACATAAACCCCTTTGCGTACCGATGCATTCACACTCAAGAATATCTACATACATACAGTTTACACTACTGTATTCCATTGATAACAGGCTAGTTTTCATTCCTTTGGAGAATCCCTGCAGCCCAATTGGTGTCTTCTATTCCACCCAGTATTGAACACTTCCAGTATTTTCCTCACTATTCTGAGAAGAGTGAAGCAAATCCAAGTTGCTGGTCTGAAAGTGTGAAAATTGAAATACAAATGTATGAAGAAAGGGAACAATCTGTTTCTTGTGTCTCAGGAAACCACAAACTCAGCATTTCCTATTTCTCTGTCAGCTCACATGTCTAGCCTCTTGCTTGGCCTGGGGAAAGCTGAGGTGGTGGAGAGAAAAGAGGGGCTGAGGGAGGAGGAAGCTGCCTGTCTCCTGCCCCCTCTTCCTCTCCCTGCCTCCTCTCTCACTGTCCCCTCTCCAAGCCCCAGAGATGTCAGCTTTCCTGCTGATGCTTCCCCAGAGCTTCCATCCCTGCTCCTTCAGGGCTAACTCATGGGCCGCTCGGCCGTGGAGATTGGCACTTTGCGTGGATCATAAGGCCCACAGAGGTGTTAAGGGTCACGTCCAAAGTCAGGGTAGTGGAGAAATTTTACAACTTTTTCCCGTTTTGGGTACCTTAACAAATTTGGAAAAAAGGAAAATGAGCAAAAATATCACTTATAATCCCTGCACTCAGAGAGACCTCAGTTAATATTTTAGCACATATCCCTTTAATATTTATAAAATTGGTACAAAATTGTATATGTTATTTTGTAATGACTATAATCATTTCTTCACATCATTAAACATTCATCCACAAATTGCTTTAACAATATACTCCATCCTGACATGAGGACGTAGAATAATTTATTTAATTGCCTCCCTCAACATTGGTTTAGCAAGAGGAGTTGTTTGGAAGAAGCAATCCTCTGTGGTTCCATAATCCACTTGTTAAACAGCTGCTTCAAGGTCAAGAACTCACTGAAAGGAGAAGGTTTAACTTTGCCTTTGCCACTCAGATGTTTTAGAAAGGAATTCAGAACACAACATAGAGGAAAGACCTTCTGTGAATGACAGAACTTATTTTTGGCACGATGCTGCCGAAAAGATATTCTTCTTCTTTTTTTTTTTTTAACATTCTGCCTTAAACCACTGAGATTTATAAAATTCCTAAAATCACGACATAAGTCTTCAAAGGAAAGTCACAGATTTGGATAATAATTAGGAACAACAAGAGAAGCAGAGGGAAAGAGACAGCTAGTAATCAAAAATATGCAGATTAAAAAACTGCATGTTCTTTCTTTTTGGTGAGGAAGGGCTTCTGAAATTGGAAGCGTTATTTTTATTTTTTTAATCTGACTTTCCCACGTGAGAGAATTAAGAAATACACATTCTTATACACTGGAAATCAATTTTACAATTTGTGTCAAAATCTTCACAATGCTCCTATGTTCCAGTCTAGTAACTTCACTTCTAAAAACCAATCCTAAGAAAATTATTAGAGTCTTGGTTAAAGATTTATGCCAATAAGGCTGAGCATAATGTTTCATGTAGCATCAAAATATGAGCAGCCAGCCTAAATATCAAATAAGATACGAATAAATAAGTCTAACGCATCATTCCATGAAATAATGGATATTTTTGATGAGTTTTTATTGACATCGAGGAAATGCCTACAATATAGTGTTCTATGAACAAAAACATAATATAAAATTAATTTTTAAATTATATGTAAGTCATGGAAAGATTATTAGAAGAAAACATATCAAAAATCAAAAATTTATAACAGATACTTCTAGGTAAAAGAGTTAATAGTGACATATAATTTCCTCTTTATGTGTTCCCATGTTTTAAAACTTTCTACAACTGTAAGATATGATATATTATTATATATTAATTTTATATTCAAAAAGTTTTTTTTAATCAAAAAGAGAGTAAGACTAATACAAAAATGAAAGAATAACATTGATAAAATCTGTGTACTCCTTTCAAAAAACTTTGAACTCAAGTCATGAGATATCAGATAAAAAACACAAGTCCAGTGTGGCTGGACCAGCAGACGATGCAGACAGGGATACCACAAATCAGACACATAATAAGAGACAAGTCCAAGTTTATGAAAGAACAGATTTGACCCCAGGCGGACCCTGGCTGAAGAGTTTCATCAGGATCCTTGGGAGGAGGAAGTGGTAACCAGCACCTGTATGTTATTGTCCTGAGTGCTTGGGCACATAGTGGGTCAGCTGTAGATACTTTTGTCATGCTTACAACATCCTGAATTTACAACCCTCCCAGCATGGTTCGAGAGTGAGGTCTAGACCAGAGAACCATTTCCTGACTTGCAGACTAGGTGAAGGAGAGTTCCTAGAAAAGGAAGGGTACTGTGAGGACCTCAAAAAGGCAGCCAGAAGGGGCACCTCCTCTCTAGGTGAGCTCATTCACCCTGACCTCACACCCCACCTACACACCTTGGGTCAATGTAGAAGGTCTCATGGTAGACCTAGCACACACCTGGATGGTCAAAAGCCAGCCACAGACACAAACATTCTCCACACCACCTGCCCCATACCTCCCACACTCATTTCTTTTGGCTTTCTTGGTCCCGACAGCCCTCCTGATCTTCTGCTTGGCTTTAATCTAGCCCCAGCTCCACCAGTTAACAAACTAGTTTGAAGCTCTGGACCTTAGAAACTTTCCAAGACACGTCTTCTAAGATTTGCTCTCTAGCCGCATCGATGACAAAAACTTCAGGTGAGAGTCCCAGTAGCAGATGCTGTTGGTACCTCACCATATACCTACTTCTGGGTATGCCAGCCTGATTTCCACCTCTGGCATCTTTGCCTGAGGTCTTTGGCTACCAGAGACCACTCTGCCCATGTGTGCAGCAGGTCAAAGCACCAGGGAATTAACAACCCCTTAGGAACAGCCTTCAACCAATGACATGTGGAGTTGGAGGATAAATATTTCAGCTCCCATGCTGCTCACCCAGGATAACCCTGAGACATGCCTTCTGCAGGTTTCCCAGAGCTCCCCAGCTCCAGTGTCCACTAGGATACTTGCTTGACAGTGCAGCATGGATTGTCTTCCCTTCTCCCTCCCATGTCACTTCTCCACTCCTCTACTGGTGTTTTCTTGCATTTGGATTATTTTCCCAGTGGCAGCTTCTGGCAGAAACCAACATAGGACAGTGCCCCACCTCGGACCATATGGAATCACCCTTGTAGGCCCAACTCTCAGCAGTTTAAACATATCTGTCTATGTTGAGGGGTGGGCAGGACAGAGAGCGAAGCTGGTGTGGTCAGTGTCCCTTTGCTGTCCAACCTCTGGGACTCACCTCTGTGGAAACGGGCCACAGTCACAGATGGGACACAAAATGTCACATCTCCCAACAAGTCCAGGAACAGATCTTTCTTTTTCACAGGGTCGTCTGTCCCTCCTAAATACTTCTCAGTGGCCACTGGAGTCAGTTCCTCAGGGATGTCCTGAAATGGATCAAGAGTGAAAGTGACCACCTCCCTCTGGTGAGTGACACAGCTTCTCTTCTTGTGTTAATGGTGAACATCTTGCTTCTTGTGCAACCACCCCCCATCTCGGGTGGTGGGTGAGAAAGGCAGAAAAAATGGAGGCAGAACACTGTCCCTAGTCTGTGTTCTGCCGTTTAATTGTTCTGTGATTTGAGGCAACCCCCACCCATTGTTTGGTCTCAGCCAGTCGCTGTGATTCCCTACGTTCTTACAAGTACGGAGTAGGACTTCCACAAGAGTGACGTGGCCGTCTTCTGGTCCAGCTTGCCTTCAGAGAGTGGGTAGCCCATCACCTGTTAAAACGATGGTTAAGCAATTGTGAATCATTGGGAATCACCAAGAAGAACCAAACTGACCAACCGACCAAACCAATGGAGTCTGAAGGTCACCTTGTCATGTCTTGACGAGCATGGGTCTTTGATGAGTTGCACAAACTCAGTGAATCAAATGCACTTATTATATCTGGAAACTCAAGGAGTGAAAAGAGGATAGAGTAAGTGTTAAGAGAAGCTGTCCCAGTCCTTTGCAGTATGTATGTGTATATATATGTCAGGCTAGAGTCCCCATAATGGTCATCGAGACAGAGAGGGAGAGTTTAAGTCAGGCTAGAGTTGAAGTGGAGGGCTCTGGGCAGAGGACACAGACTCACAAATACCCTCCCTATCTCAGCTGACTGAGGAAGCCCCAAATCTTGCCCTCTGGCTTTGGTACTTCAGTATAACCTGTGAAATTGTTCTGAAGTGAGAAGCTCAGAACTCTGCACATAACAGCTCCATCCAAACCTCTGCACTAAGAGGCTTGACCAAACTCTTGCATGGCTTCTAGCAGCTTAAGATCCTGTACTTAGGATGACCCCAGCTTCCCTTAAATTGCCTGCCTAAGAAGCTCCCTGCTGCCAGGAGAATTTACTGTTTGTTCCAGACAAAATCTGGTGATAGGTTGATAGATCCCTGAACCCCCTCTAGGAGCAGCTATTTTAGAAAGCTTGCAATTACAAATCCTTTCTTTGCCCTTTGAGATGTAAATCTATCATGCCAATTGTTTCCTTAAAGACCTGTGAGACATCTCTTTGAAATGCAAACCTTCGGGGAATGACTACTGTTCTCTCTCAGTCCCTGTGGGAGGACCAGGGCCTAACTTCTTTGGGCACCTCACTCTAACTTATCCCACTGTCTCCTGTCATAAAGTCAGGAGAGTGTTTCTCCTCCGGACAGGTGCCAATTAACAAATCCAGGTGGACCAGTCACATGGACCAACCCCCCTCCCACCCCCGCAGGCTTTCCCTGAGCACATCCAGCCTTTAAATAGGCTCCAGCACTTTGTTTCAGGGACTGGAGTTCAGTTCACGCTGGACTCTTCCCTACTGCAGTGGTTAACTGAATAAAACCTGTCCTCACCCCTTCAACTAGTGTCGGCTTTGTTTATCGTTGGCAGAAGGGGAAGCCCATCCTAACTTTTAGCAGTCAGTTTTAACTCAAGAAGAGACAAGTTCCTCTCGGTCTTTCCACTTAGATGACTAGAAGCGTGTGTGGGATTTATGGAGAAACTATGAAAGCACCAAGCCCAAGGGGAGAGGCTGCAAGATCCCAGGCCTCACTCTCCTTAACTCCCCAGGTCCTTCCCCTTTCCAGGCATCGGTTTTCTCATCTGCCCAGGGATTGTCTCTACAGGCCCTCCCAGAATCCACATTTCAGGATTCTTGGATTGGAAGACAATCAGAGAGTGTTTGGGGAGAGGGGTCCCCAGGGCCGCACACCCAGGTGATACTGGGGCCATCGCTGAGAAGGTTTCCATGGAAATGTCAACTTGTGTGAAGGGGACAGTGGCCCTGGACCCTGAGGGGTTCTGGAGAAGGAAGATCTCCGGTGATCAGAGATGGGAGGGGTGATGTGAAGGGCAGTGGAAGTGAGTCTAAGGTTCCAGCACATTCTCACCCTTGGAAGATGCCAGCCAAACTCTTGCTTGTTGATTCCAACGATGTAGGGAACAGTGTTGAATGTCTTTTCAGCTAGAATCTCTTCAGGCATCTTTGGCAGCAGCACTCCATCAACCACAGCGGGCAGGAAGGGATGACTCTGGGGAAGAGGAAGCATAGTGTCTGCGCTTCCCCTCTCGAGGAAACACCCACCTCCCCCTCTCTGCCTGTCTGAGCGGGAGGTCACTACCTTAGACCCGCATGGATTTCATCTGTTTAGCCTGTTTCCCTGTTATACCCCCAGCTCCTGAATCAGGTCCTGGCCCTTAGTAATTACTGATTAAATCTTTGCCGAATGACTGAGTGAATCTCATTTAATCCTCACAACACCTTTCAAGGTAAGTGCTCCTGTCCTCAGGTAGAGAGCAGAGGGGACAGGAGTGTAAGACAGTAATGCCACTGGAACCTGGAAATGCATTGGAAGGTAGGAGGGGAGGAGGAAGAAGAGGGGGAGGATACCACTAGAGTTTCCTGGGTGGCTGGGAGGAGGGTGGTGTCCTCAGAACTGAGAATCTTGGCTCCCTTCCTGACGGCCTGTCAGACAGTGGAGCTTGCACAGCCAATCAACCCTGCAGCCTCCAGGAGAAGATCTGGGCTCCTCAAGGAAGGCTCCTAAAGAAACCTTTATCTAGTTATCTCCGTCTCCCCATGGTGGAAATTTCCAGTCCAGGCTTCTCCCTTAGGGGCATTTTTGGGAGCAGGAAATGTAAACAAGAAAAGAATAGGCTGTGTCCAGGGCACACAGAGTTGATGACTGGGAGCACTGGACTGGGAGTCAGGGGAGGGATCCACTCCCTCCATAGGCATTCCAGTCCTACATCTGGTCCTCCTGACTGTGTTATCTAGGCAAGTCATTGCCCCTTTCTGGGCCTCAGCAATGTGAACACAAGTAGTTACTATGAGTCCACAGGAGGGATTTTCTCATTCATATGTAACTGGAGCTTAAAGGTATCAAGACTCAAAACCTGTAACCAAGAAACCAAAGTTCCTTACCTCTCTGGGGTCTCCAAGTAAATCAAGAGTGAAAAATTTCTGTGAAGACAAAGGCAGAGGATGTGGGTGAGAAGCTTCCTGGGAGAAAAGCTGGGCACTGGCTCCGCCGTGCCTGAGTACAGGCTGTGGGTGTAGGACGGGGAGGGGAACTCTGGAGAGGATATCTGTGGTTGTGCCTGCCACCCCCTCCATCCACTTCCCCTTCTTGTTCCCCCAAGAAACAACACCCTAATTTTCCTTTTGGGGACATCCTTCTTCCCCCCTTTTACTCCATGAATCCAGGCATCTGTATGTGACCTGTTTTCCTGACCACAGAGATCAGTTCAGGAATGAGCCCATGCCCATATCGGTTCAATAAAGTTTACCCCAAAACTGTTGTTGGAATTATTGGAAAAGATGGTTTAAGCAGATAGGACATAAGTCTAGTGTGCTGTTGTTGTCTTTAACCTCCCCAGGAGATTAACCTGCCTGAGGGTGAAGTCAACACTGAGAGGTAAAAAGCTGAGGGATAGAGACAGATTCTTAATAATATCATATGTGCATCTGGATCCAGCTTTGCCTGAAGCCTTCTACTCCTGAACTCTAGTTTAGTTTTCAGTTAGTTACTTGAAAAGTCTTTTATAACACATTTGTTTTTCTGCTCTAGGCACTTTGAGATGAATTTTCTCATCTTGCTTTAGAAAGTCCTGAGTCATTCAAGCTCACAGCAGTTGACCCCACCCTACTTTGTTGTGTGTTCACTAAGATTGCACTGATTGTAATGTCAAACTGTAGTTAACAAGTATGATCAGCATGTAGCAAGTGGTCTGTAAGTGTTCCTCCATTATGGGTTGTAGACCAACCAACCAGGTAGGGGTGTGTGTGTGTTTGAATTAGGGAGAGTGGATAATCATGGAAATACTTCCACTTGAAGTATTTCAGAAGAATAACATTGACACTTAGGTTCTCTGGGTTTTCCTAAAGTCACCAACTCTCCACTTAAAAGCTGCTTCCTCTTGTGCCACATGGAGAATTTTGAAATAAACTTGCCTCTTTCCAGGCATCAGAAAACAGTTGTGCTTTAATTCTTTGAACACATTGGTCACCTTATTTGAGCCTGTGAAACCACGATCCAAGCCCCAAGGCCACACTGGAGTCACCACAAGGAAATTGAGCAGAGTTCAGTGCTAGAGGCCTGTCCAGGGGTCCAGGAGTATCCTTGGGAGCCCAGGGTCCAGACAGAAAGTCCACGGGCTCAGGCTACTCCTGGGCTCACATTCACACCCTCTTCCCACAAAGAGAATAGTTCCTGTTGTCCCTAGATGCTGTATTCTCTGGATGTCTGTCCTGCTATAGCTTCCCTGTGGTGACACACTGCCATAGGCAGCCATCAATCCACAAATGTCATCTTCACTGTAAAGTATCCTTGTGACTATAATGAATTCTTCCCCTCTGTACACTCCCAACACACTTAACCCGTGATGTATATGAGCGTGTTTCTCCTTGAATAGTTCCTTGTGACCAGGGACTGTATCCAATTCATGTCTGCATCACCCTTCCTTTTACCTACCCATATACTTAGCACAGGTAGATGGATGGATAAATGGATGGATACGTGGGTGGGTGGATGGAGTTGATCAATACATGGAGTATGGGTATATCAGATGGATAAGTGGATAGGTGGATGATAATTAGCATATAGGTGATGGATGGATCATTGATTTTATAGGGATAGACGATAGAGTGAAGCTATATGGTCACTGGACGATGAATCAATGATTGATAATAGATGAATGAAAGTTATGGATGGATTGATATTAAATTCACGAAATGATATTGATAAATTGCATAGACTGGTGGATGGATAGATGGATAATAAGATGATGAGTGGATAAACGGATGGATGAATGAATGAACATGTGTTTATCCTAGAATCATAATTGAGGTAGAGTCTCAGAAAATCTAGATAATTGAGCCAACAGTCGGTTATAATTGAGATAGTTTCTCAATTAGCCAAGGTAAATTGTGACAACCTTTCTGAAAATCTTTGTTCTTAATATCCCCATCACTGAAATTCAGGATGGTAGTTACCTCTGGTAATACATAATGTTTAATTTCTTAAAAATATATCTGAAAACAAGAAATGGCAAAATACTAAGTTTTGATAGAGCTAGGGGAATATTACACAATTGTTCACTATGTTGTTTTTTGACTTCACTAACATTTGAGATATTTCATAATAAAAAAGAAAGAAAAGAAGTTCCCCATTCAGATCCAGAGGCTGACACTGCTCCCAAGGCAAGACACTGTCCCAGGTAGTTTTTCTGGGGCAAGGGGATAGCTGAATTGGTAAAGTCTGGGGCCAATTTTACAGTGTGGGGGGCTTGTGTGGCCACGAGAACAGATGCACCTACCATCTTCCGCGACGTCTCCCGGAGCTCGTCCTCTGTCTTCTGGCGCAAGCACTGAACAATGACAGCCGAGGTGGTGGCGTTACACCCAGCAAAGACAGCAATTTTCTGCAGAGATCACAGGTGACAGCAAAATTCAAGAGCCATGTCCTTTCCCTCAGTAAACAAAGAAGTGTTCTATGCCAAGCCCAATTTCTAACGGCAGCAGTGGGGTGGCAGAAAATGCTCTAGACCAGCAGGTTTGGGTCCTGGTCCCAGTCACGCCAGTTACACAAGCTCTGTCTCTGTCACCTTATCTCTGTTAAAATGGGCACAGTGATCTCAGAGCTGAACATCTAAGGAGAGGCCGCATGGAGTGGGGCTTAAGAGCGTGGAGCCCAGAATCACACTGTCTGGTTTCAAATCTCAGCTCATCCACTTACTAGCCACTTGGCATCTGGAAATTCACTTACAAAGTGACCAGAGGAGAAGAGACAGATGGACAGAAGGCAGCCTCCATGATGGTGGGGCCGTGGAGAGTGTGTAGGGCTCCCCAGAGCCTAGGACAGTGTCTGACACAGAATCTATGCTCAGTATGAATTTGTTGAATGAATAAAAAGGCACAGAGAGAAGTAGAGGGGAGAGAGAGAGAGAGAGAGAAGGAGCAAGAATAAGAGTCTTAGATTCCCTTCATTCTGCCAATTTCTGGTTCCAGTTTGATAGAGAAATCTAGCCTCATCTCTGCCACCTTTATATCCTGTAAATAAATTCCCTCTTCTTGACTTAAGCCTGGTCAACTCGGCTTCTGTTCTTTACAACAAAAGAATTCTGAAAAACATTCTCAAAAATTCTAAGAATTTCAGTGTCTTCCTTTCCTCTCCTCCTACTTTCCAGCCTCTCTAAGTCTGGCTGCTGCCCCCACCGCTCCAGGAAACCAGGTCTCACAGCCATACCAAAACACCCCACGCCATCGACTCCAGTGGGCAACGTCAGCGGAGCCTCCTGTTGCTCACTCTTCCTTGGCTTCCTAACAGTCTCCAGATAAAGACAAAGTCCTCACAGGGTCCTGTGCAGCATGGCCCCTGCAATGGCCCCTGCAACGTCCCCATCCTCAGTTCACTCCAGGTGCCCTCTGCTCCTTCTGCTCTGGACACATCAGCGTTTCTCACTCTCTGTCACTAAAATACTCTCTTCTGCTGCAGGACATTTGCACATGCTGTTCCCTCTTCCTGGAATGTTCTTCTCTCACCAAGTAAATTACTGCTCTTCCATTTGATCTCAACTCATTGATCACTTTTTCCAGGAAGACTTTCCTGATAATCTCCCCCTACATACTGTACTAACTGCTCCTTTTAGACTCTATTATACATCAGGTACCTCTCCTTTATTGCACTTGTCAGAGTTGACATTTATAATTTGTGTGATTATGTAATCATTAATCTGTCTCCTCCGTTAGAAGAAGCTTCATGAGATTGCTAGATGTCTGGATCTATCAAAATTTTTTGTTGAGTGAATGAATGAATGAATGAATGATCTAGGAACAACCCCCAGTCACAGGTCCTCAGAGAAGGACTACATGGAACCCACACACTGCAAGTGGGTTCACCAGAACTCAGACCCTGAGGGAGACAACTCACAGTGACAGTCCACTGCCCACTGTCTGGCCCGGCCCCTACTTTGACACATGTTGGGAAGTGTGGCCAGTGGACAGTGCCCTGTGCTGGCAGTGCAGAATCATGAGCTTGAGTCCCAGCTCTGCTCTGATCACTCTCTGACCTAGACAAGCTCCTTCCGCACTCCGTCCAGTTTGCTCAGCTGGATAACTGGGAGGTTGGGGGAGGGGTCACCTTGCCTTTCCCCCTCAGCCATTCTCACTTCTGTGATTTTTGAGGATGTCAGCTGGATCCCATGGCAGGAAAGGCCCCTGAAGACTCCAGGAGAGCAGAGCAAAGGGTGCAGGGGTCGTCCAGTGTGAGACCTACCTGAGCTGCGGCCTTTGAGTCCTTCTTGACAACGGCAGTAACGAGGGCCACCCCGCTCTCAGAGATGGCCCGGTGGAAGAGGTTCTTGGCCAGTGGAGATAACACCTGAGAGGGAAGGGAGTGGAAGAGAGTTTACGCTCACGAGGAGGGGTCTTCAAGAGCTACCCCCATCCACAGCTCTGCCCTGGATCATTCCCCTGGAGACCCTGGGGCTCAGTGGACATGACAGGTCCTCTCCTTGCCTGGACTGTTCCGCAGGCTGATCCTGGGACCCAGCTTCTCCAAGAAAACCTCCCTCAGCTGGAGGGAGGCAGGAGCACAGAGTGAGGGACAGACAGGAAGTGTGTGGCACATGCTGATTATAACAATCAAAAGTACCTGAAAGACTCTTAGAAATTCCAAGCAACACTTTAAAGACACAGTTCTGATTCTGCATTTCCATTACTCAGAATTTATCCTAAGAAAAATGATCATGGAGGCACACAACCATTTCTAAGAATGCTCATTTGGTTCCAAATAGTAAAAATTGGAAATAAAACAATGTTCCAATAATATGAGATCGGCTAAACAAGCTATTTTTCCATTCTTACCATGGAACACTACACAACTATAAGAAACGAAATTATGGAACAGCATTTAACATTTAGGGAAATATTTATGTTACATTATAACGGTAAGGAATGTTTTTTGTTAAAAAATCCTAGATAGATGATATATATGTATATAGATAGATAGATAGATAGATAGATAGATAGATAGATAGATAGATAGATAGATAGATATAGACAAGGTGAGTAATGGAAAAAAGTCTAGAAGAATATGTGTTAAACTGTCCATGGTGAGTATCCCTGGATAATGGGATTATGGATGACATTTTTCTTCTCTGCTTTTGTCGATACTTTTCCTTTTTATCCTCTTTATAAAATATAAAAACATCTCCCTCTGAGTATTCAACTATGAAAGCAACACATGTTTTAAAATTACAGTAATAACGCTGACCCTCTGCTCGACTCTGAGGCAGCTGCTGGGTTCCTTTCAGCTCCCAGCACCTTCTAATCTGGTTTTCCACCCTTTCTTCCCTCAGAGTCTCCCTCAGCCCCATTCCCCACACCAGGCTCCCAGGTCATGTCTGTGTCCCACATCCCTGTCCCAACCCTCCCCATCCCATCTTCTGACCCCTCATCCCTCCCACCCACCTTCCCTCAACCCAGCTCCATCCCTCAGGCCAGAGACTGCTGCCTTCCCTCTTGGGCATGGAGGAGATATCAGACAACCTCAGAGGAGGCCCCTGACCTCTTTCTTCTTAGTGCTTGTGTCCCCCTGAGATGTAGATCTGGCTTCAAAACAAACCATGACACTCTGCCCAACTCTCATGGTTTCCTCCTCTGATTCATAATTTATACCCACACCTACTTCCCAAGAGAAGTGAGGTGAGTCCTAATGTCAAAATGATTAGGAAGGGGAGAGAGAGCTCAACCAGGTGAGAAGAGAGGGAACGCCATTGTGGCAGCTGCTGCTGGAGATTCTTATGGCCCGCGGATGCTAGCTGATCTCTAAGCTTTCTGGGAGCCAAGGAGAGCTTGGCCTTTAACTCTCCACCCTCTGATGCTATGCAGAATGGGGTCTTGAATCCAGGTCTTGCAAGTAAGGGTACCCATGGCTAGATTGTCTGGTCTCCAAGGGGTCCTATCAACAGCCACATCACATCCAGGAACACTTACAAGAATAGAGACACTTTCACCTCCTGCTGACTCTCCAAAGATGGTCACGGAGCCTGGGTCCCCTCCAAAGTTGGCAATGTTCTCCTGGACCCAGCGCAGTGCAGCCACCTGGTCCAAGTGACCCCAGTTTCCCCGGCTGTGCTCGTCCCCTGTGCTGGGAGTAAGAGAACAGGGTGGGGTGGGAGCAGAGACGTCATGGCAGGGCTCTCAGGACCATAGATGGGGCTGGGGGCTCTAGGTGAGCCTTCTGGAATGAGATGAGGTTTCCACAGCCCTGACACAGGGGTCTTCACCCGCCTTCCTCTCCTGCAGCATGTTCTGTTGTGGGCTCTACAGTCCTTCATCCGCATCTATCTATTGAGCATCTACCATGTGCAAACACTGTCCTAAGAGCCAGGAGCCCATCTGAGAACAAAACAGGCAAACCTCTGACTACACAGAGCTCACACTACAGATCATAAGAAACTAAACAGCTAAGTATAGAATATAATGTCAGGTAGTGAAAGTACTTTCAGGAAAAATAAAACTGGGTAAGGGGAAAGGCAAAGGTGGGGCAGTGAGGTCCTATTTCAGATCACATGACCAGGGAAGGCCTCTTTGAGGCTGTGGTATTTGAGTAGAGACCTGAATTAATGAGCACAGAGCCTTGCAAATATCCAATGAGGGGAATTCCAGGTGGAAGAAACAGCAAGTGCAAAGGCCCTGGAGTCCAGTGAATAAAGTGTGAGTGTAGGACATGCAGCTAGAGAGAGGCCTGTGGGCCTTAGTAAGGATGTCTAGGTCTTTGTAAATGAGGAGGAAAGTCACTGCAGGGGAAAGACATGACACCATTTATGTCTTACTTGGTCACTCTGCTACTGTATGGATCAGACAGAGTGTAAAAGTAGCAGGGTTATAAAAGTAGGAGATTGTTACAATAATCCAGGTGAGAGACAGAGGGTTTTGATTAGGATGGGTGGGAGGCAGGAAGTCGGAAGTCGTTGAATTCTAAATGAACCAGAGGATGTGCTGACCCACTGGATGGTGGCATGAGAAAAAGAGGAGTCAAGCCTGATCACAAGACCTTTACCCTGAGCAACCGGAAGGATAGAGCTGCCAGCAGATGAGCAGGAGGCACTGTGGGGAAAGTAGGAGTGTTTTGGGGAAGGGCCAGTAGGAGTCCAGGGTTTAGTTCGTCCCTGTGAAGTGTGAGGTGCCCTTTAGACGTCCAGTGGAGACAGCAGGAGATAGAAGAACGTAGTTAATGGTGTGCATCTGGGTTTCAAAGGAGAAGTTGGGGCTAACAATAGGGAGCTATGAAAGTGCCCCCTGAGCTCACTCAGGGCAGCAGTGTAGATGGAGAGGGAGACACACTCAGAGGCCCAAGGACAGGGAGGAGGAGGGTCCAGTGAAGGGACTGAGAACGAGCCGTCAGTGAGGTAGGAGGTGGCCAGGAGCTGAGAGAAGGGAGCATTTCAATAAGGTGTGAAAGATCACGTGTGGATGCTGCCAAGACCACGTGTGGGTGTTTGCCAAAGTTGAGCCAAGAGCTAGTGGGTTATTGATGACCTCGACCACAATAGTCTGGTGGCACGGTCGGGGTATAAACCCATTGGCATAGGTAGAGAGGAGAGGAAGTGGGAAGAGCTAATGTACCTGTTTTACTGTAATGGCAAGCAGAGAAATGGTCCATGGGTGAAAGGTATGAGGAGTCTCATGAAGGCGATACATCCTGGGACACGACTCACATAGGATAACCCTTTTCCAGCTCCATAGGTAATTCCAGGGAGGAGCCCACCCCTCCCCCATCCCACCCATCAGCCATCTCAGGCTCAGAGGTCCTGGGGCTGGTGCATTCAGAAAATGCTCATAGTAACTGTGTCTTGCAGGAAACCTGGTCCTGTTTCCACGGAGACGAGATGGAGAAGACTCTAGCTTTGACTCATGAATATGCCAAATACAGAAGGAAATGGGATGAGAGGACCTGACATTTCCTGGGAGGGTTGTCCACTGGGATTGGATGCCCCGACAACCTCCCCGTTCCAGGCCCCCATTCCTTCCGCCGCAAGCATTCACTGAGCTCCCACCAGGAGTCTGCTCCTTCCTAGTTTTCCTCGAGGCAAGATGTGTATGATTCTGAGTGCTGTGCTGCATGCTAACTGTCATTTAGAGGTTGCAATGAGCTGGGGCAGCACAGCTGAAGAGGAGATGAATATTTTAGAGGAGGCAACATTTGAGTTAGCCGGCCCTCATCGCCTAGTTGTTGAGATTCAGTGCTCTCACCATTGTGGCCGGGTTTGTTTCCAGTCAGGGAACCACACCACCCGTCTGTCGGATGTCATACTCTGGTGGCTGTGTGTCGCTGTGATGCTGAAAGTTATGCCCCCAGTGTTTCAAATATCAGCAGGGTCACCTATGGTGACAGATTCCAGTGAAGCTTCCAGACGAAGATAGACTAAGAAGGAACTCGCCACCCACTTCTGAAAACACAGCTGAGCATTTTCATTTTCTGAAACAGCACTGGGAGATGAGAGTGTGGCACAAAAAAGACCCGACAAGTTTCCCTTCTGCTGGAGACAGTCCCTAGGAGGCATAATCGTCTTGACGGCACTAACAACAAACACAATTTGGGTTGGGCGTTACAGGATGAATAAACGTTTGTCAGGTGGAATGGGCATTCCAGGCTAGGGAACAGCACATGCAAAGCTCAGAAGCAGTGGACCAGTGTGGCTGGGGAAGGAGAACGTAGGTGGAGCCCAATTATGAAGGGATTGGGAATTGAGCAAAGATCCCCTTGAGGGCTGACATGACAAGAGCTGGGTCCTAGCACCCTTGCTTTGGGGGCCAGTGTGCAGTGAGAAGAGACTGATATCTTACCTGAGGAATCCCCAGATGCCCAGGCGGTACTGAATGGTCACCACCACCACGTTTTCATGGGCAGAGAGGGGCAGCCCATCATAGGTTGATGCTCCGCCTAACACCAGACCACCTCCATGGAGCCACACCATCACCTGGACAGGGAGGAAGACACCATACTGGATACAGGAAGCAGAGCTGGCAAGGACCTCAAGAGGTTGTCTGGTTTGGACGCCTACTTCACGGCCGTGACTCAAGGAGGTCTGAATTTACCGGTCCCCAGCAAAGGTGGAGCAGTCTGTTGCTCTCTTCCCCCATTCTCCCTGGTGGAGCCCAGGCCACCACCCCACTCAATGCATCCTAGCTGCCCCTGCCTGTCTCTCCACCCCAGTGCCACATCCTCCAAGGGCTCTTCATGCTGAGAACACCATCATGGGTGCATTTAAGATTAAGGGTGTCATCTTCTCCCCAACAGTCCCATCATCCTCTTGCCTGGACCCCTCACCCAGCTCAGCATACTGTTCATGCCACAGCCCTTGTACTTCAGCTTCAAAGTAGTCACCTCTTATGTGGTGAATTAAACCTCTCTCATGTGTGGATGATCATCTCAAGAGGCACGCTTGGTCCCAGTGGTATCTCTTCCATATGTTCTTTTCCTCTGCCTCCTCTGCATCCCTAAATCCCACCGATCCTCCAAAGCCCAGCCTCAAAGCCACCTCCTCCGAGAACCCTGCAGTCATTTGACAAAAATGACCTGAGAAGCTACTGTGTGTTGGGGACTGTGATAAAAATTGGGGATGAGAGTGGACACAACAATTCGCGACTCATGGCTCTTGCATTTAAAGAGCTCATGCAGCAGAGAAGTGAGAAACGCAAAAATAATACTATCGAAATAATTTTGTCACTAAAAAAAAAGAACTCATAACACAAACTATGTGCGCAGTACTGTTCTAAGCATTTAAAAATAAACCATCCATGAGGTAGGGACTACTATTGTCCCATTTAACAAACAGAAAAACTGAGGCACTTCACCAGCCCGAGGTCATGCAGCTAATAAGCAGTGGACGCAGGACTTGAACCCAGGCAGTCTGGCTCCAGAGTCCACAAGGTGAGCTGCCCAGCACACTGCAGCCAACGGCCACAGTGCAGTAGGTCAGCTGTTAGGGAAGGAGTAAGATCTTCCCTTCAACTCTAACTAACATGTCAGGAGTACTGTGCTTGTGTGCCTCGCCTGGCACTGAGATAAAGCTTGATATTCGTCATTGAACCCTCATATGTGATTGTTCTTGGTTTATGGAAACAGAGACAAGTGTCAGCTAGTAAAAGGCAGAACCAGGATTTAAACCCAGGCCCTGCAGTTCCAGAAACTGTGTCCATAACTAGAGGTTCTCCTGCCTCCAGGTTCCCGGAGCCCCTGTTCCTGCCGCACCTCTGATCCCTGGAGGGACTGAATGTGAGTCATCTCTGAGGGAAGGCTGAGACAAAGTTGGGTCAGCAGTTTTCTGCTGAAGTTAGTTTCTGTCTGTGCAGCCCAGATGGTAAGATCCTCCAAGGCAGGGGCTGTGTAGTGATGGTTTTATGTTTCTCCTTTATCCTAACCCCCAAGTCTAGCTATGTGTATGGGGCACTGAGTACATGATAGAAGAAGAAATAAATGAATTAATGAACCAATGAGTGAACCCTTGCCCCCACCTATTTGGGCCAAGCTTGTGCAGTGCCACTTCTAGTCACCAGTTCACAGACGCCTCCTCCACTCCTGGGCATTGTGCCGGGTGTGTCCTGGGAGATGGCTGGGTGCTCACACCCCTCCCTTCTCCACCCCAAGGATCCTCTCCTTTTCCAGCAGACCCTCCCCACCTTCCAGCCTGTTCTGGAAGCCTGTCCCATCTCCGGGCCTCCGTTTATTTAAGAAATGCTGACTCACTGGATCATCAGCCCATGCCAAAGACAATCAGGGAGGGAAATGAGGTACAACAAAGTCCCAGATAGTTGGCCAAAGGCAAAGGAAAGTGCTTCTTGGGTTGACCCATGATCTGTCCCCACACTTCCCTCACAGGACACCTCAGAGTGGGATCTTTGTGTGCTGAGGAAAGGCCACACACAGGCTCAAGTTCCTAGTCTGTGTAAAGAGCACTGCTTTGAAGATGAGAAGACTCGCACTCTCATCCTGCCAACCCTATGTGTGACCTCACCTTCCCGTCTCTGGGCCTCAGTTTCTCCACTGGTAGAGAAAGGGTTGGGTTTTTGGCTTATCTCTAACATTCCTTCCAGTTCTAACTTTATTGGCAATTATATCCTAGCTTCTCTGGGTATCAGATTCCAAATCTAGCAACTAAGGGTAATCATTCCTCTCCCTCTATTAGCATGAGAGAACTGGAAAAATTAAAATGTACGTTACGGATGTACAGCAAACTCCCCAGAGGCCCTAGGTCTGTCACTAGGGGAAAATGAGGTATGAAAACTTGTGTTTCCTGTGGTCACATGGTCTGGCTGTGGTGGGAAAACGAAGCCCTAGGGCCCCTGAAACAGCCATGGCAGGTGAGGCCCCCACCCCAAGCTGCCTTCATCCTCTTCCAGTCTCCACCAGAAGATCCCACAGCGCTGGAACTCACTGTTTACCGGCAGCCTGCTTTCGTTCGTCAAGTCAGCAGGAGCGTAAATATTTAGGTAAAGACAGTCTTCAGAAAACTGGAGAGAGATGTTCTCCTTTCTGTTGGTAATCAGGTCTGAGAGCATCTGCCCCGCCACCGGGTCTTGGGAGCACCTGAGAGGGGCGGGGAGAAAGAAGAACTCCTGAGGTTCAATCAGAGCTAAGCGAGGAGATGTCTCCTGCAGTCAGGCTGGGCCTTGGACTGGGAGGTTTAAACCTGTAATAGAGTTACTTTTACCAAACTTGAGAGACTGAAATGCAAAGGAGGCTGTCTGGGAATCTGGGTTGGGGGCTGTGGGGCTCACTAAGGTCTTCCAGGACTGTGTATAGTGAGGAGGCCTAGCACTGTCCCCTTCCAGAGCCTTCGGGATGCCCTGGGTCAAGGAGAGGAGGCTGCCTATGCACCTGGGAGAGGACCATTTCCTGCACACTCTGGACACACCCTGGCTACCCTGGGCTCCCTTTGGTGGGCTACAGGGTGACCATGTTCCTCCATCAGGTAAACCATGTGTTCTAGTCCACAGCAGACATTCATAATCCATGAGAAGTCACTCAAATGGCAGACATTTGGGGTATGCAACAGGTCAGGGGTGAAATATTTGTGGGGCAACAGCAGGAGAACTGTGTTCTAGTCCTGCCTCCGCCACTAATTTTCTCAGTGACCTTGGGTGAATACCTTGCCTGGTCTTGTCCCCAATCTGCCAGGTCTCGGTGAGGGAAGTGGTTTCTATAAGGGTCTTGCAGCCCTGACATGCTAAGATTCTATCATCAACCCATCCCAGGCAAGCACTAATAGTTGCCTTAATAACAGATCTTAAAGATCCAACATAGATTATAATTGGTAACATTTACTGAGTTCTTTTGCCAATCTTGTTTTAAGTACCCCTTACATACTAACTCATTTAATCATCAGATCAGCCCCATGATGTAAGTTCTATTATTATATCCATTTTACAGTTGAGGAAACTGAGGAACAGAGAGGTCAGAGAATTTATTTAAGGTCACATAGCCAGAAAGACCCATACTATGTAGTGCTAATATTTCGAAGGACGTTACAAGCAACAATTCGGAATCTCTATATACCCAGCAGGCAAACATCACTGCCCCAGTATGTAGACGAGGTAACTGAGGCCCTAAAGTGCTTGGACGACACGGCTGTCAAGTGACAGAGTCAGAGCCCACAAAGAAGAATTCCTGATCTCCGTCCTGGAGGAACTTGGCCCAGATCACCAAGAGCAAGGGGCATAATATTCATAAAAGAAAAATTCAAAAGTTAAAGAAGAGTTCAATGTCACTAGTATTCAAATAAATGCAGAAAAAATAGCAAAATTATACAAATAATTATGATGATAGTAATAATTATTATTGCATTGTCTACCCAATAGGCAAAAAATGTTTTTAATAACCCCAAGCATTGCCAAAGTTTCAGTGGATAGAGGTTTCCATATATTAGCAAAAGGAGTGTAGTTGGACATTTCTGGAGGAAAACTTAAGAAAACGTGTATACTCTTTGACTCAAAAAAATCATTTCTTTGAACTTACCTGAAAATATTCATGAGTGTACACATAGATTTAGCTGCAGGATGTTTTATGAGAGTGCTATTTATATTATCAAAAACATTAATGAAAACTTGAACTCAAATAAGAGATTGGGTAAATAAATTATGATTCAATACCCAAGGTAATGCAGCTATTAAATGTCAGGCTGTGATATTTAATGACATAGAATGTTGTTCATGATATACTTGTAAGTGAGCAAAGCAGGCATCCAAACTATCTGTAAAGTGTGATGGGTTATTATGATTTATAATAAGAAATATATATTTGGTCTTCCTCCAGTTTCTGGCACAGAGCTCCTAAAACCTTGGAATTTCCTAGGAGATGAGAGCCATAAAGGTGTGTTTATGTTAATAATGTGACTTTTGGACCTCACCTGAGGCTGCAGGCTTGTTGCCAGGAGAACCAACCAGTGATTAGAGGGTTGTAATTTTCAGTCCACCCCCTGACCTCTGGGGAACGGAGAGGGTCTGCAGGGTGAATCAACGGTCAGTGACCAATGATTTAATCAACTGTGCCTAAGTAATGAAGCTCCATAAAATACCCAAAGGACGGGAGTTCAGAGAGCTTCCAGGTTGGTGAACCAGAACGCTTTCACGTGCTACCGTGCCAGGCCCCAAACTCCCCGAGGACAGAAGCTCCTTTCTTCAGAACCTCGTCATATGTATCTCTTGATCCGGCTCCTGATTCGTATCCTTTAATATCCTTCATACTAAACTGGTCATCTACTGAGTAAACTAGTTTCTATGAGCCGCTCTAGCAAATTAATGACTTGGAGGGGGTCATGGGAACCTCTGATTTATAACCGGTCAATCAGTCAGAAGCACAGGTAATAACCTGGACTTGCGATGGGCATCTGAAGCAGAGGACAGTCTTGTGGGACTGAGCCCTTAACCTGTGGTATCTGACACTATCACTTGATAAATAGTGTCAGAATTAATTTAATTTCAGGACACCCAGCGAGTGTCTGAGAATTGCTTGTTGGTGTGAAAAAACAACACATCTTGGAATTGCGTGCAGAGTCTTATGTGACTCTATTTTTAAGGGAGAAAATATGCAACAGATAAGAGACTGGAAAACTAGAATCAAAAATATGAACAGCAGTTCCCTCCAGGGAGTGGAATCATATATGATTTTCATTTACTTACCTTTCCTTACCTGTACTTCCTCACTTTTCTGTAATAAATATGTATTACACATGCAATCAGGAAATAAAAACAGTGAATATTATTTTAGAAAGGAAGGAAGAATGGAAGGGGAGAAGAGTAGAGAAGAGGAAAACAAAAGAAAAGAACAAAAGAAAAGAAGAGAAGAAAGAAAAGAAGGCAGTAAGCGGCAGGACTCTGGAAATCTCCAGAAATGCCTTCCTGAGATGAATAAGGTCTGAAGGGAGGCACATAGGCATCCAGGCACCCTGGGGTGAGGCTGAGGGACTTCTTTGCCCAACTTGGCCAGGGTGACTAGGACACACCTACCACTGCTCTGCTCATGACTAGGTGGCTAGGCATACTTGGGAATTGAGAACTTGCCTGGTCAACACCCCAAAGCACTCCTCACCCACATACTGCCTGGCTCACCCCACTCGCCAACTATGGCAAAGTTCAAGACAGGAGAATAAACAGAACCACTACTTCTATTCCCTCTCACCTACTCATCTTTTTATTTTTTCAAAGCATTTACCATATTCTAACACATTACATAATTCATTTATTAATTTGCATGTTGTTTATTATCTGTCTCCCCTGCTAGAATGTAAGCACCTTGAAGACAGGATCTTTGTTCTGTTCACTAGTGGGTCTCGGAAAACTAAAACATGACTAGCACACAGTAGGTGTTCAACAACTATGTATTGAATAAAGGGGTCTAGAATGCTGTGAGAGTTCTGGAAAGTCTCTAAGGATTTACAGTATCTTGAGGATTCCAGAACAAAGTATGAGGCACTCAGAGGATTGCCTTGGCTCCTTCCTGCATCACTTTGAGGCAAACACCCCACTGAAAGATACCAAAGCCACCCCCCGGCTTACATTGGAGGGTAGGAGGTGGTGTTCTTCACGACGTGCCATGGTTCTGCAGGCTGTGGCGGAGCAAACCTCAGGGGTCCAAGAGGGGGCTTGGCAAAAGGGACGCCCAGGAAGACGGCCACGGGCTGTGCAAATCCTTCTTTTTTTTTTTTTAAAGATTTTATATATTTATTTTTCCCCCAAAGCCCCAGTACATAGTTGTCTGTCATAACTGCACATCCTTCTAGTTGCTGTATGTGGGACGCGGCCTCAGCATGGCTGGAGGAGTGGTGCCTCGGTGCTCACCCGGGATCCGAACCCGGGCCGCCGGCAGCGGAGCGCATGCACTTAACCGCTAAGCCACGGGGCCGGCCCCAAATCCTTCTAAGCTGACGTACTTCCCCAGGACCTTGCCCTGCACAGTGTCCACAACAGGCGGTGAGGGTGGGAGCCCTGCTGGACATCAGGAGGAAATGAAGACACGTCAATGGTGAAGGGCTTGACTTGTATTCCAGGTGGGTCTTGCCAATTTTACATGTGACCTTGAATGAGTCACCTCAACTTTCTAGTTCTCAGTTTCTTCTTATGTAAAACGGAAATGATGTTAACTGTCCCTCCTAACTCATAGGGCTATCTCAAGGAGCAAATTGGAATTGGAGGTAAAACAGCATCAAGTGAAAAGTAAATGCAAGAAGGAGGGCTGCTGGGAGTGAACAGACACTAGGTTTCCACTCTCAGGAGCCTCTGGAAACAATTATCCACTAGGATCCTGGTGCTGAGCTGCATGCTGGATGGGAGGATGAACAAGAGGCGGCCCCTCTTCTCAGAAGCTCTGAACCTTGTAGTGAGAATGAGCCACATACATACTTGACCCTCCTTCTGGGAAGAAAGTGGTCAGTGTCCTGAGAGAAGCACCAGTAAGGTCCTACAGGAGTGAGAAGAGGGAGCGAGGGCTTCTATTGGTGGCCTCATGGAGGCCGTGACCATGGAACTGGGACTTGCAGCAGGGGGAGGACTGAGCAAGGGGAGTTGGAAGAGGGAGTATAAAGGTACAAAGCAGAGAAGAGAATGTGCCGAGGCTCTGAGACAGCAAAATGCAAGGCCTGCCCGAGGAAGAGTGATGGAACATTTGAGCCAGAGGGAGTCTGTGGGGAGGGGAAAAGAATCCTGGGCTGAGAGAGGTTCATGTCTGGGAGGGCCTCGAATGCCAGGCTAAGGGTTTGGGCTTTATTTAGCGGGTAAATGAGCAGCAGGGAACAGTTCTGGAGTGCGGGAGAGGGACACAACCAGCTTGAAGAGGATTCTTCGGGTGGCTCTGAGCAGGGTTGTCCAGAAGGGGAGAGACGGGGGTCAGCTTCCTGTCTGTTCCATTCTTGTGGAGCAGACGGTGCTTCCTCACTGAGCTGAAATTCACCTCCCTGCAGCTGCCCCATCAGCCCTGTTTCTACCTGCTGTGGGAACATCCTGAGCTGTCATGGGGCAGGCGGCCTTTCAGACACTTGATCGTTCCCATCCCTCAGGTCAGCTCTTGTGTGTCCCCTCTTTGTTCAAGCATTCCTCATAGGAAATGA
Organism: Ceratotherium simum simum; assembly: GCF_057802395.1. Classification (NCBI taxonomy): domain Eukaryota; kingdom Metazoa; phylum Chordata; class Mammalia; order Perissodactyla; family Rhinocerotidae; genus Ceratotherium; species Ceratotherium simum. The sequence goes on along the minus strand of NC_141929.1, from coordinate 30,397,836 downwards.
TGTCTAGCCTCTCATCCTCCCAATTGCTCTCCTTTAGATGTAGACAAAAAGTCAACATCTCCCTCAAAGTGTGTGGCCAGAACAGAAAATAATAATCCAGATTTCTTCTTGTAGAAGAATAACCAATGCTCACCTTCAAGAGAGATGAAGTGAACAGCGGCCAGATTGCCAAGAGTGAGAAAGTGGGTGATGGGGTGACGTCATCAGCAATAATGGTAAGAGCGGCAGTTACCATGTATGTAATAGGTAATGTTTATATACTGAGCACTTCCTATGTGCTGGATGTGCATTCCAGGTCAGTTAAAGTAATCTTCACAAAATCTTGCTAAGTAGTAGTTCATATGCCCATTTTATAGATGAGGAAGCTGAGGAAATGGAGGCATCCAGTGTGGACTTTCTGAAGTTGGAAATGGGATGGCCTTGCAAAAGGGGGACCACTGGTAAAGGAATGATCTCTCCTAATTTGCTTCTCCCTCTGCCCCTACATTCAGTTCCCGGCATCCCACAGTGTCATGCCACCAGAAAGAAGATAGAGTCCGGATGGGGCCTGGGCTGTCAGGACACTGGTGGCCAGAGCATTGGCTCTAGACTCAGGGGTCACAGAAAGATTCCAGAGCGTGATTTTCCAGCTGACGTTGAACAAGGACATTTCCCTGTCTGAGACTCAGTTTCTCCATCCATCAAATGGCACAGATGCGTTCTGAGGGGCCTTGCTGCACCCTTGTATTAACCATGTCTTTAGTGTCTGTATTTGATGTTTTGACGTCTGGGGCCTTGCAGACCCTGCCCCTCCCAGAGGCAGCCATTCCTAGAGGTGGGAACCAGTTTGTCCTTCCAGCATGCCACAGCCCACACCCCAACCACCTTCTTTATCAGGCTCCTGCCCTAATCACTCCAGGGCCAGGTACCTGACAACTGCAGACAGCCCAGAGGTCCCAGAGCCTGTTGAAATTGTTTAGTTTGCCAACCCTGAATCCGCTTATCCCACCTCGCCCCTCCCTCTCACAGCAACCAGGATGAAGACTCTTGCCCACAATTCCTCCTCCTCCTTCTGCCTTCTGAACCACTGGTGCTTCCCCTTGTGGCCCACCGTGGGGTTGACGTGCTCCCTCCCCTTGGGAACTGTGAGTAACAGACTCTCTTTCCAATGGCAGTCGGCTCCTGGTCTGTTTGCCTTACCATGCCTCAAATTTCTATTAACACATTATTTTAAAACAACTGTTTTATTGATGAATTCTTATTTTCCACTGTTTCCATACCAGGAACTATGCTCTTTAGAAACAACAACCCATTTCCTCCTCACAACAGCCCAATGAGGTAGGTACTGTCCTTATCCCTATTTTAGAGGGGGAAACTGAGACACAGAAAAGTGAAGTTCCTTGCCTAAGGACACACAGATAATAAGTGCTGAGCCAGGACTCAAAGCCACGTACTCTGGTTCCAGAGTCCATGTTTAATATCTGCTAAGCCACTCTCCATGATTTTGGCCATATCTGGACTAATCATGAAGGGGAAATAAACTGAGTTCTCCAAAGCTCTCATCTGCGAGGCATGAGGTTAGCTGATTGTTCTCCTGTGCTGGGAGCGGGCAGCTGAGGTCTCAGCATTTATCCTCCTTAGCTGGGGCTGACTTGGCTGGGCACTCCAAGTCTGGAGGGCACTTGCTGCAGATCCAGACCTGTCATGCCTTTGTGTCATAAGCAGCTCCTTCACCTCATCGCTGGACAAGTATTTCCAAATGTGCCACCTCTATTTGTATTTCAGAAGGACTCACCCCAAGCCGTGGAAGCAGCGAGGGAGACCAGGACCAGAGCGAAGAGCCACATCATGGAAGGACAGTAGCTACTGGGCCTGCAGGTCTCTGCACCTTTTTGAAGGGCTGTGCAGTCCAGCGCCAGAGCCCCAGCTCTGGCCCCGCCCCTCACTTCCCACCCTCCTCCAGCTCCCGCCCCCTCCAGCTCCAGCTCCCTCAGTTCCTGCCCCCTAAATCTGCTCCCCTACAGCTCCTGCCTGCCCAAAAGCTCTCACCCCATCCCCTGCCCTATAGCCGGATCAGGAGATAGCATAAAAGCTCTATACTTTCCAAATTTTGTTCTGGGCATCTGTTGGGGCCTCTACACCATGTCCACCCAGAGTTTACTCTCTTTTATCCAAACAGCCTGAACAAATCTCTCTGATTAAGATAGCCACAGACTCTTCAAACAACTTGTTACATAAGGGTATCTCCCTTCCTGGACTTTAACCTCAGTGTCCAGTGAGCTTCCCAAAGACTGGTGCAATCAACAGGTGCTTTTAGACAATAGGACACTTATTGCAGTCCCCAGAACAAGCTTGAAAACTGTTAGAGCAACTCCCAGTCTCCCCTGGCTGCTCAGCTGGGGAACTGAGGAAAAATCTCTTCATATCCCTGGGCTTCTAATCCATAGAGCTCTATGCTGTCAAGTTTGGAAGCATCTTAAATTGCATCCAGTCTCCCTTTTGATGCCTAAATTAATTTTAAAACATTCCTGCCAAGTGAGTCAGCCTCGTGTTGCACACCTCTAGTGTCAGCGAACTCAGTACCTCTCCAGGCAGGGATCTTTGGAGAGAAGGTTCCTACGTGAACTAACTCCAGCTCTGCATAGTCCCTGGCTCTAATCATCCATTCATCCTTCCATTTATTCATTATTCCATTTATTCATGCATTTTCCAAACATTTACCGAATGCCTGGCACTATGCTAGGTGTTATGGATACAAAAATGAATTCAAGTCATGTTCCATCGCCTCAAGGAGCTCACTGTGTAATAGATAAGACACATGGATGTGAGAGGATTGCAATGCATTGTCAAAGCACCAAAATGCAGGGATATAAAGTGCTCTGGGAACACTTGGAAAAGTGTCCTTTAGCTGCTGGGGAACACGAGGAAGATGCTCAAAGCCTGTTTCACGGAATCATGAAACGACCAACAACAGGGAATTCATTGAATACACTCTGGTGAGGCTGGCTAGGGACATACTATGCATTCCTGCAAAGTAGTGACGTTCACCTTTATTTCTTGACAAGGAAAGACAGTCCTGATCTGTTGGGAAGGGAAAAAAATAAAACTGGTTATAAAACAGTTATGGCTGCTTTGGGATACAGTTTAGCAGTTGCTCAATAAATAAACACAAAGTTACCATATTTCTCAGAATTTCCTCTCCTGGGTATATACCCAAGATCATTGAAAACATGTCCCTTAAAATCTTGTACACAAATAGCAGCATTATTTGTAATAGCCAAAAGTGGAAAAACCCAAATGTCCATCAACTGATGATGGTCAAATAAAATGTGATCTATCCATGCAAAGGAATATTATTCAGCCATAAAAGATAATGAAGTACGGATATTTGCTACAACATAGACGAATCTTGAAAACATTATGCTAATGAAAGAAGACAGACACAAAAGGCTACATATTGTATAATTCTATTTATAATAAATGTCCAATATAAGCAAATCTAGAGAGACAGAAAATGGAATTACCTGGGCAGCACCAGTGGGGTGATCTGCCTGACAAGATGCCTGCCATCCCCCAAACGAAAGTGACCTTGCCACACGCAATGCACTCTTTGACAGCAACTTCCTTGTCCCACCCCTTCTGCCTATAAAAGTCTTTCATTTTGCACAGCTCTTCAGAGCTCCTTTCTATCTTGTAGATGGGATACTGCCCATTCGCGAATCATTGAATAAAGCCAATAGGGTCTTTAAAATTTACTCAGTTGAATTTTGTTTCTTAACACCTTTAATCCATGGCAAGTTACTCAGGTCTTCCATTTATGGAAATGGTGTAAAATTTCCTTTTTGAATGAGTGTGCTAAAGTAAAAAGAATTAATCCATTTAAGAAAACTGCTAATAATAGTACAGACGGTATGCTGTTATGGCAACAAAACGTGATGTTAGGATGAGAGTAACCGAGGTTCCAGAAACACTGCCTATGTCAAAAGTGCATTGGAAAATATCATAGAATTCTAGATTCACAGAATATTGATCCAGGGTGAACAGTGCATGAGAGATCACCAACCCATAGCCACCCCCTGCCTCTCACCCCTCCCTTTCCAGAAAGGACTCCCAGGAGTCACCCAGTGGGGTTCCCAGACCTCTGGTCTCCAGTGCCATGTTCCCCACCATGAAGGCTCTGCCTGATTGACCCCATAATTAACAGACAGAGTCAAGTGAAGGGCCCAGTAGGACAGGGGCTCCTACTAGTCCAGTGCTTGTTCTAGCATGTGCTCTCCATGTATCTATTGAGTAAACTGATGGAGATGGAGAGGTTTGGGGGGCTAATTTGGAGCCCCCAGAGGCGTCTTCTCTCCTGAGACCTGCCCAACCACTTGGGAGTTAAGGCCAGTTCCTAGGAATTTACTCTTCAGACCATGTAGTTCCACACGGGAAACCTCAGGGAGTTCCCCGAGGGAACAGCGATAATCCCAGTCAACTGCCACTGAAACTAGAAGAGCTGGATCGCCTACAGCTAATGTGACGCAGGGAGATTATACACGTCAAGCACAACTGAGGTCTGGCTTTAGGCTTCATGGACTCCAGCCTCCCCCATCACTTCTGCAGAGTCATCATGAGCCAGGAAAGAGCTTCCAGGCTGCAGCCAGACATGTCAAGGTCCAGGAGTGACTGCCTCTGTTTGTGGAATTGATTGGCGTCACAAGCAGCAATGTGATTGAACAGTGGGGTTGGGAGAATAATTCATCCCAACATTTTATATTGTGCTAAGTCAGCACCCTACAGTCTTCATAGGCTAAGAGCCAGTGTTGTGGTCCCAGGTTGCAATGGCCAGCTGGCCAGGGCAAAAGGCAGGATAGTTATGCCTTAACAGGTGTGTGTGTGTGTGCGCGCGCGCGTGTGCATGGGTTTGGTGTGCTAAGTGATTAGAAATAAGCTTGTTGTCTGCTTAGGAAGCCCACTGATTGTGCCATGTGGATAGGGATAAGGGTGCTCTTTATTAGGGTGCTCATTATGACCCGTGTTTCTTTCCTAGATAAAAGAGAGGAACCTCAGCCCAGGTCAATATTTGCAGAAGCGATCACCTCTGGGCACTGACTTTAATGCTGTCACAAAGTCCTCACCCCACCACAGGGCTCCCTCTCTCTCGCCTGCCACAGTGGCTAGAATGAATGCAACTGAGTGTCTCTTTTTGAATTTTGAGTCTCCAGAAGCTTCATTTCAGCTATAACCTATGGCCATGGCCAAGCACCCTTGAGCTTTTCCAGGACTGTCATGTGCTTTATGCTACTGATTGCCCAGTTCTCCCTGGTGTCAATATTGGTCTGGCCTGGGCAAGGGCAGGCTTGCCACTGACACTGGAAAAACAGTGTGAGTGTGGAGAAGGCATAGCTGTCTCTTTCCTGCGCTGACCTGGAGACAATCCTGCTTCACGTCTGCCCCATCTGCATTGACAAGAACAAATCTCATGACTCCAGCTAATGTGAGGGGGACTGCGGCATGTGTTCCTGGCTGGGCAGCACCTTCTCAGTGCCAAGTCCACACAGGGAGAGTGTGTGACTCAGGGCTGGAAAGGTGACAGCCATGGTGGCCGGTAATATTTAAGGGTCTCTAGACCGCACAGGCAGTTTTATTCTGATTACCCTTGTCTAAGAATGTGTCCCTTTCTTTGTACAGAGCCTGGACCCAAGATGGTTCTGCCGTTTGGGGTTGTTAACCGGAGACAGTCAAATGGACCCCCAGGGTTAAGGAGTCTGACACAATAGAGAGGAGGCTGAGTTTGTTCCAGAGAAACTGAAGCGTTAGAAATTAGGGAGAAGTTTGTGATGGACAGAACTACAGAATCACCAGCATTATGGCGGGTCCAACTGTTATTTGGAGGTTGGAGTTCTCCCTTTTGAAATGGCCTAGAGATATCATGATCTTTCCTGGTTAGAGCAAGACAAGACGTGGACAAAAGAACCATAAAGACCTTCATCGTGTAAGAATTAGGAAAAAGATGGTCAAGAGAGGAAAAGAGGAATGGAAAGAAACTTTCTTGATCTGATCTTGGGATGAAGCAATTTACCTTAATATCAGTTACTTCTCTTCCTAGTTAATTTGATGTTTAGGTTTCCAGTTGGTGTGTAGTTTCTAAAGCTTGAAAGAGCCCTTTTTAATTGGGGGATGTGAACCGAAGGTTCTAGTCCTTGAAGTTTGCTGCCACCTGGAGAGTGAGGTGGACCTGGCATAGTCCCTTCCAAGGGGATCGAAGGTCAGTCTTGGTTCTTAGTGATTCCAAATCAGAAGAGTAGGAGGAAACTGGAAACATTAGTTTGGAGAGTCATGCCAGATATTAGAGAAACCCAGAAGTGTTCAGGGTCCCGTACAGTTTACAGGTGTATAACAAAACCTCAAAGGCAGTTAGCAGAATCAGAATCTAATATCTACAGATATGCAAACATCATTCTTCTCTCTACAATCACCTCCATTTTTTTAATCAAAGATAATGACAGTAAAACGAATTTGTTTGTCTTAAAGTTGGCCTCATTATTTGCATAACTGCAGCAAGAATAGTGATTAACCATAGAAGCTCTTTTTAAGACTGTTTTGCCTGAACTTTTCATAAGGAATCTGAGATTGAGCTCTTAAAAGCCTCTGAGGCCAGGAAGCCAAGCCAAGATTTTTCCAGCAAAACATATAGTTTGAGTAAATTCCTCTCTTCTAGATGTATGCCCAAATTTTCTGAGGTTCCTGAGCCTGCCAGGAGGTGACCTTCCTTCCTTGTCTGGTAAGGCTGTGGGAACCATATAAGCAAGGTACCAAGCCAATTTTTCCAAGAGGCTTTATTGGTTCCTTAAAGTCAACCTTAGTTCCTCAAAACTGTCTGGTCATGTCTGAGTCTATGTATATCTCTCTCAAATATTACATTCCAGGGCCGGCCCCGTGGCTTGGTGGTTAAGTGAGCGCACTCCACTGCTGGCGACCCGGGTTCGGATCCTGGGCTCGCACCGACATGCTGCTTCTCCGGCCATGCTGAGGCTGCGTCCCACATACAGCAACTAGAAGGATGTGCAGCTATGACACACAACTATCTACTGGGGCTTTGGGGGGAAAAATAAATAAATAAAATCCTTAAAAAAAATATTACATTCCAATCAAAGCCTTGTTAATGTAACCAGCGTTTTCAGTTGTGTCCTGTTACAAGGAGAACAGATTCTTATTGAACTTATGCAAATAACTAACTCTATTTCCATGAAAAGAATACTCAAGAGTTCCAAATTCTGGTGGGATCAGGTAGGGAGAAAAAGTAAATGTTCCATCTTTGTTTACAAAGGTACACTTTTACCAAGTTGCTGTAAGTCATAGATAGCTTAAAAGAAAAGGCTTCTTTAAATCTGGAAAAATAAAACACTAAGAAACCAGCAAAGTTTCAAACAAAAGGTCATAAAAAATTATAATTATCCTCTTCAATTCATTCAATCCCATGTAATTAATACTTCTTATGTTTGAATCAGGTTTTTCATGAGTACTGGAAAATCTTACCCAGTTCAGTTTTATGATCTTAAAGTTATCATACATCTGTATTTGTCAAAGTCCTTTCCATGAATCTCCTTGAAGATGAAACGATTTGCAGGAATGCTTTTGCAAGTGCATCAGAATAAAACAATAACCTATAAATTATAAAAGACTTAAAAATGGCCATGGTTAACAATCTGATGAAAGTTCATTATAATGCAATTGACAAAGAAATATGGTTACTTCTGTGACATACAACATTTTAAGATAATATCTAAAATTATGACTGATAACATTATACCAGGACAAATCAGAATTTTAGGAATTTCATACAATTTGTGGGACACATTAACATATATGTATAGAAATATAAGGTAAAGAAGATTTAATATTATTTATAATTTGACTATGCTTCCCACGTCATTTAACATATCAAATAAACCAAATTAGTTTACCATTTCTCTTTTTATAAGGAGAGAAAAAAACAATTTCAAATGTTTCAATGGGCCCTCTGGAAAGTCCTAAAGTTTGTTTAAGGTCAAGAAAACTCTATTTAGAATCTTATTTTGGGGAAGATTATCAAAAATATCAAAAAGTTTAAAAACACTTGCCCAAATAAGATCATAGTTCACTGTGAAACAATACTTAGTTAACCATTTAACCAAAGTTACAATTAAGAACTTCACTGGCAAGTGCAGAAACTTACATAGTCTTAAAAACAAAAAAACAACTTAGCTTTTTTAATAGAGAAGAATCAGTTTTCTTAAGTAATCAAAGACCCGATAAAGACAACAGGAAACAGAAAGTTTTTTAAAGTCTTTAAAGGCACACATCTACGTGTACAAACAGAATGGAAGAGGAGACGACAGCAACAGCATTTTGGAAACTGGAAGATGGACAGAACAATGGCCATTGCTTTTTGAGCAGAGAAAATAACAGACAATGCACAGAGAGGAGGGAGTCACCAGAGACATGGATTCAAGGTTGAGGCAGTAGAAAACTCTCTGAATTTAGAGCTACCAGGTACCTGTGAAAGTGGGGTGCAGATGTCCCCCACGTATGCACATGGTGAGTGCAGCTCTCCCCTCTGAGATGCACCCTGAAGCCAAATTGCCCACACATGCTCTGCCTCTGCCAGTCCTAGAACTGGATTGAATCCGGGGAATCTGATCACCTGATTACAACAGAGCATCAGAAGGCACTTGGCAGCACCAACATCATGTGATTTCTGTCCAGAGATCTGAGTGTCAAAAGAAGTTCCCTGAAGTTCAAGGAAATGGCTGCAGTGACAGTGACTCTTGAAGAAGCCAATGCCTGATCACCTAGCTAGTGGTCATGATGGTGGACAAGGTTGTCCCTGCCCTTATATTACTGACCATCAGTGGTCCACTTTTCCCATAAAGTATCTTATTTTCAGGAATGCAATTTTGTAAATCAATTGTTGCACATAGTAAAACTAAGCAAAGAAATATACAGTAATTAATAAGAATAAAAGTGTAGCAATCCTTCAGAAAATACCACGTGTTGACAATGATACAGAATAGCCAGAAATCTCTTACTCTGCTGGTAGGAGGGAAAATTTGTACTACTACCTTGCACAACTTTTTGGAGTATCTGCTAAAGTTGACATATGCAACCCCTGGGGGCCGGCCCCATGGCTTAGCGGTTAAGTGCGCGCGCTCTGCTACTGGCGGCCCGGGTTCGGATCCCTGGGGCGCAGCGATGCACGGCGTTTCCAGCCATGCTGAAGCCACATCCCACATACAGAAACTAGAAGGATGTGCAACTATGACATACAACTATCTACTGGGGCTTTGGGGAAAACAAAAAAAGGAGGAGGATTGGCAATAGATGTTAGCTCAGAGCCGGCCTTCCTCAGCAAAAAGAGGAGGATTAGCATGGATGTTAGCTCAGGGCTGATCTTCCTCACAAAAAAATACATAAATAAAGCATTGTTAAAAAAAAAAAAAAACACTTCTGGGGCCAAATTCAGGCTATGAGCTGAAGATCTCTGACCCAGAAAACTCTGTCACTGACATCTCAGAAACCCTCCTGTTCTGTGCTCCTCAGGTATAGTCTTGAAGCAACCACAAAGAAAAACTAATTACCCTGGTAAATTATATGGACATAATATGAATGATATGGATATAATAGTTATTATATGGATATAATGGGGACTATACGGATGTAATATGGATCATATGGTTATAATGGGAATTATATGGTTATAGTATGGATTATACAGATATAAAAAGTAGAAGTGCATCCTTTGAATGATGGTATGTACAATAGTCTCCCTACTTATCATCTGCTTAACTTTAATTTATCCTTTCTTAATGTAAATATTATTTCTCCAGAGAGAATCTCCTAAACCTTCAATCTTGTAATCTATGCAGAAATAGAAGTATAATGATGTACACATGAAATTTTATACAATGTTATAAACCAATGTTACTACAATAAAAAAAAAACACTTCAATCTAAATTGGGTTTCCCTGTTACACTTTCTCAAAACACCTTACTTTTCCTGAATGAACGTATCAAATTTACATCACAAGATAGTCAATTGCATGAATGTTTCCCTACTGTCTGCTTGCTCACCATTTGGTGGAGAGCATTTCTTTACTCACCATTGTATCCCCACTGGGGATATGCCTGGTACATACCAGGCACCTGATGTAGATTTATTGCATGAAGGATTAACACCGACCCCATCAGGGAAACATCTTTTGTCCTCAGTGAACTTGCTGCCTGGTAGTTCACTTCCAGGATCCTGACCTTCCAGGACATCTGGCTTCTATGGCTGAGAAGGAGGCTCACCAGCATGCCACCGTCCCCCACGTAACTCCTGTGCTAGAGAAAAGACTCAGCTCAAGCCAGTGACATTCAAGACATCCAAGCTTGGCTTGTGTCTGAAACCCACCTGGATTGGGTTTGAAAGACTCATATTTCTGAAACACACACAGACACTTTCTCTGATAGAAATCTACTTCATCCTGGATGCTGGGGGTAGGGTGGAGGGAGAGTTTCAGCACAGGATTAAATTCTATCCCCTGTGCATATTTTACATTCTGATTTTATTTCCTATGAGTGACGAGATCATTATTATGCCCACTAATAGGCCAGCCCTCCTGCAGATTTATTGAAGAATCTGATTTCCAGGTTACCAAGGCAAACTGCATTTTTTGATGTTGGAAAGAATTCCCAAAAGATCATCCTCAAGTTCATAAAACATCAGCAAAAGCAGCTGATTCCACAAAGTAGCCAAACACAGGATGAAACTAATGATTTCCAGAGAAATTGCAGAAGGAGAAAGAAAACTGAAGTCACACAGAGGTAACTTCTCAAGGAGCAAAAGAGAAAAAGACAGGCAGGAGCAGAGAAAGGAAGATTAAGGAGGAAAGGGCTGAGGAGCGCTCCAGAAGTGGACATTATCACGGGGAGGGTATCCACCCAACACGCCACGTCCAGCTCCTTCAGACTCTGTCCCAGGCTCATGTTCAAGTCCAGCTGCAGGTACTGCTCGGTCTGGTTGTGGGCTGGCCGCAGAGGCAGACCTTCCCCGTTAGGATCGCTGGAAGTGAGAGCAGGAACAGGGGTGAGGTTCTCATCCTCAGACACCTGGTTGTGGGGGAAGCCGGGAGGTTTACTTACCCGGTCCGAGCAAAGTTAGCCCTGTATCTCCTCATCTTCCTGCTCAGCACTTTCTCCTCCTCTGTGGCTCCTTCTGAAGGAGATAATTGAAACTGAACACAAAACTCAGGTTCGTTGACCCAACACACAACAAAGACAATCACCAAAAACACCAGGATTGCAGCACGGAAAGAGGTTTATTATCAAAAGGCAGCCAGACAAGGAGATAGGAGTGAAAAACTCCAATCCACCTCCTGAAGGGAAAAAGGTAAGGGATTTTATCTAGGGTTCTAGGCAGGGGAAGGGGAGCATGTGTCCCTGCTGGCTGTTGCCTTTGCATGAGGTTTATCTTGAGTCTCTGGTGTCACCTTCAGCCTATGTTTGGCCTTGTGAGATTGAATCTCTTTTTCCTTGACTGTGTGGACTTTTCTGGTTAGTTTTCATCTTCAGCTTGCATTTGGCCTGTGAGACTGAATCTCCTTTCTTCTTGACCATCTGGGCCTTGACTTCCTAGAAAAAACAATGCACTTATCCAGTAGCTGAGTATGGGCATGCACAGCTGCAGTTAGCAAAGCTTATCTCAATTTTTTTTTCTCTCTTTGTTTTTTTTTTTTTGCTTTAACCCAGGGAAAATTTTAACTCATTCCTTCTTGGTTTCATAATCACCAAATCTGGCTCTCACAATGATTTGCCAGAGGCCCTAGCTCCCTTACATTTGATGAGTCACTTTCACACTCTCCCTCCCTTGGATTCTCCCCAGACTATCAAGCCATAAGCCCATTTTGTACATGCAGATACTGAGGCTCTGAGCAGCTGTGACTTGCCCAAGGAATCCTGGCGTCCAAATGGCAGATGAGGCTGAACACACATCTTCCCTGTCACCCATTCCCAAGAGGCTGCAAGTTCCTTGGGGGAAAGGGACCACTTCTCTCCCACTCTCTCTGGTTGTCTGTCTGTCTGTCTCTCAAATAATTAATTGGTTATTCTACTTCTTTCTTTGAAAAACTAATACCTCTCCAAAGTACAAAATCCAAATTGCAGGAAGTGTGTGTAATGAAAATAAGTTTCCTTCTCCTCTATTCCCCCTAGACACTCATTACCAGCCTCAGAGGCAACCATTTTTGGCAGCTTAGTGAGCGCCCTCTGAAGGCAGCTGAGATATATGCAAGCGTTTAAGCAGACTTTTTTTTTCTTAATTTCTTTTATATTATTTTATTGAAGTCATATTGGCTTACAACATTGTGTAAAGTTCAGGTGTACATTATTATATTTCAGCTTCTGTGTAGACTGCATCCTGTTCACCACCAATAGGCTAGTTTTTATCCATCACCAGGCATATGTGCTCCTTTATCCCTTTAGCTCTCTCCTCATCCCCTTTCCCTCTGGTAACCACCAATCTGTTCTCCTTATCCAGGAGTTTGTTTATCTTCCACATATGAGTGAAATCACATGGTGTTTGTCTTTCTCCGTCTGGCTTACTTCACTTAGCATAAAATTCTCAAGGCCCATCCATGTTGTCACAAATGGCATGATTTTGTCTTTCTTTTATGGCTGAGTAGTTGTCTATCGTATACATATACCACATCTTCTTTATCCAGTTATCCATTGATGGGCATTTTGGTTGCTTCCATGCCTTGCCTCTTGTGAATAATGCTGTGATAAACATAAGGGTGCATATATCTTTTCGAATTAGTGATTTCCATGTTCTTTGGATACATACCCAGAAGTGGAATAGCAGGATCATATGATATTCCTATTTTTAACTTTTTGAGAAATCTCCATACTGTTCTCCATAGTGGCTGCACCAGTTTACGTTCCCACCAGCAGTGTACAAGGGTTCTCTTTTCTCCACATCCTCTCCAACATTTGTTATTTCTTGCTTTATTAATTAAATCCATTCTGACGAGTGTGAGGTGATGTCTCATTGTAGTTTTGATTTGCATTTCCCTAATAATTAGTGATGTTAAACATCTTTTCATGTGCCTGTCGGCCATCTGCATACTTTTTTTGCAAAAATGTCTCTTCCTATCCTCTGCCCATTTTTTGATCAGGTTGTTCATTGTTTTTCTTGTTGAGTTGTATGAGTTCATTATATATTTTAGAAATTAACCTCTTATTAGATATATGATTTTCAAATATTTTCTCCCAGTTGGTGGGTTGTCTTTTTGTCTTATTGATGATTTCCTTTGTTGTGCAGAAGTTTTTTAGTCTTATGTAGTCCCATTTTTTAGTTTTTTCTTTTGTTTCCCTTGCCTGAGTAGACATAGTATTCAAAAAAATAATAAGATTGATGCTACAGAGTATACTGCCTATATATTCATCTAAGGATTTTATGGTTTCAGATCTTACATTCAAGTGTTTAATCCATTTGAGTTACTTTTTTTGTGTGGTGTAAGACGATGGTTTACTTTCATTCTTTTGCGTGTGGCTGTCCAGTTTTCCCAACACCATTTACTGAAGAGACTTTCCTTTCTCCATTTATGTTCTTGGCTCCTTTGTCAAAAATTAGCTATCTATAGATGTTAAGGTTTATTTCTGGGTTCCAAATTCTGTTCCATTGATCTATGTGTCTGTTTTTGTGCCAGTACCATGCTGTTTTGATTACTATAGCTTTGTAGTATATTTTGAACTCAGGGATTGTGATGCCTCCAGCTTTGTTCTTTTTCTCAGAATTGCTTTGGCTATTCGGGGTCTTTTGTTGTTCCATATAAATTTTAAGATTCTTTGTTCTATTTCAGTGAAGAATGTCGTTGGGATTCTGATTGGGATTGCATTGAATCTATAGATTGCTTTAGGTAATATGGTGATTTTAACTATGTTTATTCTTCCAATCCATGAGCATTGAATATTTTTTCATTTCTTTATGTCTTCAATTTCTTTCAATAATGTCTTACAGTTTTCAGTGTATACGTCTTTCACCCCCTTAGTTAAATTTATTCCTAGGTATTTTATTATTTTTGTTGTGACTGTAAAAGGATTGTATGCTTGATTTCTCTTTCTGCTAGTTCATTATTAGTGTACAGAAATGCACCTGATTTTTTATTTTTATTTTTTAATTTAATTTTATTTATTTATTTTTTGTGAGGAAGATCAGCCTTAAGCTGACATCTGTTGCCAATCCTCCTCTTTTTGCTGTGGAAGATTGGCCCTGGGATAACATCCATGCCCATCTTCCTCTACTTCATACAGAACTCCGCTACAGCATTGCTTGACAAATGCTGCACCAGTCTGTCCCCGGGATCCAAACCTCCAAACCCCAGGCTGCCGCAGCTGAGCACACGAACTTAACTGCTATGCCATCAAGGTGGCTCAGAAATGCAACTGTTTTTTGTATGTTGATTTACTGCAACTTTACAATATTTGTTAATTATTTCTAATAGGTTTTTGGTGGATTCTTTAGGATTTTCTATATATAGAGTCATGTCACCTGCAAATAGTGATATTTTTACTTCTTCTTTTCTAATTTGATTCTCTTTTATTTCTTTTTCTTGCCTAATTGCTCAGGCCAAAATCTCCAGTACTATGTTGAATAAGAGTGGAAAGAGTGGGTACCCTTGTCGTCTTCCTGTTCTCAGAGGGATGGCTTTCAGTTTTTCACTACCGAGTATGATGTTGGCTGTGGGTTTGTCATATATGGTCTTTATTATGTTGAGGTACTTTCCTTCTATAGCCATTTTATTGAGAGTTTTTATCATAAAGGATGTTGGATCTATTGATTTGTGGATGTTGAACCACCCTTGCACCCCTGGAATAAATCCCACTTGATTGTGTTGTGTGATCTTTTTAATGTGCTATTGTTTGATTTGCTAATATTTTGTTGAGGATTTTTACATCTTTGTTCATCAGTGATATTGGCCTATAATTTTCCTTTTTTGTGTTGTCTTTGTCTGGTGTTGGTATCAGGGTAATGTCGGCCTTGTAAAATGAGTTAGGAAGTGTCCCATCCTCTTCAATTTATCAAAAGTGTTTCACAAAGATAGATATTAAATGTTCTTTGGATGTTAGGTAGAATTCACCGGAGAAGCCATCTGGTCCTGGATTTTTGGTTTTTGGGAGGTTTTTAATTACTCTTTCAATTTCTTTACTTGTAATCAGTCTATTCAAATTCTCTATTTCTTCTTGATTCAGTTTTTTGAGGTTGTATGATTCTAAGAATTTAACCATTTCTTTTAGATTATCCAGTTTGTTGGTGTATATGTTTTCATGGTCTTTGCTTATAATCCTTTGGATTTCTATCATGTCCGTTGTAATTTCTCCTCTTTTGTTTCTGATTTATTTGAGCCTTCTCTTTTTTTCTTAGTGAATTTTGCTAAAAGTTTGTCTATTCTGTTTATCTTTTCAAAGAATCAGCTCTTAGTTTTATTGATTTTTTAAATTTCTATTTCATTTATTTCTGCTCAGATCTCTATAATTTCTTTCCTTCTGCTGACTTTGGGCCTTGTTTGTTCTTCTTTTTCTGGTTGCTTTCGGTGTACTGCTAAATTGTTTATTTGAGATATTTTCTTGTTTCATAAGGGAGGCTTGTATTGCTATAATTTTCCCTCTTAGAACCACTTTTGCTGCATCTCTTGAGAGTTGGTATGTTGTATTTTCATTTTCATTTGTCTGAAGTATTTTTTGATTTCTCCCTTGATTTCTTCATTGATCCAATGGTTGTTCTGTAGCATGTTTTTTAGTCTCCACATATTGGTGACTTTCCCAGCTTTTTTCTTATAGTTAATTTCTAGTTTCATAGCACTGTGGTCAGAAAAGATGCTTGATATGATTTCAGTCTTCCTAAATTTGTTGAGGCTTGCCTCAGTTTCCCAACATATGGTCTATCTTTGAGAATGTCCCATGTGCACTTGAGAAGAATGTGTATTCCACTGTTTTGGGATCGAATGTTCTATATACATCTATTAAATCCATCTGGTTTAATGTTTCATTTAAGGCCACTGTTTCCTTGTTGACTTTCTGTCTGGACAATCGATCCATTGACATAAGTGGGGTGTTGAGGTCCCCTACTATTATTGTGTTGCAGTCAATTTCTCTTCTCAGGTTAATATTTGCTTTATATACTTTGGTGCTCCTGTGTTAGGTGCATGTATATCCATAAGTGTTATGTTCTCCTGGTGGAATTTCACTTTTATCATTATATACTGCCCCTCTTTGTCTCTCATTGCCTTTTTAAATCTTGAAGTCTACTCAGTCTGATATAAGTATGGTAACACCAGCTTTCTTTGCTTGCCATTTGCTTGGACTATCATCTTCTGTCCCTTCGCTCTGAGCCTGTGTTTGTTTTTAGAGCTGAGATGTGTTTCCTGGAGGCAGCATATTGTTGGATCTTGTTTTTTAATTCATCCAGCTACTCTGTGTCTTTTGATTGGAGAATTCAATCCATTTATGTTTACAATGATTATTGATATATGAGGGCTTAATACTTCCATTTTATCTCTTGTTTTCTAGTTATTCTAAATTTCCGTTGTTTCTCTTCCCTTATATCTCTGACTGTCATTTCAGTTTGGTGGTTTTCTGTGATATTTTTCTCCATTGTCTCTTTACTTATGAATTGTGGCTCTACTCTGATTTTTGGTCTAGTGGTTACCATGAGGTTTGTATAAAAGATCTCACAGATGAGATACTCCATTTTCTGATAGCCTCTTATCACCATTAGCCTAAGTATGTTCCATCCCTTTCCTCCTCCCCTCTGGAGTTGTTGTTATCACAATTATCCTGTCTTGTGTTGTGAATTTGTGACTACATAAAGTATTTATAGTTATTTTTGATGCTTTCCTTCCCTTTATCTTTTATGTTATAATTAAATGTTTGTTAACCTGTTCCAATAGAGAGCTGCAATTTTCTGATTTTGTCTGTCTATTTATCTCCTTGATCAAAGCTTTTTAAACCTTTGTCTTTTTGTTTCAGGTAGGAGGGCTTCTTTCATCATTTCTTGTAAGGGAGGTTTAGCAGTGATGAACTCCCTCAGCTTCTGTTTATCTGGGAAAGCTTTTATTTCTCTATCAGCTCTGAAAGACAGTTTCACTGGATAGAGTATTCTGGGCTGAAAGTTTTTGTCTTTCAGTGTTCTGAATATTTCATTCCACTCTTTCCTAGCCTGTAGGATTTCTGCTGAGAAATCTGCTGAAAGCCTGATAGGGGCCCCTTTATAGATTATTTTCTTCTTCCTTGATGCCCTTAATATTTTTTTCTTTGTCATTAACTTTTGCTGGTTTTACTAGTACATGCCTTGGAGAAGGTATTTTTGCATTTATGTAATTAGGAGTTCTATTGGCTTCATGTACTTGTAAGACCAGTTTCTTCCCCAGGTTTAGGAAGTTTTCAGCTATTATTTCTTTGAGCAAGCTCTCTGCTCCTTTCTTCCCCTCTTCTCTCTCTGGAATACTTATAATCCTTATTTTTCTTTTTTTAATTGAGTTAGATATTTGTTGAAGAATTCCTTCATTTTAAAAAAATCTTAGTTCTCTTTCCTCCTCCACCTGAAGCATTTCGATATTTCTATCCTCTAAATCACTAATTCTTTTCCTCCATAATCTCAGCTCTATTTTTTAAGGATGGTAGATTATTTTTTATCTCATTAATTGTGTTTTTCATATCCAAAATTTCTGTTTTTATTTTTTTTTTAGAGTTTCAATGTCTTTGGTGAAGTATTACTTCTGCTCATTTATTTTTTTCCTGAGATCCTTGAACTGTCTTTCTCAGTTTTCTTGTAACTCATCGAGTTTCTTTATGACAAGTATTTCAAATTCTCTGTCATTTAGATTGTTAATTTCTGTGACCTCAGGATTGGTTTCTGGAGACTTGTCATTTTCCTTCTGCTCTGAAGTGTTATTGTAATTCTTCATGGTGTTTGATGAAGTGATCCTTTGCCATTGCATTTGTGGTAGTATCAGGTCGCAGATTCCACCTGCCACCGCTGGGGGAAGCTGGAGCCATGTTTCTGATCCTGCCCTGTCTGCTGGAAGTTGTAAGGGTAGGGCTGCTCTGCGTTTGTGTGGGTTAGCCACAGCTGCTCGGCAGGTTGCTCTCATGGGGGTGGGGCCTCTGAACCTCTGTGCTCAATGGGCAAGTTGTGTAGGCATGGGCTGGCACTGTGCTTGCTGGTTGTTTGGGTGAGCCACTGTGCTTGGTGTGTGGGGCACCTTTGCGGGGCTGAGCTGCAGGAGCTCAGTGGGGACTGTTCCCTCTGATGGGCCACCAGGGCATGCTGGTCACTCCTACAGGAAAGGTTACCCCTCTGAAGGCATTTGCATGCAGGCTGGGCTGCCCCACCTCCTCCTACAGTCACACTGGATGCTGTGCTTGGTGGGTGGGTCCCCGTTGTGGAGGCTGAGCCACAGCCACAGAGTGGGGAGTGTCCCACTAGCAGGGCCTATGTGGCCTGGTGATAACTCTGGTAGGCTGAGCTACCTCTCAAATGGCGTTTGTGCGCAGGCTGGGCTGCCCCTACCTCCTCTTAGAGTTGAGTTGGCTGCTGTGTGAGGCTCTGTGACCTGGCTCACTGCTTCCAGGGAGGGAGAGGGTGTGCTGACCTAGTTCCACTGTTTCCTGGGTATCCAGTCCATCCACCTTTAGATATATAGCTGCTTGGGTCTTTCAGACATACTGTTGTGCTGTGTGTGTGTCCTCTGCTGGTTAATGAATGCCTGTTTAGTTGTAACTTAGAGGAAGAGAGACAGAGGGAACAAGTCATTGTGGCATGTTGCTGATGTCCTGAGTCAGAATTTTTAGAGTGTGAATCTGGTCACGAGAGAAGATCCCAGTTTCCAGCTGGCCTGATTATTTACATAAATACAGCAAGAATAGCGATTGCCCATATAAGCTCTTTTTTAAAAATTGCTTTGCTGGAACCTTGCAAGCAAGGTACCAGACTAATTTTTCCAATCAATTCTTGAAAGCTGTCTGGTCATCTCTGAGTCTAGGTACATCTCTCTTGAATCTGATAATCTGGTCAAGACTTGGTAATATTAGCCAATATTTCCAATTGTGTCCTTTATAAGGAGAACAGATTCTCATTGAATTTGTGTGGATACATATATTGTCACGGGAAAAACACTGAAGAGTTTCCAAATTCTGGAGGGATCAGGTAGGGAGAAAAATAAATGCTTCAACCTTTGTTACAATGATACACTTTACCAAATTGCTATAAGTTACAGATAGCTTAAAGGAGAGGAGAAAAAGGAATTCTTTACATCTGGAAAACAAAACATTAAAACAATCATTTTTCCATTTGCGTTTTAGAAATTTGTACCCAGTTCAGTGTTATGATTTTAAAGTTATTAAAAATCTATATTCTAGAGTTCTTATCAAAGATTTTTCCAGGAATCTCTTTGAAGATGAAACACATTTGTAAAATCATCAGAGTAAAACAGTAACAATCTGTAAATGATAAACAGCTATTAAAAAGGCACTGGATAAGGATCAGAAGAGGATTCGTTATAGTGTAATTGACAAGGAAATTTGGAAATTTTTGAGACATACGTATTTAGATAATAACTAGAATTACAATTGATATCATTATATCTATCTGACCAAAGTATCAGTAAAACCTTTGAAAGGCAAATACTAAAGGTTACATAGATGTACGCAACACTTAACTCCTCTAAGTTAAGACTCAGTTTTTCTAAGTAAAGAGACCTGATACAAAGCAACACAGGAAATTATTTTGATAAAACACAAAATCTCTGCCCTTTGGGCATATTACTTAAATGGTAAAGAAGCTTTCATAGTCTCATAGCAGAAGCAGATCAATAGCTCAAGAAAATCTAGTCCCTTTAACAGAAAAGAAAGCCAGATTTTAATTTTTCAACAGCTTACTTTTGACAGTAAAACTCATTCATTCCAATTGTAGCTAGTCCTGACCATGCATAAAATTCCTTTCCCAAGATTCCTTTCCATAAACCTCCTAAAACTTTCTTTTTACATTCTAATTTTGTCCTATGTTTTCCTTTTTCTCATTACAAAATAACCAGACTTTCTTTAGGATAAATTGTTTTCTTTTCCCTCAGCAAAATGCATTCCCCTTCCTCATGCTTTCTTTTACTGAAACACATATCTTGCATTCCTTGCATATGGATGTTTCACTTTTTTATTTCCAGTAGCTTTAGTTACATATTTTAGAATTCTTAACTCTTAGAATCTTTAATTCCTAGTGAAAACTACGAATTAAGCAATTGTGGATTGGCAAATTTATAAATATATTTCATAATTTCTAGAAGTATATGCCCTTTTTTTCCCCCAAAGTCCCAGTAGATAGTTGTATGTCATAGCTGCACATCCTTCTAGTTGCTGTACGTGGGACGTGGCATCAGCATGGCCCGAGAAGCGGTGCGTTGGTGCGCGCCAGAGATCCGAACCAAAGACCGCCAGCAGCAGAACGCCCGCACTTAACTGCTAAGCCACGGGGCTGGCCCCTATATGCCCTTTTAAATAGTGCAGTCATTCAGTGTGGCACAAGACCTGGCTACTAACAGACCCGAATTTATCTTTAGTTTCTTGACAATGAGAAGCTGGAATTAGAGAACCATATGTGCAGTAATTAATGTTTTAGTATTAACTTGTTTGGAAAATGATCCAGATATTCAAGTAAATTCCATCACTTAATTTAACTTAGCAAAATTCGAATGTTTCAAAGTTACCAAAAAGAATTTGGAAACTACTTTTTCAGGAACACATGCCATAAAACACAATTATTGCACCCCAAAACACTTATCCCTTTTTCACCTATCTAAAGTGTTTTTACCCAACAATTAATCACAAAAATTTCAAGTGACATTAAAGCAGTTAGCCATCATCTTAAATTATTTTTTTCTGGCTGAAAAATTTTGTAACACAGATACATGAACTTAAAAAACCCAGGTAAATGAAAGTTGTGTGTCTGCATTATGTTCGGTGTTGTTAACTCTAAAGACATGCCTGTTTCAATTAAGGCAACAATCTTAAGCCAGCTTTTATTTGCTAAAGATTAATCCTGGATCATGTAAACTTGATAAGCATTTGGGTTAGTTTCTATTATATTTCTGAGATTTAGGCATACGTAGTTTGTTAAGTGCTTAATGTCAAGTCAATTAAAGAGAGCTTTTTTACAAATTAAGTTTTGATAATACCATCTGGATACCACGCATCTACAACACACGTATAGACACATGTAAACATCTAGACACAACAGAGGACTAATAGCTTTCATTCAAAAACTTTAGCGATGTCTGGCGTATTGTCATACAAAACGCAAAAGAATAGTTGGATCCAAATTGTGTTTCTGGCAGATGGAGCAAGTTAACGGTTATTTGCTCAGATGGCCAAACTTTTTTATTAAAGATGTTTTTCGTCTATAAGGATCCTTTTAGAGCTGTTTTTGGAGTCATTTTGTCCTTTAGAAACTTCTGCATACCAATCAAAGAATGCATTCCGTTGTCTCCCTAGAGGTGTGGAATCCTCTCTTCTAAGAACACCCTTTAAGTTGGACATATTCAAAACAAAGTTTCCCCAGAATGACCATTATAATTCTAAATTATCCAAAGGCTCACCCCTTTTTCCACAAGGGCATTAGAACCGGGCCAATAAGCCAAATGAAACCTATCTTGCCTTTGGATTTCCTAAAATGTCTTAACTATGAGGGACTCTGTTTTCCAACAGCTGTTCCAAAAAAACCCAGCAATCACATGATCGTTTTTCCCTTTTTGAACAGAATGGGTGACTTGTCAAGAAGTTTCAACAGACAGACAGAAACAGAAAGTAAGTTTTCTCCTGGGAGTTTTGGAGTATACTTGTCTATTATCAAAAGTCTAGGATAATTGCTATTTATTTTTTTCTTTCTAGTTGTTTATTTGCTCTGGTTAACTTAGAAATAGTAATTACGGGTTTAGCATTTGAATCCTCTGAGGATCTGATTTTAATGGGGCAGCTTTTCACAGTGGGGAAGAGAGGAATATGGGGCTGGAGGTGAAGCCTGAGACAGAGGAGCTGGGGGAGAAAAAAACGACAGTGCCTGAGATAAAAAAGCCAGGGGAGGGAAACATGAGGCTTCAAGCCATTGTGACTTCTTTCAATTGCTTATTTGCCTTGGTTAAGTTAGAAGTGATATTTCTCAAAGAGGAGATTTTAGAGTCTTGGATATGTTTGGCTGTCTCCAGGTACCAATTAAAATAGGCACATCATTCAGTTTGTTTTATTTTAGTGCCTTTGTTTTCTGATCTAGTTCTCAGAAAAGTAAATTTGGGGAGATCAAAAATTCCCCATATTGGTCTTTGGTGTTCTCAATTATTTTTGGTTCAATCAGTCCATTTAGTTAATAATGTTCAAGAGAAGAGATCATCGTTTTTAAACATAAAACTGATTGAGGTCCCTGAAGGAAGGCTGGCTTTCGATCATTAGATGACTGGGGTCCTATTTCTCAAATTTATCCAAGAACAAAAGAAAATTCCTAACTAGTCTGATTCCAAAAGCAATCTTACCATTTGTGCACTTCTGAAAACAAAATAACTGAGTACTCGACAAGGATGAAGCCTTGACACCAAGGATGAAGATTTGAAGCAGAAATGGCAAGCCTTTCACGATCCTGAATAAAGTTAGAGAGCTCAGAACGCAAGGAGAGTGGAGCTTGGACTCTGAGAAGACTTAAGCTCAGAACGCAAGGAGAGTGGAGCTTGGACTCTGAGAAGACTTACTAAACCAAAAGTAGTTGGTGACTCATGGAAGAGATGATACAAGGGGCTCGGTGTGGGTACCTTGCTCGATTCTGGAGATCTCTGTCTCTCAGCGTCCACCTCCTTTGGATCCCACTTCTGACACCGTCTATAGCCAACTTTAAAATAAAATAGCCAGTTACCTTACCAGCAAAAGGAGTTTATTCAGGAATAGTCAGAGGAATTGCAATTTGGGACAAGTAAGCTACAGCAAAAACAACATACAGGTCCAGACAACAAAGGAAAGGAGCTTGTTTTATAGATAAAAACAAGAGTTGGGAGGAGCTCTTCTAAATGAAAGTTCATTGGCAGAGAGTAAGAGTATGGGGTGGAGACAGCTCCTCGTTGGCTGAGCTGCAGCATTTTCCATTGGCTGGGTTTGTTGCTGGGCAGGAGGAATCTCTTCATTCTCCCTGCTGGGTAGTAAAGTAGTAGCCAATTTCCTGTTGGAGATGTAAGGTACATCTCTTCCTGTTTGGGATAATTGATGAAGAGTGGTAGGGTGTGAGAGCTCCCTCTACAGGCCTTCTTGACTCCAATTTTAGTTGAGGTTTCATTTACTAATTTTCATGTAGTGATGACAAGTATCATCAACTTCAAGCCACTCACCCATGATGACTACATCTTCCTGCTCAGGGCCAACTGGTTCAAGGGGGGCTTTGCGCTCTTCTCCATGGCTCTGGTGCCTGCCTACATTTTCTACAAGTTCCTCAGCACATGGGGCACCCTTCAGGAGGTGAGCTCTAGGCCAGCCAAGGGAAGTGCAGGGGGATCAGGATGGGAGGGTGCCTTCTGAGTTATTCCTTTTGGGGTGAGAGAGGACAGATAGAAGGACACAGACACTAGACCCACCAAACCAGCCAAGTTATTTACCCTCCTGAGTCTCAGATTCCATATTTGTAGCCTGGGGATAATAATATGCTCTTGAAAAGGAAAAAGAGATGCTTAGCACAGTGCCTGGCACATGCTAGATGTTCAACACGTGTTACCTGTTATTATGTTACATGTCATATGCAATAAATGCCCCTACTGCTGTTCCTGCTGTTATTGATGGGAGAAGGTGATGCTCAGCCCTTGAGGACTCTAAGAATGAGTTAGACAGACTGCCTTCATTTGGGCTCATTCCCATGTACCCTTTTAAGGTTTGTCAAGTCCCCAGATGTCTCAATTTTCCCCATCCAAGCTCACAGTGACCTGGTAACTTTGCTTTTACCTGCTTCTTCCATGAACCTGAAGCTGATCAGCCTAAACCAGAGATTTCCAAAACATGTTTTCTTCTTTTACCTGTATGCGTTACGTGAACATATATACTAAGATAAGGATTTGGGAGATAATGCTCTTTATTCTGAAATTATGTCTTTCCTATTCTTTGGTTATTACAATGCCCTTTCTTCTATAAATAATAATGATAATCTTTTCCTCATGTCCTTACTTTGCAAGGTAGGTAGAGATTTCATTGCTTCATTCCTTTATCCACTCACTTCACAGACATTTACTGAGAATCTATATGGGCAACACAGTCTTCTCAGCACCAGACAAAACTTCCTGGGGCTCACATTCTGATGAGGGGAAGATGGATGAATGAGGACATAAGGGAGTGAGCCACACAAGAACTTACAGAAGAGGTTCCAAGGCAGGGCTGTGTCTGCCTTCTCCCCCAGTTCCTTGTGACATGTTTCCTGTGCATGGAATCCCCAAGTCTGGTAGCCTCTTGGCCATTGGGAGCGTACACGTTCTGTGAGCTCATCCTGGACATGGGAACCAGGTCCTGCTTTGAGCATTTTATTGTTCATACTTTGGGAGTGGGGAGGACTTCTACCATCTAGTGATCAGTCATTTATTCCAAATACATTCCCTGAGTCCCTGCCCTGTGTCTACACCCAGGGAGGCTGGCCCTGATCCCCAGGCAGGGCCAGTGCCATCTTCTGTGCTCTTACTGCACTCTGAGCCTGTCCTCTGCAGCGCTTACTCCAATAATGGTTTTAAAATTGCCTGTGTGTTTATTTGTTCAATTGCAGTCGCTTCCATGAGCTGTAAGCTCCCCAGAGCAGAGACTGTGTGGGTCTCCCTCAACTCTGGATCCCCAGGGCCTCTCCCAGTGGTCAGACAGTTGGCTCAGTAAACATTCACTGGATGAATGACTCAAAGTGAATTGAGCAGCTCTACTAACAACAGTGGGGAGTGTTTTGTACGAACTTCATACACTGTCCATGTGGGACTTCAGGGCGAAAAACCAGGTGACCCTTATCTGGGGGTATCTGCTGGACTACTGGGAGGGTGTCCCTGGGCCCAGCTGAGGCCTCCTCCTCTTCTCCATCCTCTCACAGAGACTGGTCTATCACATCATGCTGGAGAATGAGCATCACCTGGTGGCCCAGAGCGATGTGAGGCAGTTCAAGTAGGTGTAGCCTGGACCATTCTGGGTGAGGGCTGTGGGGTGAGCCCTACCTGCTCCCTGCTGTGTGCTGGTTGCCCAGGACAGGACCACACACCACACGCCAGAAAACTCAGAGCAGCTGTGGGCTGTAGCCCATGGGCACGTGGTCTTAGGATCAGAGGAGATGGGCCTGTACTCGCCTTCTACCTGCCTCCACCTGCTTCTCTGCTCCTTGGTCCTGTGTTGCCAAATGCCCAGACTCTCCTAAATTCTATTCTCACTCTGTGAGTTGTCACCAGGGAGTGTCACCCAACTAGGCTGAACTCAGAGCTGTAGTAACACGTTGACCTGAGTCCTACTTCTTTCCCCTAAAAACACTGGGGTGTTTAATTGGGGAGAATGGAGGTAGGTCTCAGTAAGCCCCTGTTTCAGACTTGCTGTGTGACTGTGAGAAGCTCCTTTGCCCTTTCTGGGCTGCAGTGACAATGAGGGAATCAGACTGCATCTGCTCAGGGTCTATGAAGGGAGGGAGTGTATTTTAGTCCTCCTCTGTGCTTTTTGCTGCCCTTCTCAGCTGGCCTATGATCTTCTTGGTCCTTGCCTGCCATGACCCAGGCATAAAGGCCTCATTGTCATGTGTCCCAAGGGTGAATCAGACATGTGGTGTAGCTGAACCAACACCAAACCAATGCCATGGTGCTGCCTTGCAGTGGAATTTGGCTTCTGAGCCTGGGGTCGGGGAACTGTATCCAAGCCCAGGATCCCTGGTGGGACAGGAGGGACTCTGGAAGCCCTTGGAAGTCCTAGTTCTGGCTGACCTTCAGTGTTCACCTTCCACCCACACTTAATGGAGAGGGAGTAAGTGCTTTATCATAAATGATGTTAGATTTCTTTTTCGTGGCCCTTCTTTGACAGCAGAGGTTACCCAGGATAAGCGTGCTCCTGTGTACTCTATATGACAACTTTGATATTTAAAGTGTTGTTATTTTCCGTGAAATGTCAGATATCTGTTTAAGACCATCACATTAACATCTACTCAATGTCTAGTTATTTATCTTCCACCTGTTAGTTGAGCTTCATTCTAGACACAAATGAGACAAAGGAGAAGGGGAACTGACAGCTCTTGCCAAATATGCTGCTGATTAAATGTCCCCAAAAGTTGCCCTAATTCTCAGAGGGGGTTCCTTCCCAGGTGGGAGCCAGTCTCTTCCTGTGTGATCCATTTTGCAGTCCTGACAATGTAAGACTGAAGCATTCTCACCAACGAAGTTATTTCTTAGTAAAGAAGCCCACTGAGCTCATTTCATCTGTTTGTTTATTTCGTGTGAAAGCCAGGGAAGGGAGATGAACAGAGAGGGAGTGTGGTGCAGTGGAAACACCACAGCATTTGGAGTTGCACAGACCTGGGTTTGCAGCTGACTAGCTGGGTGGCCTGGGGAGAGTGGCTTCACCTCCTGGGCTTCAGAGTTCTTTGTCTGAAAAAGCAAGGGTTGGATCAGATAATCAAAGGTCCCATCCAATTAAAAAAATTCCCTGTCTCTATAACAATGTTCTTGTGCTAAATTTACAATGAAGGAAGCACATCACTTACTGTTGGACTTTCCAGAATGACCTAGTGATCAATAACCTGTTGAGCAGAGAAATGTCAGATTTCTGGCTTCCAGAACTTTGATTTTTCTTGACTTTCAGTAGTTCCTCTTTCTCTAGTATTTCTTCGACTGATGCCAGAAACACTTGGTATTTAAAGAAAATCCAGCCTTTTGTTTTGAGGATTTTCATGGTAACATGTCATGCCCTTGTAAGTTCAGGATGCACAGCTCTGCAGATATTCAGCATAGCAATTGCTGCAATAGCAGAAGTCACAGCAACACTGGTGAAGTTGCTTCTGGGGTGTCCGCCCTCATCCCTCTGTTTCTCCACTTCTGTGTAAAAAAGCACTGTTTCAGTGGTGCCCTCTCTGTGTTATGGACTGTTCCAATGTCATGCAGATTTCTACGTCCGGGGTGGATTTATTTTAAAAGCTGTTCTCTTCACGGAAAAACAAGTATAAAGAATAATAAAGAACATTTCCTGTGGCATGTATCTGGTAGTGGATTCTTTCTGCCATGAAGATAAAATGCTATGAATTGTGTAAGGCAAATGGGTTTGCCTGTGATCAGCCCCTAGCTAGTAAAGAAGAGCTTCTGGTCATAGTGGCCCACCTTTCACCGAAATACCTCTTTTTATAACTTGTGGACCAGGAGACTGGAGGGGGTAAATCTGTAATCCTAGCTCTGAGATTGACATATATTTTTATTTATATTGAAAATGGATACCAAGTGATACAAGGCTAGTTATATAGTTTTGCTTTTTCATTTCTAAGGTTTAATTTCAAGGGGATCAGAACCTCCAGTTGGATTTAATGCCAGTCACAATTTACTGCATGTGTGCAGTTTTCTGGGGAGAGAGGTACATTAATACTTAGACTTTAGCGCTAAGTACTGTCATTGTTTGGGGAAGGCGTAAACTTACATCATCCTACTCCTCCTCCTCATCATCATCATTACCATCATCATCATCATCATCATCATCATCATCATCATCATCATTATTGGTGAGGAAGATTCACCCTGAGCTAACATCTGTTGCCAATCTTCTTTTTGTACGTGAGCCATTGCCACACCATGGCTACTGACAGACGAGTGGGGAAGGTCCATGCCTGGGAACCCAACAGGGGCTGCTGAAGTGGAGCATGCTGAACTTAACCACTAGGCCAACCAGGGGTGACCCCTACATTATTATTTTTAATGCAAGTCATCAAATAGACAATGACACTAGTATAAAGGAGGTATTGACAAATAACAATTCAGTCTATGTCTTCAAATATGTAAAGGCTGTCAGGGAGTGGGTGGTGGGCCCAAGGGCTGAATTGGGCCAGTGATAGGCAGTCCAAGAAGACAGTGTGCAAGAAGACTAGACCAGGACAGAGAAAGGGCTGATGCTGGAAGTGGTGAGCTCCCCAGCTCTGGAGATATGCAAGCAGACAGCAGGCAATGTCTCTTGGGGAGTTTGTAGAGGAGACTCAATGTCAGGTGAGCTGGGGGAGGGAGGTTGCACAACCTCTAAAGTCCCTTCTATTTGGAGCTTCTGAGATTCTTTTTGGGCAGCCACGGGCTTAGTCTTGAGCAGCAGCTCTGGGACATGCAAATACACTTATGCCAAAGAGGCCGGGTGGGAGTGGTTTGGCCTGTGGAGTGGAGTTGAGCAGACATCCCACAGAGGGTATTAGCATCCTGATCATTTTGTTTTAACTCGAGAATTGGAGTTAGGGTTTGTTATAATAAATCAAACAAAAGGTGGCCATGTTTCCAGCCTTCTCTTCATGCCTGCTGACATTTAATGAGTAAGTGGCCCTGAGGAAGTGGAGGAGGCTGGGCCAGAAGGGGAATGGGCAGCCTTTCTGGGAGTGATGGGGGATCTGGCTCCATCCTGGCCCCTAGGCTGACAAATGTGGTGGAGAAGCCCCACAGGTGAGCCTCACTCGAGGCAACTGGAGGCTTTTGAATGTCCTACCTTTGGAGAAATATTGCATCATTTCTATCTCCTTCCAAAGTCACTGTTGTGTGCAGGTTCTCTCTAGGCATCAATTTGTTCACCTGTACAATGAGTCAGGAGTTTCTAAAAAAAATTTTCATGAATGGGATTCAAAAAATTTCAGAGTCTTCTGAAACTAAATGCATATTTTGGAGGGCATGAGTTCATGTTTAATTTTTTGGGAGAGAGAATCCATACAATCATCAGATTCTAAAATGTTTAAGACTCACAGATATATATATATATTACCTTTGAGGGCCTCTCTCTTCTGATGATACTTAGTGTCGGTCTCTGTTCTCCACCCAACATAAGTGAGGATGACAACAGAGCTTATTTCTAAATTTCCATCACCCCATATAATGTTTACTTTTCATTTTAAATGGAGTTCTCCTGTCTCCCAGGGAAAATACATTTGCTGGCTTTCTCCAAGCACACCCAGTCTCATGTTCTCTGGTTCATTATGCCAGATACAGGTTCTATCTGGGCTCACTATCAGGAAGCAAAAAGATTACACATACGGTGTATGGGTGTTAGGATGACGAATGGCTTCATGTGTCAGATCTAACTATAGTCTCTTAACAAAGGAGGTTTTCTTATTCTCTCATAACAAATAGGCAATGTGTCAGGGAGAGAGGTGGTCTTCATCAGAAAGAAGATGAAGAAGTGTCCTTGGTTCCGGAGAAAAACTTTCTTCACCTGGACATGCCCAAAAACCAAGGAAGTTTCTGGAGATGCTTAAGTCATCAAAGATTTGAACTCCTTCTAGCTTCCTTTTTGGTATACCATCCATAGCATGTGGTTCTCATGCTTATGGATAAAAAGCGGCTAATCCACCTGCAGACATCTTGCCCACCGTTCAGCCAGGAGGCAGGGAAATAAAGAGAGAGGGCAAAAGGCAGAGACCAGCTGAGTCTGTGTAGCTTTGTTCTGGAGAAGAGTAGAATTTCTAAAACACCATCCGATGTCTGCCTGTATCTCACTGGCCAGATCCGTGTAGCATGGCAACTTCTTTCTGCAAGGGATTCTTGGGGGGCAGTTCAGAGTTTGTAACTGAGTACATTGCTTCTCTGGACAGAATCTGGGTTCTCTTAGGAAGAGGACAAGAAGGATATAGGGAGGATGCTGGTCATTGCCTCCCTTCCTGTGGCTTCCTCACCCTGGATTCCATCATCTGCTGAGAAAGGTGGGGAGGGGTGTTGTAGAAATCACCATTGTCTGAGCAGCCATAGATAAGGGCTTCTCTGTCCCATGGGCTCAGATCATTATTCTATTGGGCTCCAGTTATGGGAACTCAGGACTCAGGTCTTGTAGGTTAAAGACAGACAGACCTGGGGTTGGCATTTCCAGAGATACCTATAGTCTGGCTGAGAGGGTGGATATGTCTGCTGAGCAGAGCATTTCTCCTCATTCCAGGTTCCCTCTCCCCTTCTCTGGCCACACAGGGAACCTTACAATGGAGGAAGCTGATTAAAACAGAATATGGCACTGTGGCCACCAGATGGTACCAACACAGGCTCCCACTGCCAAGCGGAGGCTGAGGGAAGACAGAAGGACTAAGGGTCTTCATCTCTGGACCCAACTCAGAGACTATTTGAGCCCTCAACCAGGGAGTTAAATGTGGTTCTTGTTTGGATGAGACGATCCATTTGGTTTTGTATTGTTATAACTTGGGTGGATTCATTCATTCATTCACTAATTCATTCATTCATTGATCAGAGTCATACCCAGTCCTACTATGTAGGAGGAGGGAACTAGAGAACACAAAGATCAAATAACCAGGTCCTCAAGGAACTCTCAGTCTGACGGAGGACACAAATAGTGTGCTGATCAGGGAACACATATTGAGCACCTACTGCATGCTTATTTAAAGGCCTCCGGTGTCTCCTCTTTGCCTTCAATGTGAATCCAAGTTCCTCATCCTGCCCGTCCTCATCTCAACCCACCTCTCTTCTCCAATCACCCTAGACTAGCTGCAGGTGTGACCTCAAGCACACCCTGTCCCCCTGGGCCTCATCCCTGGGCCTTTCCCTCTCTCTCTGACACTGGAAACATCCTATCTGTTCCTCAAGACGTCACCCCTAAAAAAGCCTTTCCTAACCTTCCCCTGTTACTGCACTTACCTCAATTTGTTGACATAATTTTTCAGGGGGCCAGCAACTTGGGGCAGGAGGCACAACATCTCCAGTGCCTAGACGAGTATCTAGCACATGGCCGGCCCTCAGTGGGTGGTTGCATTACAGAGATGAATGAGACAAGGCCATCTTACAACCTCCCAGGGAAATCATGCACAGAACCCCCCAAGGGACATCAGGGAGGGCTCCCCACAACAGGTGTCCCTTGAGCTGAGTTGTGAGGGAAATTCCAGGCCATGAGATAGCAAAAGCAAGAGCACAGAGGCATGAAGCAGTACAGGCAGTACAAGGGTCTGCAGAAATTTGCAGGGTTCAAATGGACGGGCTGCAGAGGAAAGTAAACCAGAAGATGAGGGCCCTCCTATGCTGGGATAAGGAGGTGGAACTTTTTCCAGGGGCCCTGGGGAGCCAGTTGGAAGTTTTCGATTGGTGCCGTGATGTGATCATACTTGGGTGTTATATAGTGTATCAGTGGGCAATTGCTGGGTAACAAACCACCCCAGATCTTAAAATAACAACCATGTATGTAGCTCATGAGTCTGTGGACCACCTATCTCCCGTCAAGACAAGGCTCAGCTGATGTCGATCAGGCTCACACATGTGTCTCCAGCTGTGGTTCAGCTGGAGCCTGTCCTGGAATGGCTCCCCTCGATGTGGTGTCTCACTCTCCAGCAGGCTAGCCGGGGCTTGCAGACACAGCAGTCATGTGGGCTCAAGACAGCGAGTGGACACGTTCAAGTCATCTTGAGTCCATAGCAGAGAACTGGAACACCATCGCTTTTGCTATATTTTACTGTGAAAGCGAGTCAAGAGGCCAGCCTGGGCTCTGAATGAGTGGACCTGCAGAATCGCGCGGCAAAGGGTGCGTGTACAGAGAGGTGAAAACAGTTGTGGACATTCAGATGCATCACTGTGGCTCTGTAGGGAGGAGAATAGTGGCAGGGAGACTAGATAGGCGTCTTAGACCAGCCCAGATTACAGGCAAAGATAGATTCTTTGCAGAGAAATGCTAGGTGAGTGGTTTCCTGAGCACTTCCGAGGTGCCGGGAACTAGATTAGTTCTGTCTTAGAGGCTGGGGAGACCACCTGGGCCAGAAGGCGTTTAATCTCAGTTTGAAGGAGGAATAAGATTTGAGAAGATCCCACCCAAGCACCCCCTGCGTGGGTAGGATCTAGAGGCTTCAAGAGCCAGGGCACCAGTCTGAATGCTGCTCCTGGATGTGTCAGCTCAGGCTCGGTCACGACTATTTGGGGACATTGTGGGAAGTCTTGTCCTGGGGTGGCAGTCCTGGCTCCATCCCTGAAGCAGCTGTGGATGTATGGCAACTGCCCACAAGACGGCTCAGAGAATCATCAAATGGATGCCTTTGGCCGGAATCGGTTGATGAAGTTAGAGATGAGGACAAGCCCAGGTAAGGATTTTACACACTGTCCTGTGTAGGAAGGAAGGATTGCTTTGCACTTAAGGACTCTGGATCTGCAGCCAGACTGCCGAGGTTCGTATTCATCTCTGTCACCACGGCCGGCTTCACGGGCATGAGACCAGTGCAGTCACATAGAGCCCGGCCCTCAGAAGGCCTCCAGGCTCCACGGTGGCTTTAATGCTCTGCTGTCACCATCCTGAAATTCTTAATTTTTAAAATAGGGAGTTATATTTATTTTGCATAACAAAATTATGCAAATTACACATTTCTGTTTTGCACAATCAATTATGTAGCTAGTCTTGTCTTTCACTCACTAATTGAGTTTTCTTGGGCCTTGTGTTAACCTCACAGGGCTGCTGTGAAGATTATTTGAATTAATATGGAAAGTATTTTATTATGAAGACACATCATAAATATTCAATAACTTTTAGTTACCATTATTAGTATAGAGTTCGAAGATATAATCAACAGGTCACTGAAGCTGATGTCCACTTCCACCTTGTAAAGATCCATCTGGCTGGCCATCTGTCAGTCTGTCCATCTAGTCCCACTGCCAAGCACTTGCTAGGGACCCTGAAAATGAATCTGACCCTGGTCCTGACACCGAGGAGCCCACAGTCTAACAGGAATGCCTTTGGTCACTAGCAACTTTGCCTTAGTTTTTATTCCTGGTGCCAATGTACAGATGAAGCTGATGGCCACAAGGACTGAATGGACAGGGCCACATTCGCTGATCCTTGTTTAATGGTCCACTCCTTCATTCAGCCTCTTGCCTCCTGAACTGACCAGGTGAAGCTCTGGGCAGGGCCTGCAGTTACGAGGGACCAACCTCAGAAGGCTGCCCTTCCCACAGTGCCCTTCTGAAGGGTGAGATGTGGGTTGATCTGCTGGACCCCGTGGGTGTGGGCACAGCTGAGCAGTCCAGGGCAGGACCCAGACCAAGAAGGACTAGTGGGTGGATCCACACCCTGGTCAGGGAGGATCTCTACTGGAGGGTGACTGAGACAACCCATCAGACCTCCTCTCTCAGGAAGTTTGAACTGAAACTGTGCAGAGAAAGCCCGAGGTCAGGAGAGGGGGCAGAGTGTAATGCGAGGTAACAGTGAGCAGAAGCCCTGAGCAAACAGACCCAGAGGACATTGGCAGGACCTGTAGAAGCTGAGGCTCAGAGGGGCTGAGTGGCCATGAATGGGATGTCCAGGTCAGGGGGTGGTGGGGGCCACTGCAGGGAATTGACACAATGACCATGTTGTTATAGCTTCCTCAGGTTCATCTCCCAGACAACATCCATGTCCCCACAAGGCCTGGTCAATGAATTGTATTCCTTCTTGCTTCCTTTATTCTTACCACAATCCCCCGATCACTGAAGAAATCCTAGGTGGGCCTACATTTTCTACAATCTCCGGGAACCTGGCAAACAACTCCTTTACTCACCTGCTTGGGCCTTCAGCCATGCAGGCATGCACGCATTCTGCACACACTCTGTGCAGGGCATTGGAGATGAAGAGACCTGTAGAAAGGGTCTCTGCCTCCAGGAACAGACTGAGCAGATCAGTGGTTCTCCACTCTGCTTGCACACCATCTTCAAACAGGGAGCTTTTAAAAAATCCTGATGCCCAGGCATCTCCCCAGGCAAAAGAAATCAGGATCAGGAGGGGGCCTGGGTTTGGCATTTTTTAGAAGCTGCTCCGGTGATTCCAATGGGCAGGCAGGAGGGAGAACCTCTCATCTAACGGATTTCTTTCAGCCTCTGCAGGTTTTGCTTCTTTAATTCTTCCTTCATTTTCTTATCTCTTTCTTTTTCAAGTTTTTCTCTGCTTTCTTTTTCTGCTTTCCCTGTCTCTCTTTTAGGTCATGACTTGAACTAGATGAGGCATCAGCTTAGGCCTCCATTTCCCCCAAAGACTAGTTAGTCATAATTTTTCAAGGGAAATGTCCATTCATGGAACTTTCAAAGCCCCAGACCTCTCACAGCTGCCCGGAATGTTGAGGAACCCTGTTTGATAGAGTCAATTTCTGTTGGAGGAGGTAGTCAAGAGGATATGACCACTATTGACCCTCAAACTGGACCCGTGCAATCAGAGGCTTCTCACCCCCAATCCTGTTCTTGGCATATACATTCTGCCTACTGTTTCCACAGTGGGAGCTGCTCCAAGGACATAACCTGGAGAAAGTAAGCTTTTGTTGACACCATCTGGACTGAATACATGACTAAACCCGGTTAAGGCCTCTATGCAAATTTTGAAGATTCTGGCAGGCAAGTACAGAGGTCTGCTTGTTTTGGCAGCCATCCAAGACAGGCCTCATAAGTAAGTTCCTTTGCTTATGAAAAGAGCCACCTCCAATCTGGAGTGGTCTGTCTCTTTCTTCAGTCTCTTCTTGCCTTCTACGTTTGGGGGCTGGTTTTAGATTACACCCAGGATGCTCCTCAGGTTATGAACCAACATCTGGTGAGCCAGCCCGGAGACAGAAGAAATGGGCCTTGGGCAAGAGGCATCTGTGGGGAAATCCCAAGCTGGCCGTCGACCAGGTGGGACAGGTGGCCCATATGTTAGCTGCTTGTGGACCAGTGGATGAATGTGGGAATGCCCCCCTGTGCCAGCAGCTCTAATGTGCTTCTTAGCGGAACTGCATGGAGCACACTATGGCAGAGAAGGGAAACGAATGGCTTTTGCAGTGAGCTGGCCTCTCCTGTGGGCAGTTCAGCTGGCCGCTGTTGTCCCAAGAGGGGCTGAAGCTTGAGTTAGCCCGTTGGAAGAGGAGCTGGACTTAGAGAAGGCCGTGCACGTGTCCACTACTCCACTAGCTTCAGGGCTGGCAGACACGGTGGAAGAACCAAACAGTACATTGGAAATCGTAGCCTGCCACTGTGCAAAGCTGGGCGGGCACCAGCTGTCTGAGCGCTGGCGACAGCCTGATTAGGATGCAGAGAGGAAGAATCCCTGGGAAAGTGAGGGGAGCAAAGGGGAGGATGTCGTGGCAATTGACAATGAAACAGACAGAGTGCCTCATGCCATCTGGCCTCTAATACAAAGGAATTAAAAATAGCAATTCCCTAGACTTCTGATAATAGAGAAATATAACCTAAAACCCACAGGAGAAAACTTGCATTCTTTCTCTGACCCCTGAGGTTGTAAATCATATCATGTCTTTGAGATATAAACACCACGGGAGATAACTAAAACACTGCCCACAGAAACTGAAAAAAAGAAAGGAAGGAAAGAAGCTTTTTAAAATACAGACTGCTATAGACGCTCCCTTGCCCAAATTTTAATCCACAGCCTTCACAAGATTGTTAATCAAGGGCAAATACAAATCTTAAAAATCTTCTCCACAAATATTAGTAAAAAGCTTTAGCCGTATGAGTGGATACCTGATTCACGGGTAAAGTTTTGGAATAACAGCTATGGGGTCTCTGTGTCTGTCTGTATGTTTACGTATGTCTATGATATATGTTATGTATGTGTGATATTTTCTACCTCTGGAGTGTATTGACAAACTTTTTGTAAAAGAGCTCTATTTAATTGTCCTAAAGAAAAAATAAACTTTAATATCGATGATGTATTTATGTAAAACTGAAACTTAATTTTCTTTCATCTGCTGAAAGGAGAAAGTTTTTTCGGACTATTGGTCTTTTCTTGATGAGATTGTGAAAGGTTTGTCTTTACCTCATAAGTGATTTGCCTAGAATAAAAATGTATATTCTGTGTTTTATCAAAATAATTTCTTCTACTTCATGTTGTTTTGTCAGGTCTTTAATTACTTAAGAAAACGGCATCTTCTCTACTAATGAACTAAGTTTTTTTTACAACTAAGTAATTTCCTGTATTTGCCTTTGAGGTCTTTATCCTCACTTTGGTTAAATGGATAACTAAGTGTTGCGGTGCAGTGACCTATGATCCTATTTAATCAAGTTTTTTAAACATATTGATATTTTTGACAAACCTTCCAAAAATCAAATACTAAATAAAGGTATTGACCTTGAACTAACTTTGGGATTTTCCAGAGGGTCTCCGAAACATCTCAAAAGATGTGTTCTCTCTCCTAATAAGAGATATTAAACTAATTAGGCTTATTTGATATGTCAAATAACATGGGAAGCATTGTCAAATAAAAAGTGATGCTAAACTATCTTTATTATCTTGTATAAATGTATGATATTATTATAAGTGTTCCTTCCAAAGCGCATCTTCAAGGAAATTCATGGAAAAGACCGACAATTACAGGTTTCTGATAACTAAGATCACTTTGCCTTCATGTGGGAAGGACTTTCAAGTGCTTCCCAAGGCTACCTGCACAGCCTACAATGTCATGGACAGTAGCCCAAGACCTGTCCCTGTTCTCTGTCCCCATATCAGTAAAATGGTCCTATTTCATTGATGCTATAATGTTAACATGTGAAGACTTGCCTCTGCTGCAGTACACCTCAGCAGACTTCCCTGGAATATCTGTGACGGAGAGGATCAGTGGTGAACCCACAGAAAATTCAAGGCCCAGGCACTGCAGTAAAGTTTTTGGGAGTCATTTGATCAAGTAAGACCTGAATTGTCTCAGAAGCTGTGACTGATAAGGTGCAAGCCAATCCAACCCCTAAGAACAGGAAAGAGGTACAAGGCTTTGCAGGGATTTTGGGGTTTTGGTGAACTTTTATTCACCACCTGGCACAATGCCTCTGTCTCTTATACTGCCTGTTGAATATAGCATGCGTGTGGAACTGGGAATCAGAGCAGCAAGCCACCTTTGAGGAGGCGACAATACTAGTGAAACAGATTAAAGCTCTGGGCATCACCCAAGCAGGGATACAATTTCAGTTGATGTGTCTGTGATTCTGGAAGATATGGGTTGGACACTGTGGCAGAGAACAGAAGGACAGCATACCCCTAGGGCTTTGATCCCAGCTCTGGAAGGGGGCAGAAACCCAACATGCCTCCATAGAGCAACAGCTCCCAGCAGTGTACACAGTGCTCCTCCAGGTAGAGCTCCTATGTAGGAACAGCATATCATGGTAAGAACTTCCCTTCCTCTCAGGGGGTGAGTTGAGAATATGTTCCATCTACCCACCTCTGCCATGGCTCAAACTCCCACTTTGACTAAGTGGCATGCCTATTTGCAGCAGAGGAACACCCTGTCCACCAGCCCACTGTCTCTAGAAATGTGGGTGCTACTAGCCCTGCAGAGTATGTAGAGCCTCCTAATGCCCACCCCTATTCCCGTGGTGGCCCCTGTGTCCTGTAGAGGGGCAATGGGGGAAATTATTACTGATGCCTGGTATACAAATACCTAGAAACAGGAATAAACCACAGCAGCCAGTGGGCAGAAGTCAGAGTGGTTTGGCTGGTGATCACTCATGAGCCCTGGCTGTTAACACTTTGCACTGATACTTGGGCTGTTCCAAAGGGATTAATCCTATGGCTTAGACAAGGGAAGCTGAAGGGATCATGAATTAGCCCTTGTGGTGTCAGGATATGTAGAAATATATTTGGCTTTACCTGTAAGAGCCTGAGGCAGTTCTCAATGTCTTCTGTATTCCAGCTCCTAAGGTGCTGACACCCCCTGGCAATCAGGGAGCTGATGCACTAGCCCAGGTATGAGCCCTAGCATCTGACCTTCAGTAGATACAGCAGATAGGGTGCATAGAAAGAGCGGCCACCATAATGCCCAGGTGGGATGGCATATTGCCCAAGATGCCAGATTGCCCTTGAAATACAATGACTTGGTTAATGCAATAATAGTATGTCCTGTGTGGTTTAAACAACACCAAAGGCAATTGCCAAAGGAGTCTGGGGCCATCCACCAGATCCCTGCCATTGAGTGATGGGCAAATTGGTTATATTGCTACTCTTCTTCTGAGTGAGGGTTCTAAATATGCTTTGGTTTGCGTGGACACGGCATCTGGCCTAACCCAAGCTTTTCCCTGTCATCAAGCAAACCAAACTGCCACCATTAAGGGATTAGAGAAGGTAAGTACCATGTATAGATACCCTCATCAAATAGACAGTGATCAGGGGTCACATGTCAAAAATCATGACATATAAGATTGGGCAAAAGTACATGACATTGAATAGAGGTTCCATCTCCCCTATCAACTACAAGCAGCAGGGTTGGTAAAAAGGAAGAATGGAATATTAAAGCATCAGATTAAATTACTAATGGGTAAAATCACCTTGGCCAGGTGGACTAAAGTACTGTCTCAGGTCCCCAGTAGGGCCTTTTGCCCCCTATGCCAGACTGGGAATCCCTGCCAAGATACCTAATAGCATAAAGGTATGGAAGTTACAGGAAACAGCCATTGCTACGACTCTCACTATAGATCTGTGTGCTATGCAGTTGAGGACGTCAAGCCCCATCATGCCTAGGAAAGGAGTTATCTATTGAAATTTGCAATGGGACACCCCACCAGGATGGGTGAGTTACTTCACACCTCTGAGTGAGGGGGCACTGCTCAATCTCCACTGGGATCTGGTTGTCCTGCTGTAGGCTGCACCTTCTGAAATGCACTATACCCAGAATGGAACACCCACCATTGAAAGAGAGGAGAAGAGGGGTGTTCTAGTCTGGCATACACCATCCCCAGTCTGTCTCCTCATGTCTGACAGTGCTGCCTCTCCTGGCCAACATGTACGATATGCACAACCAGGTCAAGATCCTAAAGCCGCCAACCTCCCTGTCTTCAAGGCCAGGCAGGCACATTCTGTTTTCCACTGGTGATATCATTTGGCTGCCATCTTTGTTTCCTCCATT
The DNA here is from genome assembly GCF_057802395.1 of Ceratotherium simum simum. Lineage (NCBI taxonomy): Eukaryota > Metazoa > Chordata > Mammalia > Perissodactyla > Rhinocerotidae > Ceratotherium > Ceratotherium simum. The sequence goes on along the minus strand of NC_141929.1, from coordinate 30,358,802 downwards.
GACCTGGGGGACATTATAGCACATATAAAGGCCTTTACTAAATTCACCCAGCAAGCCTTAAATGATAGCGAACAAAGTCTGCTCTTACAGAACACTGAAATGTCTCTAATGAGAAAAGCTGTCCTTCAAAATAGAAAGGCATTGGATGTTATTATTGCCTCACGAGGATGCACCTGTGCCATAATACAGACAGAATGTTGTATGTTCACACCTGATGAGTCTCCTGATGTATCATCTTTATTAAATCACATGAGGGCCAAGTGAATGCCCTGAGTGATTCAACCCCCAGCCTAGGGGACTTAATAAATCAGCAGTTTGGATCATGGGGCTCTTGGTGAAGAAAATTGTTTTGGGAATCATTATCTTAATCTGTATGTTCTCTTGCAACAACCTATACTGTTGTTATGGTATCTGCCTCCAGTGCAGCCAGATAGCTGCCAAATGAGCTGCCTCCATGCTAGTGAAACTCCTTGCCGACTTCTCAGGGTACATTGCGGACGAGGGGTGTGTGAGATTGTAAGAGCCAGTCACGAGCGGTGGAGTGTTGGAAGAGGTGATCAAAAGGATGTGACCACTGGCTGACACTGAAGCTGGGCCTGGGCACACAGAGGCTCTTTACCTGACCCCCATCCTTGGAATGTACGCTCCGCCTACCATTCCCACAGTGGGGGCTGTTCCAAGGACACAGCCTGGAGAGACTAAGGTGTTGTCGAGACCATCTGGATGGCATCCCTGACTGAACCTACTTAAGGTCTCTATATAAACTTTTAAGATTCTGGTGGGTGGGTATGAGATCTACGCACATTGCAGCCACCCAAGACAAGCCTTATAAGTAAGTTCCCTTGCTTATTAAAACTGCCGCCTGCCAATCTGGAGTGATCTGTCTCTTTCTTCGGTCTCTCCTTGCCCTCCATGAACAGGGGCCTGCTTCAGATTACACCAGGGAAGCTCCTGAGGTTGCAAACCCTGGAGCTGTGGGGAGGGGGAGCAGCTGCTGGCAGATGCAGAAGGACAGGGAATAGAGAGTGTGCTTAAGAGGAAAAGAGCCAGTCCTGAGTGGAGGAGGTGAATCTGGGGTGGCCAGGCAGTGAAGTTGAAAGACCCCAGCTTAGGGGCAAAGTGGTCTCAGCGTGGCTCCAGTAGTTTTGTCAATGTTGTCTGTGTGACTTTGAGGCAGTTCCTTCCCCTCCATTTGTCCATATATAGGGGTGGTCATGTGTCTTCCCTGGAGCCCTTCTAACTTAAATGTGGTAGTGGACACTACTGATGCACTGCTCATACCCACTGTAAACTCACTGATCCCATAACCCTGGTGGCTTCCCTCCACAGGCACCTGTGACTCTTCCTGAGGGTTTTCTCCGTGGACCAGGTCTTGGTGCTGAGAAGGAGAAGCCCTTGATGATTGACAGCTGGGAGATGGCGTGTAAATATCCCACTTTCTCACTCTTCTGGAGGAGCTGTCCCAGCACTTCCTGGGGTCACTGACCTCCCAAATAAACTACTGCACTCAGATCCTAGTCTCAGGGTCTGCTCTCAGGAGGATCAAACCCAAGACATATGCTGGGCCTCCGTGATTCTGTTATTAGGTGCAGACACATTGAGGATTGTTATGTCTTCTTGTGTATTGAACCCTTTGTCATTATGTGATGCCCCTCCTTTATTTTTCCTGTAATATTCCTTCATCTAATATTAATATAGTCACCTCAACTTTCTTTTGATTAGTATTTGTATGGTATATCTTTTTCCTTCCTTTTACTTTTAACTTATCTGTTTCTTTATATTTAAAATGTGTTTCTTGTGGATAGCATGTTATGAATCACCCTGCAAATACAGGAGGCCTCCTCTCCCTCAAAGTTTGGATAATATGTTGAGACTGGTGATGCTACACACACACCAAGAAAGCATGAGAAGTTTTATCACTTATTAGTTGAGGTCTCTGGGGAGAGCAGGGTGACCTCTCAAGAGGTTCTGAAATGGCTCCACAGAGCAAGGAAGGAGACAGGTTTGGGATTTACTGTGGTTAGGGCCTGGGCCTGTGGTGAGAATTCCCACATGGGCAGGATGTTCCATGGTTTGAGTCTTCTGCCTGCAACAGAGGAGGAAGCATCCGGGCTTTCTCATCAGCTCGTCCACACGTGGGGAGACAGGGGAGACGGAGGGATGAGGCTTTTCTCCACTGGAAAAATGGAGTCAGACTCCTCTTTACAGAGGATTCAGTTGGGTCGTGCTTATTTTTTTTGTCTAATCCGGCAATGTTTGTCTTTTAATTGGTGTGTTTAAAACACTTTCAGTTAACATAATTACAGATGTGGTTTGGATCACAATCTGTCATCTTGGTAGTTCTTTTCTACTTGTTCACGTCTCCTGTGTCACTCTTTTCCTCTTTGCTTGCTTTTCGATTGAGTATCTTTTATGATTCCATGTTGTCTCCACTATTGCGTCATTGTTCATATCTCTTTTGAGAAATCATTAGTAGTGGCCCTGGTATACAATGCACATCTCTGATTAATCACATTCTACCTTCAAACAATCTAATACCTAATACTTCACGTGAAGGGTAAGAACCTCACAAGAGTGAACTTTAACTTCTCTCTTCCTATCTTTTATGCTATTTTTGCCGTGTATTTTGCTTTTACATACGCTCTAAACCCACAGTTCATCGGTGCTATGTTTGCTTTAGACAGTGATTAAAAAGAACAAAAAGAAATTTTAATTTCCCTATATTTTAAAGATTTCTGTACGTTTTCACTTCTTTGATCTTCATTTGTTTTTCTGACAAGCTTTTGTTTCGTATCATATTTCTTCTGCATGAACAACTTCCTTTAACATTTCTTGTAGCATGGGTATGCTTATAAAATCTCTCCGTTGTTTTTCTCAAGTCTATTTTCCTTCCCTTATTTTTGAAAAATATTTTCACTTGATACAGAAATCTGGGTTGAAAGTTTTTTCTTGCAGTGCTATTTAAAGAAGCCACTCCATTATTTTCTGGTTTGCGTAGTTACCAATAAGAAATCTGCTATTTTTCTTTTCTTTGTTTCTCTGGATATAATACCTTTTTCCTCTGGTTGCCCTCAATATTTTCTCATTATGCTTCTAGATGTGTATGCTGTTGTTTAATCCTGCTTGGAGTTTACTGATCTTCCTGGATCTTTGCTTTGATGTCTTTCATTATTTTTGGTAACTTCTCAGCCATTATGTTTTCAAATATCTTTTCTGCTACTTCTTTCCTTCTGGGATTCTACTTACACGTATGTTGGACCATGACATATTGTCCCACATCTCTTAGATCCTCTGTCCTGGGTTTTTTTTCACTCTCTTTTTTGATTTTTTTTATTTAAATGGGTAATTTATATTGACCTCTCTTCACGTTCCCTCATTCTTTCCTCAGCCATGTCAAGTGTACTGATAAACCCATGGAAGGTATTCTTCATCTTTGTTATTATGTTTGAAAAGTTTCTAACATTTCCATTTGCTCTTTGTTAAATAGTTTTTATCTCTCCAGGGATGCTACCCATCTGTTCATTTATGTTTTCCATATAATTATTGTAGATTGCTAGTTTGTATGTTCTAACACCTGAATGTGGATCTGTTGACTGCTTTTTCTTTTGTTAGTGGAAATTTTTTTTCTTGCTTTTTAGTGTGTTTGTAGTTTTGGATGAAGAATCTAGAGTCCTCCTCAACAGCATATGTAGGAGAACAGAATCTGAAGTAAATATTATTTAAGACTGGAAATGAGCATGCATCTTCTTTTGTGAGACTAATTGTGTGTTTGTGTGTTGGGAGAATTGCGTTAATTCATCAGGAGTTGAGCAGGGCTTGGGTTTCATCGTAGCTATGGTCATCTTCAGTGCACCACCTGATTCAGATTCTTCTAGGGTTACCTTGTGCTTTGGCAAGGGCTGCTGAAAGGTTTCCCTCAATGTTCCAGTTCAACCCTCAGCTTTAGCCCTGCCCTGTGCACCCGCCCCTCAGAGAGGGTCTCTCTCCACACTTTCTCCTCCCTCAGTGGTAGATTTCTGCTGCTCAGTACTTGGTGTGTGCTAAGTCTAGGGGGTATCCAGGAGTGGTTTCTCTTTTCTTGGTCCAGCCTCAACCTTAGGCAGACCCTATGTCCCCTGGTTGTGGAGAGTGGGCTTTCTCAGTGATTCTGCCCCTCCCCAGGAGTAAAAGGCCTCTGATGACCAGGACCCAGGATGATCTCCTGTCCCTCTCCCAGGGGCAGATTGTTTTTAAATTTTCCTTTTCCTCAGCCTCAATAAGTCTTCCCCAGGACCTGAGAGAGGTGAGTTTGCTGCCCTTTTCCCAGTGGTTTAGGGTTTTCCTTCCTTAAGGGAGAAGTCTCTGAGCAGAGCTCCATGCCTGTACCCCTGAGACAGGCTTTCTCTTGTCTTAGTATCTGCTCCCTGTCTTTCTCAGGATCCCCTGATGGAGGTCCTTGGAGAAGAGTCTGTGTAATCTCCCCCATGGGTCTGAGGCTCCGGAAGATCTTGTACTCTCATACTAGCCCACAATTGGCCTTTAGCACTTGATTAGAATTTTTAGAGTAATTCTACTCACATCTATGGTGACCCCATCTTCTGCCTGTAGCAGATGGTAAGTCAGCATTCGCATCCCATCTCTCCTCCAAAGTCCCTGTCTTCCTGAGATTTCAGGATAATTGTTCATCTGCAATCTCAGCTCTTTGAATGGTGCAGGAAAAGTCATGATTTTGAGGATAATCCAGCTTTTTCTTGCTGTTAGAGTGGGAGTGACACTACTTAGAACTTTCTACATCCCAGCAGAAGCGAGACGTCACCCCAGGGATTCTGAAAGAGGCAGTATTAGGGCAACAGGTTAGCAGCTCACTCCAAGGTGGTCACTGCTTGGACCTGAAGTGGTCCAGGCTACAGAAGAGGATCAGATGAGTTGTTGGAAGAGATATCCACTCAGAGGGGCCTGGGAGGATACTGTGTATGTTGAAGAAAGAATTATAGACCTGTGGAAGGGTCAGTAGGGGCCACACAACAGTGCCACAGGGTCACCATGGCACATCCCCCCTCTCCTTCTCCAGGTACATCCTCAGTCTGTGCCACCTCCACCTCTACATTTAGCACCACATGGAAAGAGGGACACCGTACTCTGGCCACCCCACATCCTGTTGTTGGAAGTTGTTGTGGGGCCATAGACGTGGAGCAGATGCATAGTCCACCTTGGCAGCCGCCAGGGCCTAGCCTGCTAGACTCTGTTTGTCAAGAGGCCAAGACAGACTCACCAGAGGCACCTTCCTGCTGATGGTGCCCTCTCTCTTCATCCTCCTCTCTCTAAGGAGGATGGCTTAATCTCCAGCCCAAGACACAGACACTAACTTGGTCTCTAAAAAAACATTTATTCCCAAAATTGAGGCCACAGATACAGATATTCTCCCTCACAGGCCTCTGCTTACTCCCACCAGACAATTCCCAAGCCTCCACAATAAGATGCCTCTTTGGCCCATAAACATCTTCTGTAGAATACCTCTGTCTGTGTTCTCCCAGGCCTCTGAAGCCAGGTGGTCTTCCCGTTCACATTTCAGTGTCTTTCTGGGGTGGCTCTTCTGTTGCCTTCTTGACCAAGAGCTCTGTCCAGAAAGCCACTTCCTTGTCTTTCAGCTTCTGGCCTGCCTGGGTGGTGATGCCAATCTGAAGGTACCCTTCCTTCTGGTCGTACATCGGCCAAGGGGGCAGTCCCTCCCCATTGGGGTTCCTGAGAATAGAATCATATAGAAATTCCCCAAAGCTACTGTGTGCTCTCAAACAACCTTTTGAGATTTTCAAGGAACCCCTGGCTTCATCTCTTCCAAGAGGCTCATATGCCTCCAGAGACAGGGAGCTCACCATCTCCTGGGCAGCCTGTCCATTTTTAGAGAGCTCTCACATTAGAGGCCAGAGGGCCGAGAGTTTGACCATCAAACATCAGAAGCTGCCCCTTCCGGATAGATATGCCCTACTCCTTCCCAACCAACCCTGCTCCATCTTTTCCACCAGTCTCACCCATTCCGTGCAAAGTTGGCCCAGAATTTCATCACCATCTTGCTGAGTTCAATCTCCTCTTCCGAGGCACCCTCTGTTGGGAAGAAGACAAAAAGCCTTTGCAATTCAAAGTGTGGGTCATGGACCTGCAGCAGCAGCACCACTTCAGAGCTTGGTAGAAATTCATAATCTGAGCCATTTCTCCAGATCTACTGAGTCATAAGTTGCATTTTAATAAGATCCTGGGCAATTTATGTGCATTTTAAGCTGGAGAGTTACTGATCAAGGACACAGTGAAGGGCTGCAGTCAGTCCCTGAGTGAGCTGCCTTTGTCTTCTGTGCCGACCAGCCCCGCCTCTCTCCCCTTCAGGGTGGCAATGCCACACCTCAGGGTTTCCACTACAGTGACCTCACTTCCCAGGACTGCTCTCCTTTGCGTCTTTTCTCAGTATCTTCCATCTACCCACATATACATAGAATCTGAAAAATAACAGAGCTGCAACGGCTGTAAGGAGTCACCAACCAGGAAATGCCTTGAGGTGGGTCACACACGAGTTGTCTTTAATTGCATTTACTTAAGGAATTGAAGACATTTGTGAAAGTAATTTTTTTAATGTCATATTTCTAAATATATTAAATTTAATAAGATATGAGTTTTAGATAGATAGATAGATGGTTGGATAGATAGACAGACACACATTAGCCCTGATTCAGGGTCAACACCCACTTTAACGTTACTCTCACTCACATTCTGATATGCTCTTGTGAGTGGGAAGTAGACGGTGGCATCCTAGCCCTGGAGCAGGGCCCTGCAGATGACCCACTACCTGTGATATTGATGCCCGGGTATGGATCCTTGTAGTGACCATGAATGAGGGCACATGGATACACATTCTCTATCATACATCTTAGAGCAATAGAAAGGTGGGAACATTTGTAGTTCAACCCTGTTATGGTGAATTTGGGACACTAAGACCTGGAGAGATGGAGGAACTTGCCCAAAGCTACCAGACTGAGAACTGAACCCAAATTTCCTAATCCCGAGTTTGTAGACACCAAAGGGCCATCACCTTTTAAAAATGGTGCCCCGAAGACTGAGAAGATCTCATCCCCGTGGTCTCCTATCACCGTCTTGGGTCTCATGTCTGATGAGAAGCTTGGGCGATACTGAAACTCATACACATAGGTGGGGGCTCCGGCATCTGAGAAGACATGGATTCATGCACAGTTCATTTTACCTCACACACACCTGGATGGTATCAAGGTCTCCAGGGGCCTTGAGCACTCAGGGAATTGGTGGCAAACCTGGAGCCTGAGTACACAACAACAACAATATTAATAACAGCTGCCATTGTGAGTGCCAACTGTGTGCTGGACACCGTGTGGCTCTGTGGGAAACCTCTAGTTATCAGCATAATAGAGAAATAGTGTTTCAGAAAAGTTCCATGACTTGCTTAAGGGCACATAGCTGGTGGAGGTGAACTTGGATTTGAGCCAAGTGTTTGTTGAATGAATGAATATTGAATGAATGAATGAATGAATTTTGAAACCTTCGGTAAATCCATTCAAAATAACTATCATTTTGGGGGCACTGGATCAATTCACATGAACTTTTTTGCCTACTGATGCATTCACACTCAAGTACATCTACATACATACAGTTTACACCACTGTATTTCATTGATAATAGGCTAGTTTTCATTCTCTTGGAGAATATCTGCAGCTCACTCTGTGTCTTCAATTCTGCCCAGTTTTGAGTGTTTCCAGTGTTTTTCTCACTATTCTGAGAAGAGTGAAGCAAATCCAAGTTGCTGGCCTAAAAGTGCAGATATTTAAATACAAACATATGCAGAGGGGGGACAATCTGTCTCTTGTGTCTCAGGAAACCACAAATTCAGCCTTTCCTATTTCCCTGTCACCTCACATGTCTTGCCTCCTGCTTGGCCTGGGCAGTGTTGAGGTGGTGAACAGAGAAGAGGGGCTGAGGAAGGAGAAAGTTGCCTCTCTCCTGCCTCTCTCCTCCTCCCCCTGCCTCCTCTCTCACCTCCTCCCTCCAAGCCCCAGAGATGTCAGCTTTCCTGCTGATGCTTCCCCGGAGCTGCCATCCCTGCTCCTTCATGGCTAACTCATGGGCAACCCGGCCATGGAGATGGGCACTTTGTGTGGATCATGAGGCCCACAGTGAGTGACTCCAACGGAGGAAGGGTCAGGCCTCAAGTCAGCTGGCGGAGAAATGTTACAACTTTTTCACCCCTTGGGTACAGTAACAAATTTGGAAAAATGAAGAAAAAAGAGAAATGACCTCAAAGATCACTTAAAATCCACCACTTAGAGAGAACTCAGTTAATAATTTATCATATATTCCTTTTATATTTATAAAATTGGGACAACATTGTATATGTTATGATTACAATCATTTCTTCACATCATAGAATATCCATCCACAAAATGGTTTAACGATATATTCCATCCTGGCATGAGGATGTAGAATAATTCATTTAATTACCTCCCTCATTCCCATCATTGCACCCTTGGTTTAGCAAGGGGAGTTGTTTTGAATAAGCAATGCTCTGTGGTTCTGTAATCCACTTGTTAATCCTCCTGCAAGCTCAAGTAGAACTCACTGAAAGGAGAGGGTTTAACCTTACATCTGCCACTGAGAAGTTTTAGAAAGGAACTCAGAAGCCAACCACAGAGGAAAGACCTTTTTTCTGTAAGCTAGAGAACTTATTTTTGGCAGGGTGCTGCCCAAAATATATTCTTCCTCTTCTTTTTTTTTTTTTTTTTTAACATTCTGCCTAAAACTCTTGAGATTTATAAAATTCCTACAATCACAACACAAGTCTTCAAAAGAAAGTAGGGCACAGATTTGGATAATGACAATTAGGAACAACAAGAGAAGGAGAGGGAGGGAGAACAGTAGTAATCAAAAATACACAAATTGAAAATGTGATTTTCTTTTTAGATGAGGAAGGGCTTATGAAATTGGCAGCATTATTTTTATTTTTTAATCTGAGTATCCCAAGTGGGAGAATTAAGGAATCCACACTCTTAAACACTGGAAACCAATTTCACAAGCAGTATCAAGAACTTAAAATACTCCTACTTCCAAGCCTAGTAATTTCATTTCTAAAAACCAATCCTAAGAAATTTATTAGAGACTAGATTAAAGATTTGTGCAAATAAGACTGACCATAATGTTTTTGCACCAATAAAATATGAGCAGCCACACTAAATATCCAATAAAACAGGAATAAGAAAAGTTTAATGCATCATTGCATGAAATAATGGATGTTTTTGATGAGTTTTTATTGACATTGAGGAAATGCCTGCAATATAGTGTTCTATGAGCAATAAATTAATTTTTAAATTATATGTAAGATTTGGAAATATTATTAGAAGAAAATATATCAAAAATTTATAGCAAATACTTGTAGGTGAAGGAGTTATGAGCAATATCTGGTTTCTTCTGTATGTGTTCCCAGATTTCAAAACTTTCTACCACTATAAGATATTATTATATATTATTATACAGTAATTTTATATTCAGAAAAGTTCTTTTTTCTCAAAAAGTGAGTGAGAAAAATATGAATGAAAGAATAACCTTGATAAAATCTGTGTAGTCCTGTCAAAAGACCTTGAACTCAAGTCATGAGAGATCAGATAAAAACACACAAGTCCAGTATGGCTGGACAGGAGGATGATGCAGCCAGGGATACCACAAATCAGACACATAGAAAGGGGAAAGACCAAGTTTATGAAAGAATACATTTGACCCCAGGTGGCCCCTGGCTGAAGAGTTTCATCAGGACACTCTGGAGGAGGACGTGTTAACCAGCACCTGTACTTTACTGTCCTGAGTGCTTTGGCATATAGTAGGTCAGCTGTAGATACTTTTTATCATTCTTATAACATCCCGAATTTATAACCCTTCCAGCATGGTTAGAAAGAGATGTCTGGACCAGGGAACCATTTCCTGGCTTGCAGACTAGGTGAAGGAGGGCTCCTAGAAAAGGAAGTGTCCTATGAGGACCTCAAAAAGACAGCCAGAAGGGACACCTCCTCTCTAGGTGAACTCATCCACCCCTGAAGTCACACCCCACCTACACACCTCAGGTCAATGTTGGAAGGCCCTGTGGTAGACCCAGCACACACTGGGATGGACAAAAGTCATCTGGAGATACTGAGATTCTCCAGACCACCTGTCTTCTCACCTCTCACTGCTCACTCCTTTTGTTTCCCTTGGTCTCTGGCAACCCTTCTGATCCTGTGTTTTGCGTCACTGTACCACAGCTTCCCCAGTTAACAAATTAGTTTGAAGCTAGCTCTGATCTTGGAAGTCTTCCCAGAAACGTCTTCCAAGATGTACTCTCTAGCCCCACAGGCCACAAAAACTTCAGTTGAGGAGTCACTGTAGCAGATGCTGTGGGTGCCTTGCCACATGCCCTACTTCTGGGCATGACTTCCATCTCTGGCATCCGTAGCTCTTTGCCTGAGGTCTTTGGCCATCATAGACCACTCTGTCCATGTGTATAGCAGGTCAAAGCACCAGAGAATTAACAACCCCTTGGGAACAGCCTTCAACCAATGACTAGTGGGAGTTGGAGGATAAATACCCCAGCTCCCATGCTGCTAACTTGGGATAAGCCTGAGGCTTATGTAGTTTCTGTACATCTTCTGTACAGAAGCCTTCTGTAGTTTTCCCAGATCTCCCCAGCTACAGTATCCACAGTGGATACTAGCTTGAGACTGCAGCATAGATTGGCTTCCTTCTCCTTCCTGTGTCACTTCTGCACTCCTCTACTGGTGTTTCCTGGGATCACCTCTCAAATAAACCACTTGCATTCAGGACCTTTTCCCAGAGTCAGCTTCTGGCATAAACTGACATAGGACGACATCCCACCCTAAGCCATATGGAATCAGCCTTGGAGGCTCGACTCTCAGCAGTCTCCACATATCTGTCTATGCTGAGGGGTGGGCAGGATAGACAGCAAAGCTGGTGAGATCAGTGTCCCTTTCCTGCCCAACCTCTGGGACTCACTTCTGTGGAGACGGGCCACAGTCACAGATGGGACACAAAACATCGCATCTCCGATCAAGTCCAGGAAGAGGTCTTTCTTTTTGACAGGGTCATCGGTCCCTCCTAAGTACTTCTCAGTGGCTGCTGGAGTCAGTTCCTCAGGGATGTTCTGAAATGGATCAAGAGTGAAAGTGACCACCACCCCTGGTGATTGACACGGCTTCTCTTCTTGTGTTAATGGTGAACCTCTTGATTCCTGTGCAACCACCCACTACCCTAGGGTAGCTGATGAAAAAGGAAGAAAAATGGGAGCAGAACCCTCCAGCACCAGTCCTCATTCTGCATTTAGTTGCTTTGTGATTTTGGGCAAGCCCCTCCCCTCTTTGGGTCTCTGTCAGTTTCTGTGATTCCCTAGACTCTTACAAGGATGGGGTAGGACTTCCACAAGAGTGACGTGGCCGTTTTCTGGTCCAGCTTGCCTTCAGAGAGTGGGTAGCCCATCATCTGTTAAAAAAATGGTTAAACAATTGTGAATCATTTGGAAATAGCAGAAGAACAAAACTGACCAACTGACTAAACCAATGCAGGCTGAAGGTAACCTTGTCATGGCTTGACGGGCATGGGTCTTTGATGAGTTGGGCAAACTCAATGAATCAAATGGACTTATTATATCCAGAAACTCAAGGAGTGAAAAGAGGATAAAGTAAATGTTAAGACAAGCTGTCCCAGTCCTTTGCAGTATGTATGTGTATATATATTTCAGGCTAGAGTCCCCACAATGGTCATCAAGACAGTGAGGAAGGATTTAAGCCAGGCTAGAGTTGAAGTAAAGGGCTCTGAGTAGAGGACACAGACTCACAAATGCCCTCCCAGTCTCAGTTGACTGAGGAAGCCCCAAATCCTGCCATATGGCTCTGGTCCTTCAGAATAACCTCAAATTGTTCTGAAGTGAGAACTGCAGAGCTATGCACGTAACAGCTCCATCCAAACCTCTGGACTAAGGGACTTGACCAAACTCTGACAAGGTTTCTATCAGCTTAAGGCCCTGTCCCTAGGATGACCCAGCTTCTCTTAAAATGCCTGCCTGAGAAAGCTCCCTGCTGTCAGGAGAATTTACTGTTTGTTCCAGCCAAAACCTGGTGATAGGTTGATGGATTCCTGAACATCTTCTTAGAGCAGTTCCTTTAGAAATCTTGTAATTACAAATCCTTTCTCTGCCCTTTGAGATGTAAATCTACATCCTAAACTGTTTCCTCAAGGACCTGAGAGTCATCCCTTTGAAATGCAAACCATCAGGGGATGAATCTTGTTCTCTCTCAGTCCCTGTGGGAGGATAAAGACCTAACTTCTTTGGGAACTTTGCTTCAATTTATACAACTGCCTCCTGTCATGAGACAGGAGAGTTTGTTTCTCCTCTGGATAGGTACCAATTAACAAATCCAGGTGGAACAGTCACATGGACAAACCCCCCTCCCACCCCACAGCCTTTCCCTGAGCACAGCCAGCCTTTAAATAGGCTCCAGGCTTCTGTTTCAGGGACTTGAGCTCAGTTCACCCTGGACTCTTTTCCCTACTGCAGTGGTTAACTGAATAAAACCTGTCCTCACCACTTCCACTAGTGTCGGCTTTGTCTATCTTTGGCAGAAGGGGAAGCCCTTCCTAGCTTTTAGCAGTCAATTTTAACTCAAGAGGAAGCAGGCTCCTCTCAACTTTTCCACTTAGATGACTAGGATCATGTGTGGGATTTATGGAGAATCTATGAAAGCACCAAGCCCAAGAAGAGAGGCTGCAGGATCCCAGGGCTCACTCTCCTTAACTCCTGAGCTCCTTCCCCTGTCCAGGCCTCGGTTCTCTTATTTGCCCAGTGATTGTCTCTACAGACCCCCCTGCATCGATATTTCAGGATTCTTGGATTGGGAGACAATCAGAGAGCGTTTGGGGAGAGGACCGTCCAGGGCCCCACACCCAGGTGACAACTGGGCCATCGCTGAGAAGGTTTCTAGGGAAATATCTACTTGTGTGAAGGGGTCAGTTGCTCTGGACCCCAATGGGTGTCTAGAGAAGGAGGAGCTACTGAGACCCGAGATCAGAGAGGTGATGTGAGGGGCAGGGGAGGTGAGTCTGATTCCAGCACATCCTCACCGTTGGAAGAAACCAGCCAAACTCTTGCTTGTTGATTCCGATGATGTAGGGAACAGTGTGAAATGTCTTTTCAGCCAGGATCTCTTCAGGCATCTTTGGCAGCACCACTCCATCAACCACAGTGGGCAGGAAGGGGTGGCTCTGGGGAAGAGGGATCATAGTATCTGCGCTTCCCCTCTTGAGGAAATGCTCGCCTCCCTGTCTCCGCCTGTCTAAGCGAGAGGCCAGCACCATAAATCTGCACGGATTTCATCTGTTTAGCTTGTTTATTGACTCTTCCCTCACTCCAGGAGGACAGAGATTGTGTCTGTTTTGCCTGTTTCACTGCTATATCCCTAGCTTCTGAATCAGGTCCTGACTCATAGTAAGTGCTAATTAAATCTTTGCTGAATGATTGAATGGATCTCATTTAATCCTCACAACACCTTTTAAGGTAATTGCTACTATCCCCAGGGAGAGAGCAGAAAGGACAGGATTGTGAGACATTACAGAGGTAATGCCATTGGAACCTGGCAATGCCTTGGAATGTAGGAGGGGAGGAGGACAGAGATGGGGAGGATGCCATTGGAGAAATGCGACTGGGAGGAGGGTGCTGTCCTCAGGACTGAGACTCTGGGCTCCCTTCCTGACGGCCCTGCACACAGTGCAGCTTGTACAGATAATCAACCCTGCAGCCTCTGGGAGGAGATCTGGGCCCCTCACTGAAGGCTCCTGAAGAAATCGCTTATCTAATAATCTCTACCTCACCATATTGGAAGTTTCTAGTCAAGCCTTCTCCCTTGGGGGCATTTTTGGGAGCAGGAAATGTAAACAAGAAGAAGGTAGGCTGAGTCCAAGTGACACAGTGTTGATGACTGGGAACACTGGACTGGGAGTCCAGGGAACGGGTTCCAGTCCTACATCTGGTCCTCCTGGCTGTGTTATCCAGGGAAGTCACCTCCCCTCTCTGGGCCTCAGCAATATGAACACAAGGAGTTACTCTGAGTCCACAGGGAGAATTTTTTCATTCACATTTAACTGGAGCTAAGATGTCAGGACTCAAAACCTGTAACCAAGAAACCAAAGGACCTTACCTCTCTGGGGTCTCCAAGTAAATCAAGAGTGAAAAATTTCTGTGAAGACAAAGGCAGAGGATGTGGGTGAGGAGCTTCCTTGGAGTAAAGCTAGACACTGGCTCCCGCGGGCGCAAGCACAGGGTGTGGGTGTAGGACGGGGAGGGGAGGCCTGGAGATGATGTCTGTGGTTGTGCCTGTCCCGCCCTCCATCCATTTCCGCTTCATATTCTCCCAGGAAACAACACCCTAATTTTCTTTTGAGGGACCTGCCTCTTCCGCACTCTCTGTCCATGAAGCCAGGCATCTGTATGTAACCTGTGGTATGCCATCTCCCTGACCACAGAGATGAGCACATGCCCTTGTTGGTCTAATAGAGTTTACCCCAAAACTTTAGCTGGAATTATTGGGAAAGAGGGTTTCTAAGTGGAAAGAATGTAAGTCTAGAGTGCTGTTGTTGTCTTTAACCTCCCCAGGGGACTAACCTGCCTAAGGGCGAAGCCAACACTGAGAGGTAAAAAGCTGAGGGATAGAGACAGATTCTTAATAATATCATAAGTGCATCTGGATTCAGCCATCCCTGAAGCCATCTACTCCTGAAATGTAGTTTAGTTTTGAGTTAGTTACTTGAAAATTCTGTAACAACACAATCCTTTGTCTGCTTTAGGCACTTTGAGATGAGACTTCTCATCTTGCATTAGAAAGTCCTGACTCATTCAATCTCAGAGAAATTCATCCCACACTAGTTTCTTCTGTGTTCACTAAGATTGCACTGATTGTAATGTTGCACTAGAGTTAATAGGTGTGATCGTATGTAGCAAATAATCAGTAAGGGTCCCACCGTTATGGGTTGTAGCCCTACTAGCCAGGTAAGGGTGTGTGTGTGTGTGTGTGTGTGTGTGTGTGTGTGTGTTTGAATTGGGAAAAGTGGATAATCATGGAAACACTTTCATATGATCTCAGAAAATTTCAGAAAAATAACATGTGCTCTTAGTTTTTTTGGGTTGTCCAAAAGTCACCAACTCTCCCCTTAAAGGCTGGGTTCTCTTGTGCTGCATGAAGAATTATTGAAATCTTTGCCTACCAGGCATCAGAAAAAATTTGCCTTTTAATTGTTTGAACACATTGGTCACCTTATTTGAGCCTGAGAAACCAGGATCCAAGCCCCAAGGCTGCACTGGCTTCAACCCATGGAAATAGAGCAGAGTCCTGTGCTAATGGCCTGTCCCTGAGGGTCCAGGAGTATCTTCAGGAGACCAGGGTCCAGACAGAGAGTCCAGGGGCTCAGGCCCTTGACTCACATTCACACCCTCCCCCAACAAAGAGAATAGTTGTCATTGGCTCTAGATGTTGTGTTCTCTAGGTCTCTGTCCTGCTGTAGCTTCCCAGTGATGATCCACTGCCATAGCCATCCATCAATCCTCAAATATCATCTTTTCTGTGAAGTATCCTTGTGACTATCATGAATGCTTCCCTTCTCTGTACTCCCAACAAACTTAACCCACGACGTATATGAGTACATTTACCTTCAATTTTTCCTTGTGAGCAGGGACTGTATCCAATCCATGTCTGCATCAACCTTCCTGTTACCCACACATACATTTAGAACAGTTGGATGGGTGGATAGATGGATGGAAGGATGGATGGATACGTGGATGAATGGAGGGAGTTGGTCAATCCATGTAGTACGGGAGTATTGGATGGATAAGCAGATAGATGGATGATAACTAGCATATTGATGATGGATGGATCACTGATTTTAGAGGGATGGATGACCGAGTGAAGATATATGGTGGCTGGATGGTGAATGAATGATTGATAATAGATGAAGGAAAGTTATGGATGGACTGATACTAAATTGATGAAATGCCATTGATGAACTTCATAGATTGGTGGATGGATAGATGGATACTAAGATGATGAATGCGTAAATGGATGAATGAATGAATGAACGTGTGTTTATCCTAGAATCATAATTGAGGTAGAGTCTCGGAAAATCTAGAAAATTGAGCCACCACTGGGTTATAATTGAAGAAGTTTCTAAATTAGCCAAGATAAATTGTGACAACCTTTCTGAAATATTCCTTAATATCCTCATCACCCAAATTCAGGATGGTAGTTACCTCTGGGAATATGTAATCTTTAATTTTTTAAAAATATATCTGAAAACAAGAAGGGCAAAATACTAAGTTTCAAAAGAGCTGGGGGATTATTACAGAATTATTCATTAAGTTATTTTTTGACTTCGCTAACATTTGAGATATTTCATAATAAAAAAGAAAAAAAAAAGAAATTTCCCATTAAGATCCAGAGGCTGACACTGCTCCTGAGAGGTGACACACTATCCTGGGTAGTTTTTCCGGGGCAACGGGACAGCTGAAATGATGAAGTCTGCGGCCAAGTTTACGGGGTCGGGGGGGGTAGTTTGTGTGGACATGAGAACAGATGCACCTACCATCTTCTGCGACGTCTCCAGGAGCTCGTCTTCTGTCTTCCGGCACAGGCACTGAACAATGACAGCCGAGGTGGTGGTGTTACACCCAGCAAAGACAGCAATTTTCTGCAGAGATCACAGGGGACAGCAAAATTCAAGAGCTGTGTCCTTTCCCTCAGTCAATAAAGAAATGTTCTATGCCAAGCTCAATTTCTAATTGCAGCAGGGGGTTGGCAGAAAATGCTCTAGACCAGCAGGTGTGGGTCCTGGTTCCAGTCATGACAATGACACCACCTCTGTCTCTGTCACCTTATCCCTGTTAAAATGAGCACAGTGATCTCAGAGCTGAACATCTAAGGAGAGGCAGCATGGAGTGGGGTTTAAGAGCATGAAGTCCAGAATCACACTGTCTGGTTTCAAATCTCTGCTCATCCACTTACTAGTCATTTGACCACGGGCAATTCACTTGCAAAGTGACCAGAGGAGAAGATGCAGATGGAGAGAAGGCAGCCTCCATGATGGTGGGGCCATGGAGAGTGTGTAGGGCTCCCCAGAGCCTAGGACAGTGTCTGACGCAGAATCAATGCTCAGTATGTACTTGCTCAATAAATAAAAAGGCATAGAGAAAAATAGAGAAGAGAGAGAGAGAATGAATGAGAGAGAGAGAAAAGAGCAAGAATGAGTCTTAGATTCCCTTCATTCTGCCAATTTCTGGTTCTAGTTTGATAGAGAAATCCAGCCCCATCTCTGCCACCTCTGTTTCCTTTAAATAAATTCCCAGTCTTGACTTACGCCTAGTCAAGTGGGCTTCTGTTGTTTATAACCAAGGAATTCTGAAGAACAGTCTGAAAACTCTAAAAATTCCTGGTATCTTCTTTTCCTCTCCTCCTACTTTCCAGCCCCTTTAAGTCTGGCTGCAGCCCCCACCACTCCAGGAAGCCAGCTCTCACAGCCCTACCAAATGCCCCACATCACTGACTCCAGTGGGCGCTCCTCAGCAGAGCCTCCTGTTGCTCACACTCTTCCTTGGCTTCCTAACAGCCTCCAGATAAAGACAAAGTCCTCACAGGGTCCTGTGCAGCATGGTCCCTGCAGTGTCCCCACCCTCAGCTCACTCCAGGTCCCCTCTGCTCCTTCTGCTTCATCCACATCACCCTTTTTCACCTTCTCTCACTGGAGATACTTCCTCCTGAGGCAGGACATTTGCACATATTGTTCCTTCTTTCTGGAATATTCTTTTCTCACCAAGCAAATACCTTCTCATCCTTTTCCTCTCAACTCATTGATCGCTTTTTTCAGGAAGAATTTCCTGATAACCTCCCCCTACACGCGGGACTAAGAGCTACTTTTGGATTCTGTTATGACATCAGGTACCTCTGCCTTATTGCTCTTGTCACTGCTGATAATTTATAATTTGTGTGAGTATGTAATCATTAATCTGACTCCTCCATTAGGATGGAAGCTTCATGAGGTTGCTAGACATCTGGCTCTATCAAAATTATTTGTTGAGTCAATGAATGAATCAGTGAATCAGTTCTCCAGGAACCACCCCCAGTCACAATGCCCTCAGGGAGGGACCCCATGGGGCCCACATGCTGCAAGTGGGTTCACCAGAACTCAGACTCTGAGAGAGACAACACACAGTGACACTCCACTGCCCACTGTCTGGCCTGGCCCTCACCTTGGCACACATTGAGAAGTATGGTCAGCGGACAGTGCCCGGCACTGGCAGTCCAGAATCATGAACTTGAGTCCCAGCTCTGCCCTGATCATCCTCTGACCTTGACAATCCGCTGCTACTCTCTGCCCAGTTTGCTCAGCTGGATAACTGGGAGGTTGGGTGAGGGGCCTCCTTGCCCTTCCCACTAAGCCATTCTCACTTCTGTGATTCTTTGAAGATATTAGCTGGATCCCACGGCAAGAAAGGCCCCTGAAGACTCCAGGAGAGCAGAGCAAAGGGTGCAGGGGTCGTGCAATGTGAGACCTACCTGAGCTGTAGCCTTCGAGTCATTCTTGACGACGGCAGTAATGAGGGCCACTCCACTCTCAGAGATGGCCCGGTGGAAAAGGTTCTTGGCCAGTGGAGATAATACCTGGGAGGAGAGGGAGAGGAAGAGAGTTTATGCTTACAGGGAGGGGTCTTCAAGAGCTACCCCCATCCACAGCTCTGCCCTGGACCATACCCCTGGAGACTCTGGGCTCAGTGGACAAGACCGGTCTTTACCTGGCCTGGCCTGTTCCCCAGGCTGACTCTGGGACCCAGCTTCTCCAAGAAAACCTCCTTCAGCTGGGGGGAGCCAGGAGCACAGAGTGAGGGACAGACAGGACATGCGTGGCATGTGCTGATTATAACAATCAAAAGCATCTGAAAGATGCTTAGAAATTCCTAGCAACACTTTAAAGACACAGTTCTGATTCTGCATTTCCATTACTCAGAATATTTCCTAAGAAATAAGATCATGGACACACACGGATTTTAAGAATGTTCATGCTGTTTATAAGAATAAAAATTGGAAATAATTCAAAGTTCCAATATTATGATAATGGGTAAGTAGCTATTTTTCATTCTTACCATGGAACACTATATGACTTTAAAAAATAAAATTATGAAAGAGTACTTAATATTTATGGAAATAGTTATGGTGTATTTTAATGTTAATGAAGGTTTTTTTTTTGTTGTTGTTTAAAAATCCTAGATAGATAGATAGATAGATAGATAGATAGATAGATAGATAGATAGATAGGGTGAGCTATGTAAAAAAGTCTAGAAAAATACGTGTCCAACTGTCCATGGTGAGTATCCCTGGATAGTGGGATTATGGCTTTTCTCTTTTCTGGGGTTATCTGTACTTTTTACTGTAGCTTCACTTAATAAGACATAAAAAATATTTCCCTCTGAGTATTCAACTATGAAACCAACACAGGTTTTGAAAATACACTAATAGCGCTGACCCTCTGCTCAACTCTGAGGCAGCTGGAGGGTTCCGTACAACTCCTGGCATCTTCTAATCTGGTTTTCCATCTTTGCTTCCCTCAGTGTATCCCTCAGCCCCATTCCCCACACCAGGATCCCAGGTCATGACTTTGTCCCACATCCACAGTCCCATCTCTCCCCATCCCACCTTCCAACCCCTCCTCCCTCCCACCCACGTTCCCCAGCCCAGCTCCATCCATCAGTCCCAGAGACTACCTCCCTCCCTCTTGGCCATGGACATACATTCAGACCATCTCAGAGGAGGCCTCTGACCTGTTCTTAGTGCTCATGTCCCTCTGACATGAAGATCCGGCTTCAAGCCAAACATGACACTGCCCAAATCTCATGATTGACTCCTCTTATTCATAACTTATACCCACCACTACTTCCCAAGAGAAGTGAGGTGAGTTTTATGTCAAAACGATTAGGAGGGAGAGACAGATCTCAACCAAGTAAGAAGAGGAGGAAGGCTACTGTTGCAGCTGCAGCTGGAGTTTCTTATGGTCCCAGGATGCTAAGCTGAGCTCTGAGCTTCGTGGATGTCAAGGAGAGCTTGGCCATTATCTCTCCACAATCTGATGCTGTGCAGGGTGGGGTCAGCCTTGAATCCAGATCTTGTAAGTAATGGAGCCCATGGCTAGATTGGTCTCCAAGCGGTCCCATCAGGAGCCACATCAGCCACAGGAATACTTACAAGAACAGAGACACTTTCACCTCCCGCCGACTCTCCAAAGATGGTCACGGAGCCTGGGTCCCCTCCAAAGTTGGCAATGTTCTCCTGGACCCAGTGCAGTGCGGCCACCTGGTCCAGATGACCCCAGTTTCCCCGGCTGTGCTCATCCCCTGTGCTGTGAGTAAGAGACCAGGGTGGAGTGGGAGCAGAGACGTCATGGCAGGGCTCTCAGGACCATAGATGGGGCTCTAGGTGAGCCTTCTGGAATGAGACAGGGCTTCCACAGCCCTGACACAGAGGTCTTCACCTGCCATCCTCTCCTGAGCATTGTTCTGTTTTGGGCTCTACAGTCCTTCATCCCCATGTGTCTATTGAGCATCTACCATGTGCAAACACTGTTCTAAGAGCCAGGAGACCATCTGAGAACAAAACAGGCAAACCTCTGACTACACAGAGCCCACACTACAGATCACAAACAAAGAAACAGATAAGTATAGAATAGCATGTCAGGTAGTGAATGTGCTTTCAGGAAAATAAAACCTGGTAAGAGGAAAGGCAGAGGTGGGACAGTGGGGCCCTATTTCAGACCACATGAACAGAGAAGACCTCTTAGAGGCTGTGGCATTTGAGTAGAGACCTGACTGAGTGAGCACAGAGCCTTGCAAATATTCAAAGAAGGGAATTCCAGGTGGAAGAAACAGAAAGTGCAAAGGCCCCAGGGTCCAGTGAATAAAATGAGTGCAGCACATACAGCTAGAGAAGACCCTGTGGGCCTTGGTGAGATGTCGATGTCATTGTAAGGAGGGAAACCAGCACAGGGGAAGGACATGACTCCCTTTATGTCTTAAATGATGACTCTGGCTACCGTAAGGATCAGACAAAGTATAAAAGTAGCAGGGTTATAGAAGTAGGAGGTTGTTACAATAATCCAGGCATGAGACAGAGGGCTTTGATTAGTGTGGGTGCAAGAGAGGAGGTAAGAAGTGGCTGGATTCTGAATACACTTTAAACGTGGAGCCAAGAGGATTTTCTGACCTACTGGATGTGGAGTGTAAGAAAAAGAGAATAGTCAAGGCTGACCACAAGACCTTTATCCTGACAACCAGAAGGTTGGAGCTGCCAGCAGCTGAGCAGGGGGCACTGTGGGGAAAGTAGGAGTGTTCTTTGGAATGAGGGGCAGTGGGAATCAAGGGTTAAGTTTGTCCCTGTGAAGTGTGAGGTGACCTTTAGATGTTCAGTGGAGACAGCAGGAGGTAGAAGGAGGTAGACAATGATGTGCATCCGGGTTTCAAAGAAGAAGATGTGGCTAAAAATAGCGAGATGTGAAAGTGCCCCCAGAGGTCACTTAGGGCACCAGTGGAGATGGAGAAGGAGACACACACAGAAGCCCAAGGATGGGGAGGAGGAGGGTCCAGTGAAGGGGCTGAGAAGGGGCAGTCTGTGAGGTAGGAGGTGGCCAGGAGCCAAAAGAAGGTAGCATTTTAAAAATATGTGAGTTATCATGTGTGGATGCTGCCAAAGTTGGGCCAAGAGCTGGTGGGTCATTGGTGACCTTGACCAGAACAGTCTCATGGCGTTGCTGGGGTCAATACCTGACTGGCATGGGTAGAGGGGAGGGTAGGAGGAGCGGAAGCATGGAGAGCTAATGTAGCAGTTTATCTGTGATGGGAATCAGAGGAATGGGCCGTGGGTGAAAGAGATGAGCAGTCTTAATGAAGGCTTTACATCCTGGGTCATGTCTCACCCGGAATAACTCTTCTCTGTCTCCATAGGTCTTTCCAGGGAGTAGCCCACCCCTTCCCCAGCCTGCCCATCAGCCATCTCAGGGTCAGAGATCCTGGGGCTGGTGCATTCAGAAAAGGCTCATAGTAACTGTGTCCTGCAGGAAACCTGGTTCTGTTTCCATGGAGACTAGATGGAGAAGACTCTAGCCTTGACTCATGAATGTGCCAAATACAGAAGGAAATGGGATGAGTGGACCTGACATTCCTTGGGAGGGTTGCCCATTGAGAACAGAGACTGTGACAACCTCCCTCCCAGCTTCCAGCCACCCCTTCCTTCACCCACAAGCATTCACTGAGCTCCCACCATGAGTCTGCTCCTTCCTTACGTTCCCACAAGTTAAGATGTGTAAGCCTCTGACTACTGTGCTGCATGCTAACTGGCATTTTAGAGGTTGCAACGTGCTGGGGCAGCATAGGAGAAAAAGAGATGAGCATTTCAGAGGAGGTAACGTTTGAGTTAGCCAGCCCTGGAAGACTAGTGGTTAAGATTCAGTGCTCTCACTGTCATGGCTCAAGTTCATTTCCTGGTCAGGGAACCATACCACCCGTCTGTCGGTTTTCCTACTGTGGTGGCTGCGTGTTGCAGTGATGCTGAAAGTTATGCCACCAGTATTTCAAAGACCAGCAGAGTCATCCACGGTGACAGATTTCAGCGGAGCTTCCAGACCAAGACAGACTAGGAAGACGTACCTGGCCACCCACTTCTGAAAAAATTGTTCATGAAAACTCTATGAATACCAGTGGAGCATTTTCATTTTCTGAAACAGCACTGGGAGATGAGAGTTTTATGCAAAAAGGACTCAGCAGGGTTCTGCTCTGCTGCACAAGGTCCCTAGGAGTCAGAATCAAACCGATGGCACTAAGACAAACAACATTTGGGTTGGGCCTTACAGGATGAATAAAAGTTTTTCAGGTAGAATAGGCGTTATAGGCAGAGGGAACAGCACATGCAAAAGCTCAGAAGCATGTAGGTCAGCGTGGCTGGGGAATGAGAGGCAGGTGGTACCCAATTATGAAGGGACTTAGGTGCCTTACCAGGGAATTTAACAAAGATCCCCTTGAAGACTGACATGACCAGAGGTGGGTCCTAGCACCCTTGCTTTGGGGACAAATGTGCAGTGAGAAAAGTCTAATATGTTACCTGAAGAATCCCCAGATGCCCAGGCGGTACTGAATGGTCACCACCACCACGTTTTCATGGGCAGAGAGAACCATCCCATCATAGGTTGATGCTCCACCTATCATCAGACCACCTCCATGGATCCACACCATCACCTGGACAGGGAGGAAGACACCATACTGGATACAGGAAGCAGAGCTGGGAAGGACCTCAAAAGGTTGTTTAGTTTGGTTGCTTACTTCTTGGCCATAACTCAAGGAGGCCACTACCCAAAGTCCACTAATCCCCAGCAAAGTTGGAGCAGGCAGTTGCCCTCATCCGCCACTCTGGGGCCCCGGCCACCACCCCATTCAATGCAATCTCATGGCCCCTGCCTGTCTCCCCAGCCTCAGTGCCACCTCCTCCCAGGCTCTTCATGCTGAGAACAGCATCATTGGCACATTCAAGGCTAAGGGTGTCATCTTCTCCCCAACACTCCCGTCATCCTCATGCCTGGACCCCTCCCCCAGCTCAGCATACTCTGCATGCTGCAGCCCTTGTCCTTCAGCTTCATCTAAGTTAAGCAGTGAATTAAACTTCTCTCATGTGTGAATGATTATCTCAAGAGGCACACACGCCCCCAGTGGTGTGTCTTCCTAATATACCTTCCTTCAGCCTCCTCCTGATTCCTCTACTCCCCAAATCCCGCTGATCCTCCAAAGCTCAGCCTAAAAGCCACCTCCTCCAAGAAGTACTCAATCCTTTGGCTAACATGATCTGAGAACTTACTGTGTGCCAGGGACTGTGATAGGAATTGAGGATCAGTGTGCACACAACAATTCACGACTCATGGTATTTAAAAGGCTCACACAGCAGGGAAGTGAGAAAGGATATAACAATAATACTGCCATAATTTTGTTAATTAAAAAAACTTGGAACATGAACTATGTGCTAAGTACTGTTCTAAGTATAAAAATAAACCATCCACAAGGTTGGGACTACTATTGTCCCATTTAACAGACAGGAAATCTGAGGCACTTAACCTGCCGGAGGTCATGCAGGTAACGAGCGGTGGAAGCAGGACTTGAACCCAGACAGTCAGGCTCCAGAGTCCACATGTTGAGCTGCCCAGCACACTGCAGCCAATGGCCATGGTGCAGTAGGTCAGCTGCTAGGGAAGGAGTAAGATCTTCCCTTCAACTCTAACTTACGTGTCAAGAGTAATGTCTTTGTATACTGTGAGAGGCACTGAGATACAGCTTGATATTCATCATTGAACCCTCATATGTGATTATTCTAGTTTTGAGGAAACAGAGCCAAGTCTCTCAGTTAGTAAGAGGAAGAACCAGGATTTAAACCCAGGCCCTGCAGTTCCAGAGCCTGTGCCCACAAGTAGAGGTTCTCCTGCCTCCAGGATCCAAGCATCCCTGTTCCTCCCACACGTCTGATCTCTGCCTACCTCTGGGTGGAGGGACTGAATTTGAGTCATCTCAGAGTGAAGGCTGAGCCAAGGTCGGGTCAGCAGTGATTTGCTGCAGTTAGTCCCTGTCTGTGCAGCCCAGATGGCGAGATCCTTGAAGGCAGGTGTTGCGTGTTAATGGTTTTATGTTCCTCCTTTCTCCTAATCCCCGATTCTAGCTAAGTATAGGGGATGCTGGGTTCTTAACAGAAGAATGAGTGAATGAATAAATGAAAGAATGAATGAATGAATGAGTGAACCCTTGTCCCCACTTCTTTGGGCCAAGCATGTACAGTGCTGCTTCTAGTTATAAGTTCACAGACACCTCCTCCACTCCTGGGCATCATGCCAGGTGTGTCCTGGGAGATGGCTGGGTGCTCACACCCCTCCCTTCTCCACCCCAGCCTCCCCTCCTTTTCCAGCAGACCCTCCCCACCCTCCAGCCAGGTCTGGAAGCCTGCCGCGTCTCTGGGCCTCCCTTTATTCAGGAAATGCTGACTCACTGGGTCATCAGCCCATGCCAAAGACAATTAGGGAGGGAAATGAGCTACAAGAAAGTCTCTGATAGTTGGCCAAAGGTAAAGGAAAGCGCTTCTTGGATTTACCCAGGCTCTGTCCCCCACACCTCCTACACAGAACTCTGAAGTTGTCAGGAATGGGCCTCTGTGTGCAGAGGAAAAACCACACACAGTCTCCTAGTCTGCGTAAAGAGCACTGCTTTGAAGATCAGAATTCTCGCCTGCTCTCATCCTGCCAGCCCTACTGTGTGACCTCGCCTTCCCTCTCTGGGCCTCAATTTCTCTATGTGTAAAGGAAGGGTTGTGTTGTCAGCTTATTCTAAGATCCCTTCAGTTCTAACCTTGTTAGAAATTATGTCCTAGCTGCTCTGGGTATCAGATTCCTAACCTATCAACTAAGGGTAATCATTCATCTTCTTCTATTAGCGTAAGAGAAGTTGAAAAATTAAAATGTACATTACAGATCTACAGCAACTCCCTCCGAGTCCCTACGTCTGTAACTAGGGAAAACTTAAGTATAGAGAACTTATGTTTCTTTTGAACCTGCTATCTGCCTGTGGTGGGAAAAGGAAGCCCTAGGGCCCCTGAAACACCCATGGCGGGTGATGCCCCCACCCCAAGCTGCCTTCATCCTGTTCCAGTCTCCACCAGAAGATCCCACAGCACTGGAACTCACTGCTTACTGGCAGCCTGCTTTTGTTCATCAAGTCAGCGGGAGTGTAAATATTTAGGTAAAGACAGTCTTCCGAAAACTGGAGAGAAATATTCTGCTTTCTGTTGGTAAATAGGTCTGAGAGCATCTTCCCTGCCACTGGGTCCTGGGAGCACCTAGGATCGACAGGGAGAAAGAAGAAGTCCTGAGGTTCAATCAGAGCTAAGCAAGGAGATGTCTCCTATGGTCAGGCCGGCTTTGGACTGGGAGTTTAGGCCTGTAATCGAGTTGTTCTTACCAAACTCGAGACACTGGAAAGGGCTGGAAGCTGTCTGGGGATCTAGGTGGGGGGCCCTGGGGCTTGATAAGGTCTTCCAGGACGGTATATAGTGAGGAGGCCTGGGCACCTGTCCCCTCCCAGACCCTTCGGGATGCCCTGGTCCAGGAGAGGAGGCTGCCTATGCACCTGGGAGAGGACCATTTCCTTCATGCCCTTGACACAGCCTGGCTCCCCTGGGCTCCATATGGTGGGCTGCAGGGTGAACATGTTCTCACCAGGTAAACCAGGTGTTCTCGTCCATGGGAGACTTCCATAAACCATGGGAAGTCACTCAAATGGCAGGCATTTAGGGCATACAACAGGTCAGGGGTGAAATAGTTTTGGGGCAACACCAGGATAACTGTGTTCTAGTCTGCTGCAGCCACCAATTTGCTATGTGACCTTGGGTAAATTCCTTCCCTGCTCTGGGCCTCCACCTGCCAGATCTAGGTGAGAGGAGTGATTTCTATCAGGGTCTACAGCCCTGACATGCTAAGATTCTATCATCACCCATCCCAGGCAAGCACTAATGGTTGCCCTAATAAAGAATTGTAAAGATCCAATATCGACCATAATTGTTAACATTTACTGAGTCCTCACAGCATATCAGGTGCTGTACTCCTTGTGTGTTAACTCATTTAATCCTCAGATCACTCCCATTACATAAGTTCTATTATTATCCCCATTTTACAGTTGAGAAAACTGATGCACAGAGAGGTTAGAGAACCTGCCCAAGGTCACACAGCCAGAAAGATTCATACTGTGGCGTTCTTATATTTCCAATGACATAATAAGCTACATTTCTGAATCTCAATGTACCCAGAAGGCAGGCGTCACTGGCCCCAGTGTGTAGATGAGGAAACTGAGGCACTAAGGTGCTTGGATGACACAGCTGTCAAGGGGCAGAGTCAGAGGCTACAAACACGACTTCCTGACTTCCATCCAGGGGGATCTTTGCTCAGATCACCAAGAACAAGGGGCATAATATTCATAAAACAAGAAATTCAAAAGTCAAAAATGGAAAAAGAGTTCAATGTCACTAGCATTCAAATAAATGCAGAATAAATAGCAAAATTACGCATATAATTATGATAATAATAATTATTATTCTTATTTTGCCTATCCAACAGCCAAAAAACATTTTTAATAACCCCAAGCATTGCCAAAGTTCCGGTGAATGGAAGTTTTCATATATTAGCAGAAGGAGAGTAGGTGGAATATTTCTGGAGGAAAATTTAATAAAAGGTGTATACACTTTGATTCAAAAAATCATTTCTTGTAACTTAGAAAACATTCATGAGTGTACATAAAGATTTAGCTGCAGGATGTTCATCAGAGTGGTATTTATATTATCAAAAACATTAAAGGCAACTTAATGGCCTCAAATAAGAGATTGGGTAAATAAATTATGATTCAATACCCAAGGTAATGCAGGTGTTAAATCGCAGGCTGTGATATTTAATGTCACAGAATGATGTTCACGATATACTTATAAGTGAGCAAAGCAGGCATCCAAACTATCTGTGCAGCATAATGGGCTATTGTGACTTATAATAAGAAATATATATTTGGTCTTCCTCCAGTTTCTGGCACAGGATCCTAAAACCCTTGGAACTTCCTAAGTGATGAGAGTGACAAAGATGTCTTTTGTTATATTAATGAGGTGACTTTTGGACCTCAGCTAAGGATGAGGCTGGTTGCCAGGAGAACCAACCAGTGATGAGAAGTTTGGAACTTTCAGTCCCATCCCCCTGACCTCTGGAGAAGGGAGAGGGGCTGGGAGTTGAATCAATGGTCAATGGTCAATGATTTAATCAACCGTGCCTATGTAATGAATCTACATAAAAAAGCCAAAGCACAGGGCTTCGGAGAGCTGACAGGTTGTGAACCAGAAGGCTTCCTCGTGTCACCCTGCAGGGTCCCCAACTCCATGAGGACAGAAACTCTTTTCTTCAGGACCCGCCATATGTATCTCTTCATCTGCTGTTGATTCGTATCCTTTAATATCCTTCGTAATAAACGGGTAATCTAATGAGTAAACTAATTTCCGGAGTTCTGTGAGCCACTTCAGAAAATAAATAGAGCCCAAGGAGGGGGTCATGGGAACCTCTGATGTATAGCTAGTGGGTCAGTGCCACAGGTAACAACCCAGCCTTGCGATGGGCAGCTGAAGCAAAGGGCAGTCTTGTGGGACTGAGCCCTTAGTCTGTGACATCTGATTCTATTTCATGGTAAATAGTGTCAGGATTAACTTAATTGTAGGACAGCCAGCTGGTGTCTGAGGATTGCTTGTTGGTGAGGAAAAAACCACTCACACTGGAATTTCATGCAGAATCTTATGTGATTCTTTTTATAAGGGAGTAAATATGCAACGGATAAAAGACTGGAAAAAAAGAAACTAAAATATGGAGAGCAGTTCTCTCCAGGGGGTGAAATCATATAGGATTTTCATTTTCTTACCTTTCTTTTTCCGTGCATCCTTGCTTTTCTGTAACAAGTATGTATTACACTTGCAATCAGGAAATAAAAACAGTGAATACTATTTTAAAAAGGAAGGATGAGTGGAAGGGGAGAAGAGGAGAGAAAAAGAAAAGAAAAGAGAGAAGAAAAGAAGGCAAGACGTGGGACCCTGGAAATCACCAGAATGCCTTTCTGGGAAGAATAAGGTCTGAAGGGATGCACATAGGCATCTGGATGCCATGAGGTGAGGCTGAGGGGCTTCTTTGCCCAATTTGGCCAGAGTGACTAGGACACACCAACCATTGATCTGCTCATGACTAGGTGGCTAGACACATTGGAGAGCTGAGAACTCGCCTGGTCAACACCCCAAAGCACTCCCCACACACAGCCTCCTGGCTCACCCTACTTGCCAACTATGGCAAAGTACGGACAGGAGAACAAACAGAACCACCACTTCTGATCCCCCTCACCTGCTCACTTTTTTATTTTCTTCAAAGCGCTTCTCATATTCCAACACATTACTTAATTCATGTATTAATTTGCATGTTGTTTATTATCTGTCCCCACTCCTAGAATGCATGCTCCATGAAGATGGGATCTTTGTTCTGTTTAATATTGGATCCCAGGAATCTAGAACATGCCTGGCACACAGTAGGTGCTCATAAATACTTGTTGAATAAAGGGCTCTAGAATGCTGTGAGAGTTTTGGAATGTCTCTAAGGATCTACATTCTGGAACAAAGGATAAGCCACTCAGAGGATCACCTTGGCTCCTTCCTGCATCACTTTGAGGCAAACGTCCCACTGAAAGACGCCAAAGCCACCCCCCGGCTTACATCGGAGGGTAGGAGGTGGTGTTCTTCACGAAGTGCCATGGTTCTGCAGGCTGTGGCGGAGTGAACCTCAGGGGTCCAAGAGGGGGCTTGGCAAAAGGGACGCCCAGGAAGACGGCCACGGGCTGTGCAAATCCTTCTAAGCTGACGTACTTCCCCAGGACCTTGCCCTGCACAGTGTCCACAACAGGCGGCGAGGATGGGAGCCCTGCTGGACATCGAGAGGAAATGAGGATGTGTCAGAGGTGGAAGGATGGAACTGGATCCAGGTGGATCTCCCACTTTCAGAACATGACCTTGAATGAGTGACCTCAACTCACTAGGCCTCAGTTTCTTCTTATGTAAAAGAGCAATAAGGTTAACTGTCCTTCCTAACTCATCGGGCTATCTTAAGGAGCAAATTGGAATTGGAGGTAAAACAACATCAAGTGAAAAGTAAATACAGGAAGGAGGGCTGCTGGGAGCGAACAGACACTGGGTTTCCACTCTCAGGAGCCTCTGGAAACAATTATCCACTAGGATCCTGGCGCTGAGCTGCATGCTGGATGGGAGGATGAACAAGAGGTGGCCCTTCTTCTCAGAAGCTCTGAACCTTGTAGGGAGAATGAGCCACACACATACTTGACCCTCCTGCTGGGAAGAAAGTGGTCAGTGTCCTGAGAGAGGCACCAGTAAGGTCCTACAGGAGTTAGAAGAGGGAGCGAGGGCTTCTATTGGTGGCATCATGAAGGCCGTGACGTTGGAGCTGGGACTTGCAGCAGGGGGAGGACTGAGCAAGGGGAGATGGAAGAGGGGGTATAAAGGTATAAAGTAGAGAAGAGAATGTGCTGAGGCTCTGAGACAGCAAAATGCAAGGCCTGCACGATGAAGAGTGATTGTCCATTTGAGCCAGAGAGAGTCTATGGGGAGGGGAAGATAATCCTGGGGTGAGAGGGGTTCATGTCTGGGAGGGCCTCGAATGCCAGGCTAAGGGTTTGGGCTTTACTTGGTTGGTAAATGAGCAGAGGGAACAGATCTGGAGTGCGGGTGAGTGACACAACCAGCTTGAAGAGGGTTCTTCTGGTGGCTCTGAGCAGGGTCGTCCAGAGGGGGAGAGACGGGGGTCAGATTCCTCTCTGTTCCATTCTTGTGGAGCAGACAGTGCTTCCTCACTGAGCTGAAATTCACCTCCCTGCAGCTGCCCCATCAGCCCTGGTTCTACCTGCTGTGGGACCATCCTGAGCTGTCGTGGGGCAGGAGGCCTTTCAGACACTTGATAGTGCCCATCCCTCAGGTCAGCTCTTGTGTGTCTTCAGTTTGTTTAAGCATTCCTCATAGGAAATGACGTCTGGTCTATTGTCCTCTCAACTGCTCTCTTTTTGATGTAGACATAAGGTTAACATCTCCCTCAAAGTGTGTGGGCAGAGCAAAAAGGGATGATGTAGATTTGTTCTTATACAAGAATATCTAATGCTCCACTTCAAGGGAAATTAAGTGGACAGAAGCCAGATGGCCAAGGGTGAGAAAGAGGGTGATGAGGTGAGAGGCATCAGCAATAATGGTGAGAGCAGCATTAACCACATATGTTATAGGTAATGTTTATATACTGAGAACTTCCTATGTGCCGGATGTACATTGCAGTTCATTTAAATTAATCTTCACAAGACCCTGGCTAGGTAGGTGTCCATATACCCATTTTACAGATGAGGAAACTGAGGAAATGGAGGCAGCCAGTGTGGACTTTCTGAATATGGAAATGGGATGGGCTTGCTAAAGGAGGACCAGTGGTAAAGGAATAATCCCTCCTAATTTTGCTTTTACTCCACCCTTACACTCAGTTCCAGGCCTCTCACAGTGTGATACCACCAGAAAGCAGATATAATCCAGATGGGCCTGGGCTGTCAGGACACTGACGGCCTCAGGACTCAGGAGTCACAGAGCGAGTCCAGATCATTATTTTCCAGCACCTTGGACAAGGCCATTTCCCTGTCTTAACCTCAGTTTCTCCAGCTATAAAGTGGCACAGATGCATTCTGAGGGCCCCTGATGTACCCTTGTATTAACGATGTCTTTAGTGTCTGTATTTGATGCTTTGACATCCGGGGCCTTGCCGACCCTGGAGGGACTGCCCCTCCCAGAGGCAGCCATTCCGAGAGGTGGGAATCAGCTTGTACTTCCAGCATGCCACAGCCCACACCCCAACCACCCTCTTTATCAGGATCCTGCCCTAATCACACAGGGCCAGGTATCTGACAAGTGCAGACAGCCCCGAGGCCCCAGAGCTTGTTGAAATTGTTTAGTTTGCCAACCCTGAACCTGCTTATCCTGCCTCACCCCTTCCTCCCACAGCAACCAGGATGAAGACTCTTGCCCCAAATTCCTCCTCCTCCCTCTGCCTCCTGACCCGCTGGGTTCTTCACCTTGTGGCCGACCATGGTGGTGACGTGACCCCTCCCCTTGGGAACTGTGAGTAACAGAGTATCTTTCCAATGGCAGTCAGCTCCTGGTCTGTTGGTCTTACCATGCCTCAGATTTTGACTAATACGCTATATTTTAAAACAATCCCTTTTATATATGAGTCTTTATTTTGCACTTTCTCCATATCAGGAACTATGCTCTTTAGAAAAAATGACCCATTTCCTCCTCACAACAGCTCAATGAGATAGGCACTGTCCTCATCCCTAGTTTAGAGGGGGAAACTGAGGCACAGAAAAGTGAAGTTCCTTGCCTAAGGATACACAGCTAGTAAGT
The DNA here is from genome assembly GCF_057802395.1 of Ceratotherium simum simum. Classification (NCBI taxonomy): domain Eukaryota; kingdom Metazoa; phylum Chordata; class Mammalia; order Perissodactyla; family Rhinocerotidae; genus Ceratotherium; species Ceratotherium simum. The sequence goes on along the minus strand of NC_141929.1, from coordinate 30,326,667 downwards.
GCTGGGCAGGAACTGGAACCCACGTACTCTGGCCCCAGAGTCCATATTAATATCTGCTAAGCCACTCTCCAAGATTTGGCCATATCCGGACTAATCATCAAGGGGAAATAAACTGAGCTCTCCAAAGTTCTCATCTGCAAGGTGTGAGGTTTGCTGGTTGTTCTCCTGTGCTGGGAGCGGGCAGCTGAGGTCTCAGTGTTCATCCACCTTAGCTGGGTGACTGGGCTGAGCGCTCCAAGTCTGGAGGGCACTCTGCTGCGGATCCAGACCTGTCATGTCTTTGTGTCATCAGCATCTCCCTCACTGGTCCCTGCACAAAGATTTCCAATGTGCTCCGCTATTTGTATTTCAGAAGAACTCACCCCAAGCCGTGGAAGCAGTGAGGGACACCAGGACCAGAGCGAAGAGCCACATGGTGGAAGGACAGCAGCTCCTTGGCCTGCAGATCTCAGTGCACCTGGGAGGGGCTGTGCAGTCCGGCCCCAGAGCCCCAGCTCCCACTCTGCCCATCAGCTTCCGCCCTCTCCCAGCTCCCGCCCCCTCCAGCTCCAGCACCCTAATTCTTCTCCCCTACGTCTCCTGCCTCCTCCAAACTCTCACCTCATTTCTCGCCCTATATCCTAATCAGGAGACAGCATAAAATCTCTCTTGCTTCCAAATTTTGCTCTGGGCGTCTTTTGGGGCCTCTAAGCCACGTCCACCCAGAGTTTACCCTCTTTTATCTAAACAGCCTGAACTAAACTCTCTGATTACAGATAGCCGCAGACTCTTCAAACAACTTGTTACATAAGGGTATCTCCCTTCCTGGACCTTAACCTCAGTGTGCAGTGAGCTTCCCAAAGACAGGCGCAGGAAGCAGATGCCTTTAGGCAGGGAGAGTTTTGGGTCTGGGGTCCCCAGAACAAGCTTGAAGACTTTTAGAGCAACTCCCAATCCTACAGCTGCTCAGCTGGGAAACTGAGGACAAATCTCTCAGCTTCCAGGGGCTTCTATTTCATAGACTTCTATGCTGCCAAGTTTGCAAGCATCTTAAATTGCATCCAGTCTCCCTTCTGATGCCTAAATTAACTTTACAATATTCCTGCCAATTGTGTCGGCCTCCTGTTGCACACCTCCAGGGTCACTATCTCTCCAGGCACGGATCTTTGGAGAGAATGTTCTTACATAAACTAACTCCAGCTCTCCATAGTCTCTGGCTCTAATCATCTATCCTTCCTTCCATTTATTCATTATTCCATTTATTCGCTCATTCTCCAAACATTTACTAAATGCTTTGCACTATGCTAGATGTTATGGATACAAAGAAGAATTCAAGGCACATTCTATCTTCTCGAGGAGCTCACTGTGTAATAGATAAGACAGATGGGGGAGGGGGGATTGCAATGCATTGTCAAAGCACCAGAATGCAGGGATATAAAGTGCTCTGGGAACACCTGGAAAAGTGTCCCTTACCTGCTGGGGACAGGAGGAAGATGCTCAAAGCCTATTTCATAGAATCATTAAATGTCCAACAATAGGGAATTCATTAAATACACTCTGGTACAGCTGGCTAAGGAAATACTCTACATTCACTCAAACTAATGATGCACACCTCTATTTATTGAAAAAGGAAAGACAGTCATGATCTACGTGAAGGGGAAAAAACAGGATATAAAACAGTTATGGCTGCTTTGGGATACAGTTTAGCAGTTCCTCAATAATTAAAAACATAGTTACTATATTTCTCATAAATTCCACTCCTAGATATGTACCCAAGGTAATTGAAAACATGTCCATACAAAATTTGTACACAAACAGCAGCAGCATTCATAATAGCTGAAAGTGGAACCAACCCAAATGTCCATCAACTGGTTAATGGGCAAATAAAATGTGATCTATCCATACAATGGAATGTTATTAGGCCATAAAAAGTAATAAATGATAGATACTTGTTACAACATGGATGAACTTTTAAAACATTATGCTAATGAAAGAAGATAGATACAAAAAGCCACATATTATATAATTCTATTTATAAGAGATGTCCAACATAAGCAAATCCATAGAGATAGAAAATAGATTAGAGGTTGCTAGGGGATGGGGAGATGAGAAATGACTACTAAAGGGTATGGGGTTTCTTTTTCGGGTGATGGAAACCTTCTGGGATTAGATAGTTGTGATAGTTACACAACTTTGTGAGTATACTAAAATCACTGAATTGTACACTTAAAAGTGGTGAATTTTATGATGTGTGAATTATATTTCAATAAAATAAGGAATTATTTTATAAAAATTCAGTCATGCATAGTATCCCATTTTATTAAAAATACATATATTTATTTATGTAGAAAAATTCTGGAAGGTTATATATATAATTCGTATTACATCAGCCATTTCCTGACTACAGTATTCTGTTTTTTCTTACTAGTATTTTCTACTTTTATTATTTCAGACATTCATGTGACTGTGTGGCAAACCCTGTGCTGAATGTTTTGTTTGCAGAATATCACTTAGTTCTCAAAGTAACCTCTTGAGTTGATACTGTTATCTCCTGGGGCTCAGCGTGGTCAAGGAACTTGCCCACTGTCACACAACCAGTATGAGGAAGGGCTGAGGATTGAGCAAAAGCTGCATAACGTTACAGGCCAGTCTGCTGCGGTGTCAAAACTTTCTGACAAACCGACTTTGTTGGTGCCCTAAGCACATGCTTGGTCCCCCTCTGGGTGAGCTCAGGTGGTCTCTCTTTTCTGGGATCTCCTCCACATTGGCCCCTTCAAAGTGCCGCACCTTCCTGGTGACCCCTCCTGGGTCTTCAGGCTGCCTGGAAGGATGGTTGGAAACAGGAGTGCTGGGTTCCTGGGAGAGGTAGTGACCAGCTGGTATAGGTGCTTGCTAATGTCTCTACCTGCATGGTTCCCTCTCCCAGTGTGGATTTTTCACTGAGAAAGCACTACCCAGCTAGGAACACATGCCCCAGTCCCCCTCACATTAACTGGAGTCATGAGATCTGTTCTTGCCAATGCAGAGGGGGAAGACATGAAGCATGGTTTTCTCCAGGCCAGCACAGCAAAGAGGCAGCTGTGCCTTCTCCACGCTCACACTGTTTTCCCAGTGTCATTGGCAAGCCTGCCTTTGTCCAGGCCAGACCAATATTGACATCAGAGAGAACTGGGCATCCAGCAACCATAAAGCACAGGACAATCCTAGAAAAGCTCATGGTTTCTTGTCCAAGGCCATAGATTGTAGCTGAAATAAAGCTTCTGGAGACCCAAAATTTAAAAAGGGATGCTCATTTGCATTCATTCTAGCCACTGTGGCAGGTGAGAGAGAGGGAGCCCTGTGGTGGGGTGAGGATTTTGTGACAGCATTAGGGTCGGTATCCAGAGGTGATCACTTCTGCAAAGATTGACCTGGGCTGAGGTTCCTTTCTTTTATCCTGGAAAAAACATGGGTCATTAGGTGCAGTGTAATAAAGAGCACCCCCATTTCTATCCCCATTGGACAATCTAGGTGGTCTTCCTAAGCAGACAACAAGGTTATTTCTAATCACTTAGCACACCACACACACACACCTACCTGTTAAGGCATAACCATCCTGACTTTTGCCCTGGTTAGCTGACCTTTGCAACCTGGGAACACAGCCCTGGCTCTTAGCCTATGAAGACTGTAGGATGCTGACCTAGCACAGTATAAAAGGCAGAGAAGATTTATTCTCCAAATCACATTGTTTAATCACGTGCCTCCTTGTGATACCAATTAATTCCACAAACACAGGCAGCCACTCCCTGACCTCATCGTAGCTGGCTGCAGCCTTGAAGCCCCTTCCTGGCTCATGATGACTCTGCAGAAGTGATGGGGGAGGCTGGAGTCCATGAAGCCTAAAGCCAGACCTCAGTTGTGCTTGACGTGTATAATGTCTCTGCGTCACATTAGCGGTAGGCGATCCAGCTCTTCTTGTTTCAGTGGCAGTTGACTGGGATTATCGCTGTTCCCTCGGGGAACTCCCTGAGGTTTCCCGTGTGGAACTATGTGGTCTGAAGAGTAAACTCCTAGGAACTGGCCTTAACTCCTAAGTGGTTGGGCAGGTCTTAGGGGAGAAGACACCTCTGGGGGCTCCAAGTTAGCCCCCCAAACCTCTCCATGTCCATCAATTTACTCAACAGATTCATGGAGAGCTCATGCTAGAACAAGCACTGGACTAGTAGGAGCCCCTGTCCTACTGTGCCCTTCCCTTGACTTTGTCTATTAATCATGAGATTAATGAGGCAGAACCTTCATGGTGGGGAACACGGCACTGGGAAACCTGAGTTCTGGTAACCCCACTGGGTGATTTTGGGGGTCCTTTCTGGGAATGTAGTGGTGAGAGGCAGGGGGTGGCTATGGGTTGGTGATCTCTCATGCAAAGTCCAGCCTTGATTAATATTCTGTGAATCTAGAATTCTATGATATTTTCCAATGCAGCCTGGACATAGGCAGTGTTTCTGGAACCTTGGTCATTTTCCTTCTAATATCATGTATTGTTGCCATAACACCATACTGTCTGTACTATTATTAACAGTTTTCTTAAATCGATTAATTCTTTTTTACTTTATGACACTCATTCAAACAGTAAATTTACCCTATTTCCATAAATGGAAGACCTGAGTAACTTGCCATGAATTAAAGGTGTTAAGAAACAAAATTCAGCTCAGTAAATTTTAACGACCCTATTGGCTTTACTCACTGATGCATGAATTGGGCAGCATCCCATCTAGAAGACAGAAAGGATCTCCAAAGAGCCATACAAAATGAAAGACTTTTATAGGCAGAAGGGGTGGGACAAGGAAGTTGCTATCAAAGGTGTATTGCTTGTGGCAATGTCACTTTCGTTTGGGGGATGGCAGGCATCTTCTCAGGGAGATCACCTCAGTGGTGCTGCCCGGGTAATTCCAGATTGACAGGTTTGAGATTCCACTCCTGGGAGAGGTTGAAACTGCAATTAAGTTAGGTATTAAGTCTCAGTTTGGTAACATGGGCTTAGCACAGTGACCCCATGTTGGGCACCTTGTCTCCTTTTTAACAAATCTCCCTTCTGATCAGACTCTCAGCTTAACTGAGAGATGTGATCAAAATTTAAGGCATTAGTGTCACTCCCAGCTCCCACTCTGAAGTTCTCACAGTTTTTGCTGATCCTGCATGTGCTATTCATAGGTCATGACATTTTTTCTAAATCTCTGTGCTATCAAATGTCTTGACTTCAGGTTCACATTTTTTAAGTTGGTTATTCTCTTCAATAATTTTCTGATGTTCCAGTGTTAGGGAGATCATCTGTTTGGTGGTTAGTGGCTGCAAACATCCATTTATTGGGTTTTTCTTGGTTTTGATTTTTGATGAAGAAGATTGACCCTGAGCTAACATCCGTGCCCGTCTTCCTCTATTTTGTATGTGGGACTGCACCACAGCATGGCTTGATGAGTGGTGCGTAGGTCCTCACCCGGGAATTGAACCTGCGAACCCCGTGCTACCAAAGCAGAGCACACAAAATTAACCACTATGCCAATGGGCCAGCAACAGGCAAACGCCCATTTAAATGTTTTGAGAGAAGACAGTGTACCGGGGAGACTACTATGATTATTATAAGCAAGATAATTCATAGTATCTGAAGTGTGCTTTGGAGCCATGGTCCCCAAGACACAAACCAATCAAAATCAAATAAGTTGAAGAAAGGCCCCACTGAGGGAATCATTTTCTTAAGCCAAGTGTCTTGTTCAATACTCTTATGTAGCTGAGTCTCAACTTCCTTAGAAGTATTAATCTAGCTCCAGCAAATGGTGTTGACCACAGCATAGACACCTAGTTGTTCAGCAAAAAAGATAGTCAAGAGCAATCCTATTCTTAAGAGCAACCTTGGCCAGAAAGTCTAAACATTTTTGTTGGATGCTTTAGCAACATATTTTGCAATATCTTCAAGAGTTAAGGAGAGGTTCCTGATCATAGCCTCATCTGCAATTACTCCTAGCCAGGGAAGCAGTGATCTACCAAACGAAGCTAATTTTGAGTCATGAATGCCCCATGGTAATTCCTATTTGAGTGTGTGACTCAGGGCTGGAAAGGTGACAGTCAGGGTGGCCAGTAATATTTAAGAGTCTGTTGACTGCACAGGCAGTTTTATTCTGATTACCCTTGCCTAGTGTCCCTTTCTTTGTATAGAGCATGGACACAAGATGGTTCTGTAGTTTGGGATTGTTAACCAGAGCCAGGCAAATGGACCCCCAGAGTTAAGGAGTCTGACACAATAGAGAAGGGCCTGAGTTTGCTCCAGAGAGACAGAGGCATTAGAAATCACGGAGAAGTTTGTGATGGACAGAACTACAGAATCACCAGAAATGTGGCAAATCCAACAGTTGTTCTGAGGTTAGATTACCACCTTTTGCAGTGGCCTGAGATATCATTATCTTTCCAGGTCAGAGCAAGACAATACATGGACGAAAGAATCATAAAGACCTTCACAGTGTAAGAATTAGGAAAAAGATGGTCAGAGAGGAAACGAGGAATGGAAAGAAACTTTCTTCATCTGGTCTTGGGTTGTAGCAATTTACCTCAATGTCACTTACTTCTCTTCCTGGTCAAATTGACGCTTAGGTCTCCTGTTGGTGTGTAGTATCTAGAGTGTGAAGGAGCCCTTTTTAATTGGGAACTGTGAACCCAAGGTTCATGTCTCTGAGGTTTGGCTGCCATCTGGAGAGTGAGGTGGAGTTGGCATAGTCCCTTCCAAGGAGATCCAAGGTCAGTCTTGGTTCTTAGTGATTCCAAATCAGAAGAGTAGAAGAAAACTGGAAACATTAGTTTGGAGAGTCATGCCAGATATTTGAGGAAACCAGAAGAATTCAGTGTCCAGTACACCTTACAGGTATATAACAAAAACTTAAAGGCAATTAACTGGATTAGAATCTAATATCTATAGGGGTGCAAACACAACTGTTCTCTCTACAATCATTTTTTTTTTACCAAACATAATCGCAGTAAAACTAATTTGTTTCCATTAAACTTGGCCTGATTATTTATATAAGTGCAGTAAGAATAGTGACTAACCATGTAAGGTCCTTTTAAGACTCCTTTGCCTTAACTAACGGATCTGAGATTGAGCTCTTAAAAACCTCTGAGGCCAGGAAGCCAAGCCAAGATTTTACCTACAATACCTGTAATTTGAGTTAATTCCTCTCTTCTAGAGGTCCCCCAAAATATTCTGACGTTCCTGTGCCTTCCAGGAGATCACCTTCCTTACTTACCTGGTAACACTGTTGGGAATCCTATAAGCAAGGTACCAAGCCAATTTTTTTAAGGGGCTGTATTGGTTCCATAAAGCCAACCTTAGCTCCTCAAAGCTGTCTGGTCATATCTGAGTCTATGTATATCTCTCTCAAATTGACATTCTAGTCAAAGCCTTGGTAATATAACCAATGTTTCCACTTGTTTCCTGTTACAAGGAGAACAGATTATTATTGAATTTATGGAAATAACCAACTGTATTGCCATGAAAAGAACACTAGCGATTTCCATATTCTGGAAGGATCAGGTAGGCAGGAAAAGTAAATGTTTCATCTTTTTTTACAGAGGTATGCTTTACCAAATTGCTGTAAGTTATAGGTAGCTTAAGAAGGAAAGGCTTCCTTAAATCTGGAAAAACAAAACATTAATAAAACAGCAATATTTCAAACAAAAAATCCTAAAAGCTATAATTATCTTTCTCAATTCATTCAGTCCCACGTAATTAATAATTATTCTGTTTGAATCAAGTTTTTCCATTAGTTTTGGAAATTCTTACCCCGTTCATTTTTATTATCTTAAAGTTATTAGAAACCTGTACTTGTTAAAGTCCTTTGTAAGAATCTCCTTGAAGATAGAGCCATTTGCTGGAATCATTTTTGCAAAAGCTTCAGAATAAAACAATAACTAAATTACAAAAGATCTAAAAATGACCATTGTTAAAGATCTGATGAGAGTTCATTATAATGCAATTGACAAAGAAATATGATTATTTCTGTGACATACAACATCTTAAGGTAATATCTAAAATTATGACTGATAACATTATACCAGAACAAATCAGAATGTTAGGAATTTCAGATAATTTGTGAAACATTATATTAACAAATACCTATAGAAATATAAAGAAGGTTTAATACCGCTTCGAGTATGACAGTTCTTCCCAGTAATTTAACGTATCAAATAAGCCTAATTAGTTTACATTTCTCTTTTCATAAGGAAAGAATACATTAATTTCAAATGTTCCAATGGGCCCTCTGGAAAATCCCGAAGTTTGTTTGATGTCAAAGAGATTTCATTTAGAATTTGGTTTTGGGAAGTGTACCAAAAATATCAAAAGGTTTAAAAACACTTGCTCAAACAAGATCATAATTCACCGTGAAACAATACTTAGTTATCCACTTAACCAAGGTGATGACTAAAGACTTCACAGGCAGGTACAGAAAGTTACATAGCTGTAAAAAAAACCAAACCAATCTAAAAAAACCCCAAACACTTTAGCTTTTTAAATAAAGAATCAGTTTTCTTAAGTAATCAAATGTCTGATAAAGACGATATGAAACACAAGAATTTTTTATTGAAGTATGATTGACATACAATAATATATTAATTTCAGGTGTACGACATAGTGATTTGTTATTTTTATACATTACAAAATGATCATTACACTAAGTTTAGTTACCGTCACCATACAATGTTATTACAATATCATTGCCTGTATTTCCTATGCTGTTCATTACATCCCCATGACTTATGTATTTTATTACTGGAAGTTTCTACCTTAAACACAGGAAATTATTTTAATAAAACACAATCTTTGTTTTCCAGCCAGATTACTTAAAAGGCAAAGAAAAATCTTTCACAATCTCTTATTATCAAAGTAGGCCAATCATGCAAAAATTTATCTTTTTAACAGACAGAAAACCAATACTATTTTGGCACCAGTGTGCTAAACATTTTTTTAAAGTTAAATAAATTCATTCGAATCTTAGGCAGCTTGATGATGCATAAAATTCCTTTCCCCCACATTCTTTTCCACAAATCATCTATGCTTTTTTTCCTATTTTCCCCTTTTTCTCATTTTAGAACAATCAAGCATTCTACTTTCCTTATGTACACTTCATACAATTGTTTTCTTTCACCTCGATTATTTCTAAGTAGTTTTAACTGGATATATTGATTACAATTTTCAATCATTAATTCCTAGTTAAAACTAAGTAGTTAACAATTAATGGACTATCTCTTACACTAACATTCTGTGGATTGGCAGACTTATAAATACATTTTATAGTTTCTAGAAGTATATTCTTCCTCATAGTAAATTTTTCAATGTGACACAAAACATGTTTACTGATAGACCCAATATCTTTAGTTCCTCTGTAAAAGGAAGCCAAAAGTGGGTAAACTTATGTTCAGTAATTAATGTTTTAATATTTTTTTGACATGATGTTATATTTTTTTCAGTTATTTTATTGAGATCATAATGGTTTATAACACTGTGTAATTTCAGTTGTACATTATTATTTATCAATTTCTTTATAGACTTTATTGTGCTTACCACCAGTAGTCTCATTTTTGTCTGTCACTGTACGTATGTGCCCCTTTACCCCTTTCACCCATCCACAGCCCCCTTCCCCTCTGATAACCACTAATCAGTTCTCTTTATCCATGTGTTTGTTTATCTTCCACATATGAGTGAAATCATGCAATATTTGTCTTTCTCTGTCTGGCTTACTTCACTTAGCATCATACCCTCAAGGAAATGTTGAAAATGGGAGGATATTGTCTTTTTTTATGGCTGAGTAGTATTCTATTGTATATATATACCATATCTTCTTTATCCATTCATCCATAGATGGGCACTTGTGTTGCTTCCATGTCTTGGCTATCGTGAATAATGCTGCAGTGAACATAGGGGTGCATAAATCTCTTTGGATTGCTGATTTCAAGTTCTTTGGATAAATACCCAATAGTGGGAAAGCTGGATGTTATGGTACTTCTATTTTTAATATTTTGAGAAATCTCCATACTGTTTTCCGTAGTGGCTGCACCAATTTGCATTCCCACCAGCACTTCATGAGGGTTCCCTTTTCTACTCACCCTTTCCAATATTTATTTTTTGTCTAGGTAATTATAGCCATTCTGACCAGTGTAAAGTCATACCTCAATGTAGTTTTTATTTTTTAATTTTTAATTAGTTTATTTTTTTATTGCAGTAACATTGGTTTACAACATTGTATAAATTTCAGGTGTACATCATTATACTTCTATTTCTGCATAGATTATATCATGTTCACCACACTGATATTAATTACAATCCATCACCACACACGTGTGCCTAATCATCCCTTTTGCCCTCCTCCCTCCCCTCCTCTCCTCTGGTAACCACCAATCCAATCTCTGTCTCTATGTGTTTATTTGTTGTTGTTTTTATCTTCTACTTAAGAGTGATATCGTATGGTATTTGACCTTCTCCCTCTGACTTATTTTGCTTAGCATAATACCCTCAATGTTCATCCATGTTGTCATAAATGGCTGGATTTCATTGTCTCAGTGTAGATTTGATTTGCATTTCCCTAATAATTAGTGATGCTGAACATCTTTTCCTGCATCTGTTGGTCATCTGTATATCTTCTTTGGAAAAATGTCTGTTCATATCTGCCCATTTTTTGATTGGGTTATTTGTTCTTTTGTTGTTCAGTTGTGTGAGTTCTTTATATATTTTGGAAATTAACTCTTTGGCAGATAGACGAATTGCAAATGTTTCCTTCCAGCTGGTCAGTTGTCTTTTTGTTTTTTTCATGGGTTCTTTTGCCTTGCAGAAGCTTTTTAGTCTAATGTAGACCCATTTGTTTATTTTTTCTTTTGTTTCCTTTGCCTTACTAGACATTGTATTTGAAAAGACGCTGCTAAGACTGATAACAAATGGTGTCCATCCCATATTTTCTTCTAGGAGTTTTATACTTTCAGGTTTTACATTCAAGTCTTTAATCCATTTTGAGTTAATTTTTGTAATTTGTACAAGACAAGGGTCTAGTTTCATTCTTTTGCCTATGGCTGTACAGTTTTCCCAACACCATTTATTGAAGAGACTTTCCTTTCTCCATTGTATGTTCTTGGCTCCTTTGTCAAAGATTAACTGTCCATAGATGTGTGGTTTTATTATTGGGCTTTCAATTCTGTTTCATTGATCTGTGTGTCTGTTTTTGTGCCAGTACCATGCTGTTTTGATTACTGTAGCTTTGTAGTATATTTTGAAGTCAGGTATAGTGATGCCTCCAGCTTTGTTCTTTTTTCTCAGGATTACTTTGTCTATTGGAGGTCTTTTGTTGCCCCATATGAGTTTTAGTATTCTTTTTTCTATTTCTGTGAAGAATGTCATTCGGATTCTGATTGGGATTGCATTGAATCTGTAGATTGCTTCAGGTGGTATGGACATTTTAAGTATGTTTATTCTTCCAATCCATGAGTGTGGAATGTCTTTCCATTTCTTTATGTTATCATCGATTTCTTTCAATAATGTCTTATAGTTTTCAGTGTATAGGTCTTTCACCTGTTTGGTTAAATTTATTCCTAGATATTTTATTCTTTTCGCTGTGGTTGTAAATGGGTTTGTATTCTTGACTTCTCTTTTTGCTAGTTTCTTGTTAGTGTGTAGAAAATTCAATATATTTCTGTAAGTTGATTTTTACCCTGCAACTTAGCTGTAGTTGATGATTATTTCTAATAGGTTTCTGATGAATTCTTTGGGGTTTTCTATATATAGAATCATCTCATCTGCAAACAGTGAGAGTTTCACTTCTTCCTTTTTAATTTGGATTCCTTTTATTTGTTTATCCTGCCTAATTGCTCTGGTCAAAAGCTCTGGTACTATATTGAATAGGAGTGGTGAGAGTGGGCACCCTTGTCTTGTTCCTGTTCTCAGAGGGATGGCTTTCAGTGTTTCTCCACTGAGTATGATGTTGACTGTGGGTTTGTCATATATGGCCTTTATTATGTTGAAGTACTTTCCTTAAATACCTATTTTGTTGACAATTTTTGTCATAAATCGATGTTGTGTCTTGTCAAATGATTTCTCTGCATCTATTGAGATGATCATATGAATTTTATCGCTCATTTTGTTAATGTGGTGTATCACATTGATTGATTTGCGGATGTTGAGCCATCTCTTTGTTCCTGGAATAAATCCCATTTGATTATGGTTTATGACCCTTTTAGTGTATTGCTGTATTTGGTGTGCCAGTATTTTGCTAGAATTTTTACGTCTATGTTCATCAGTGATATTGGCCTGTAATTTTCCTTCTTTTTGTTGTCCTTGCCTGCTTTTTGTATCAGGGTGATGTTGGCCTCATAGAATGAGTTAGGAAGCATTCCATCTTCTTCAATTTTTTGGAATAATTGAGGAGGATAGCTATTAAATCTTCTTTGAATGTTTGGCAGAATTCTCCAGAGAAGCCATCTGGTCCTGGATGTTTATTTTTGGGGCAGGTTTGATTACTGTTTTAATCTCTTTACTTGTGATTGGTTTGTTCAGATTTTCTATTTCTTTTTGATTCAGTTTTGGGGGGTTGTATGAGTCTAAGAATTTATCCATTTCTTCTAGATTGCCCAATTCATTGGCATGTAGTTTTTCATACTATTCTCTTGTAATCCTTTGTATTTCTGTGGTATCTGTTGTAATGTCTCCTTTTTCATTTCTAATTTTATTTATTTGAGCCTTGTGTCTTTTTTATTAGTGAGTCTGGCTAAGAGTTTGTCAATTTTGTTTATTATCTCAAAGAATCAGCCTTTTGTTTCATTGATCTTTTCTACAGTTTTTTTGTTTGTTTGTTTAAATTTCATTTATTTCTGCTCTAATTTTTATTATTTCCCTCCTGATGACTTGGGGCTTTGTTTGTTCTTCTTTTTCTAATTCTGTTAGGTGTAGTTTAATGTTGGTTATTTGGGATTTTCTTGTCTGATAAGGTGGGCCTGTATTGCTATGAGTTTCCCTCTCAGGACAGATTTTGCTGCATCCCATATGAGTTGGTACGGTGTGTTTTCATTTTCATTTGTCTCAAGTTTTTTTTTTTTTCTCCTTTAATTTCTTCAATAATCCATTGGTTGTTCAGTAGAATGTTGTTTAGTCTCCAGATCTTTGTCACTTTCCTGTTTTTTTTTTTTATTTTTTATTGTAGTTGATTTCCAGTTTCATAGCATTATGGTCAGAAAAGATGCTTGGTATGATTTCAATCTTCTTAAATTTATAGATGCTTGCCTTGTTTCTCAATATATGGTTTATCCTTGGAATGTTCCATGAGCACTTGAGAAGAATGTGTAAGCTGCTGTGTTTGGATGGTGTGCTTTCTATACACCTATTAAGTCCATCTCATCTAGTTTTTCATTTAAGTTCTCTATTTCCTTATCGACTTTCTGTCTTACATCAATGATCTATCTATTGATGTAAGTGGGGTGATAAGATCCCCTACTATTATTGTGTTGTTGTTAATATCTCCTTTAGGTTTGTTAATAGTTGCTTTATGTACTCTGGTGCTCCTGTGTTGGGGGCATATATATTTATAATTGATATGTCTTCTTGGTGGAGTGTCCCTTTTATCATTATATATTGCACCTCTTTATTTTTCTTAACATGTTTTATCTTGAAGTATTCTTTGTCTGATATGAGTATGGCAACACCTGTTTTCTTTTGTTTGCCATTAGCTTGGAGTATTGTCATCCGTCCTTTCACTCTGAGCCTGTGTTTGTCTTTAGAGCTGAGAGGTGTTTCCTGGAGGCAACACATTGTTGGATCTTGTTTTTCAATCCATCCTGCCACTCTGTGTCTTTTGATTGGAAAATTCAATCCATTTACCATTTAGAGTGACTATTGATATATGACGGCTTAATGCTGCTATTTTATCACTCTTTTTCCAGTTCTTTTGCATTTGCTTTGTTTCTCGTCCCATGTGCTTTGGACTACTAATTCAGTTTGGTAGTTCTGTGTGATGGTTTTCTTAGCCTTCTCTTTATTTGTCGTATGTGTCTCTGTTGTGATGATTTGTTTAGTGGTTACCATGAGGTTTGTATAAAAAATCTCGTAGATGAGATAGTCCATTTTCTGATGGCTTCTTATTTCCTTAGACTAAGTCAATTCCATCCCTTTCCTCTTCCCCTTCTAAGTTATTATTGTCACAATTTATTCCATCTTGTGTTGTGAGTTTTTGTTTAACGTAATGAGGTTATATTTATTTTTGATGTTTTCCTTCCCTTAATATTTGGTATTATATTGAAGTGTTTGCTAACCTATTCTGATAGACAGCTGCAAGTTTTCTGATTTTGTCTACCTATTTTTCACTTGCTCAAAGCTTTGTGCCCCCTTTCTCTTTTATTTTTTTTCAGACATGAAGGACTTCTTGAGCATTTCTTGTAGTGGGGGTCTTGTGGCAATGAACTCCTTTAGCTTTTTTTTCTTGGATAGTTATTATTTCTCCGTTATATCTGAAGGATATTTTTGCTGGATAGAGTATTCTTGCCTGAAAGTTTTTGTCTTTCAGAACTTTGAATATTAAACTCTATCCTAGCCTGTAGACTTTCTGTCTAGATATTGGCTAAGAACCTGACTGGGATTCCTTTTTATGTTATTTTTTTGTCTTGCTGCCCTTTATATCTGTTTTTTCGTCATTGACTTTTGCTAGCTTTACTACCATATGCCTTGGAGAGGGTCTTGTTATGTTCATTTATTTAGGAGATCTCTTGACATCATTCACTAGTATTTCCAGCTCCTTCCCCAGGTTTTGGAAGTTCTTAGCTATTATTTCTTTGAACAAGCTCTCTGGTCCTTTTCCCCTCTCTTCTCCCTCTGGAATATCTATAAGCCTTATGTTGCATTTGCTAATTGAGTCAGATATTTCTCAGAGAATTTCTTCATTTCTTTTTAGTCTTAGTTCTCTGTCTTCCTCCATCTGGAGCATTTCTGCATTTCTGTTCTCAATAATGCTAATTCTTTCCTCCATATTGTCAGCTCTATTCTTTAAAGATTCGTTTTTCATCTCCAACATTTCTGATTGGTTTTTATTTATAGTTTCAGTCTCTTTGGTGAAGAAGTTCCTGATTTCATTGAATTTTCTATCTGTGTTTTCTTGTAATTCGTAGGGCTTTTTTATGATAACTATTTTGAATTCTCTGTCATTTGGGTTATTAATTTCTGTGCCTTCTGGATTGATTTCTGGGGGCTTATCATTTTCCTTCCGGTCTGGAGATTTAATATATTTTTGCATACTTCCTGAGAGTGTCGGCTTATTTTTCCTCATTCTGAAAATACCTGGTTGCAGCTTCCACCTGCTGCCACTAGATGGGGGTCAAGAACTGTGAATTCTGAGCCTGCTGCGATCCACAGGTGCTCTGGCTGATTGATTGTGCCGGGGCACTAAGCAGGGTGGGGAACCCTCTATCACCTGCCTGATTACAGGGGCTTCTCTTGCTTCTCTCACTATCTGCTCTCTAGGGGTGCTAGCTTGTTAAAGGCACCCCCTCAACAGTTCAGTCCCCTCTGTATGGGACTTTCCCACAGGCTGTGAGAGAGCTTGGAGAGTGACAGTTTTCCTGTGGAGGGCTGCCCCTGCCCCCTCTCTCTCTCTGAGAGCCAAGCGGTCCCTGTCCCAGGGTCACTGTCATTCGGGATGGGGAGGAGTTCTCCTTACCTCCTTCCACTTGCTCTGGGGATTCCAGCAGCTCCACCTTCAGACGTAGGGCTGTGTGGGTCTCTCAGACATCTTTTCTGTTGTGTGAATGTCCTCTGTTGACATATGAATATCCTTTTTGTTATATCTTAGGTGGAGAGTCTATGGGGAAAGTTCACTCCACTGTGATGCTGACATCACTCCTTCATTGATCTTTTTAATTTTTTTTTTTGGTCTCTAATTTATTTCTAATCTGATTTTTATTATTTCCCTCCTTCGGCTGTCTTTAGGCTTTGTTCTTCTTTTTCTAGTGCTTTTAGGTATAGTGTTAGATTGTTATTTTTGATATTTGTCTTGTTTTTCTGAGGTAGGCCTGTATTGCTATAAACTTTCCCCTTAGTACAACTTTTGGTACAAATCCAATAGGTTTGGCATGTTGTGTTTTCATTTTCATTTGTCTACAGGTATTTTTTATTTCCCCTTTGACTTCTTCATTGATCCAATAGTTTTACAGTAGCATGTTGTTTAGTCTCCACATATTTGTGACTTTTCCAGCTTTTTTCTTGTAGTTGATTTCTAGTTTCATAGCATTATGGTCAGAAAAGATGCTTGATATATTTCAATCTTATTAAGTTTATTGAGGCTTGCTTTGTTTACCAACATATGGCCTATCTTTGAGAATGTTCATGTGCACCTGAGAAGAATGTGTATTCTGTTGTTTTTGGATGGAATGCTCTCTATATATCTATTAGGTCTATCTGGTCTATTGTTTTATTTAAGACCACCAATTCCTCGTTGACTTTCTGTCTGGATGATCTATCCATTGTTGTAAGAGCACTGTTAAAGTCCCCTACTATTACTGTGTTGCTATCAATTTATCCCTTTAGGTCTCCTAATATGTTGCTTATAAACTTTGGTACTTATGTTTTAGTTGCACATATATTAATAAGTGTTCTGTCTTCTTGGTGGAATGTGTTTTTATTATTGTATAGTGTCTATGTTTGTCTCTTGCTATCCTTTTTGTCTTGAAGTCTGTTTTATGTGATATAAATATGACTGCCTCCACTTTCTTTTGGTTGCCATTTGCTTGGAGTATCATCTTCCATCACTTCACTCTGAGCCTATGTTTGTCTTTAGAGATCAGATGTGTGTCCTGGAGGCAGCATATTGTTGGGTCTTGTTTTTTAATCCATCCAGACACTCTGTCTTTTCATTGGTAAATTCAACCCATTTACATTTAGGATGATTGTTGATATATGAGTGCTTAATACTGCCATTGTATCTTTTGTTTCTGGTTGTTCTGTATTTCCATTGTTCTTTTTTCCTTGTATTTCTTTCTGCCACTTCGGTTTGATTGTTTTCTGTGACATTTTCCTCAATTTTCTCTTCATTTATGATTTGTGACTCTGCTTTAATTTTTTGTTTCATGGTTACCATAAGGTTTCCATAAAAGATGTCATAGATGGGGTAGTCCTGTTTCTGATTGCCTCTTATATCCACTAGCCTATTCAGAGTCCGTCCTTTTACTCTTCTCCTTCTATGTTTTTTTTTTTTTTGTCACAAATTATTCTTTTTTTGTGTTGTGAGTTTGTGACAAAATTGAAGTTGTTATAGTTATTTTGGATGCCTTCTTTCCTTTTGTCCTTTATGTTATAATTGTTTACTAACCAGTTCTGATATAGAGTTGCAATTTTCTGATTTTGCCTGTCTATTTATCACCTTGCTCAAAGTTTTGCAAACCTTTACCCTTTTGTATCAGGTAGGAGGGCTCCTTTCAACATTTCTTGTAAGGCAGAGCTGAACTCCCTCAGCTTTTGTTTGTCTGGGAAAGCTTTCATTTCTCCACCATACCTGAAGGATAATTTTGCTGGATAGAGTGTTATTGGCTGATAGTTTCTGTCTTTCAGTATTTTTAATGTATCATTCTATTCTCTTCTACCCTGTAGTTTCTGATGAGAAATCCACTGAAAGCAAGATACAGGTTCCTCTGTAGGTTTTCTTTTTTTTCCCCGCTCTTGCTGACCTTAATATTCTTTCTTTATATTAACTTTTGACAGTTATGATATTATGTGCCTTAGAGAAAGTTTTTTGTATTGAGATAATGAAGAGTTCTATTAGCTTCATGTACTTGTATATCTATTTCCTCCCCAGAGTTTGGGAAGTTCTTAGCTATTATTTCTTTGAGTAAGCTATCTGATCCTTTCTCTCTCACTCCTTCCTCTGGCATACTTGTAATTTTTATGTTACTTTTCTTAATTGAGTCAGATATTTCTAATATAATTTCTTCATTTCTTAAAATCATAGTTCTCTCTCCTCTTCAATCTGAATCATTTCTAGATTTCAATCTTTGAGCTGACTAATTCTATCTTCCATATTTTTAGTCCTTTCTACCTTATTTTTCATATAATTAATTGCATTCTTCCTCTCCAGAATTTGTGTTTGGTTTATTTTTAGAGATTCAATCTCTTTGGTGAAGTACTCCTTCTGTTCATCCACTTTATTCTTAAGCACACCTTTTTTACATACTCGCTATAAAATGGACACATATTCTTCATCTTTCTCTTTTTAATACAATTGCATCTAGGATATAGTTCCACATTGTCATCAATGCAGTTTTCATTTATTATTCTATAAATTTATAATGTGTAAATATGTATGTATATGCAATTATATATAAATATATAATCACATATCTAATACCCTCTTTATAGAGTTTTCAATCTTTTTCTGGTAAAATAATGCTTTGGTGTGCATGTATATTTTTGCACATTCAAAGGTATAATTTCACAATAAAATCCTAGAAGTTGAATTGCTAAGCTAAAGATTATATGCATTTTATATTTTGATAACATTTTCCATTAATATATGAGGTTATCTGCTTCCCCACACCTGGGTGAATATATTATGTAAAATGTCTTGCAGTTGCCAATGTTGATCCATGAAAAATAATTCCTCAGTCAAGGTTAGTTTGTAATCCTCTTGTTATGAGTGAGGTTGAATGGATTTTCATATTTAAAAGCCACTCATGTTTCCTTTTCCATAAACTGTCTATTTATATCGATTACTCAGTTTTCTGGGTTGTTCTTTTCTCATTGATTTTAGGAGCTCTTTAGACATCAAGGAATTTAACCCTTGATACTTATGTTGTTCATTTTTTCCAGTTGAACAGTCCATGTGCCCATCACAGAGTACAGACTCAGTGATGGTTGTTGAATAATAATAATAGTAACATTTATTAACCACTCACTGTGTGCTTTATGAAATTTGTTTCACTGAATCCTTATGACAACCTAGGAAGTACTTCTGTTATTATCTGTATTATTAGATGAGAATGAATAAATGAAATAATGAATAAACCACAGTACACCAACACACTCTGTGTGAAAGGCACTGTTTTCATTGTCGAGAGTCCTGCGTGAACTGGGTAAGAGTCTCTATTGTGCAATTTTTTAGTGACATTTCCTCTTGTGCAGTTCCCATAATTTTTTCTATTGATAACTTCATGTGATTGACTTATTATTTTAAGCATGGAGCAGGTCATAAATTTAGGGATAAATGATCTAACCTCACTAGTGACAGTTCATAGCATTTACATTAGATACCCTGAATTCAGATCACTTTGGGCTGGAATTATGAAAAACGTGGTTCTTGCCTTTTAAAGCCCTGGGCAGTAGCCTTATGGGAGTTCTGGGAAGTGCAGGGCTGGTGAGACCAGTGGTCTGAGAGAGGGAAAAAAGTGGCTCTAATTTTCAAAAACATTAGATGCCTGAATGCCCACAAGTGCCCACCCCTGTGGGCTTTAGTACAAAGAGAAACACTCATCAAGCAAATGTTGGCAGCTTTTTTTCACCTTCCTCTCTAAAAATGTGAGTGGAGGCATTATCCAGGGAAGGATTGCATCTGTAAACCATAGATTAAATACCAACCCACCAGTCCTCCTGGGCTCCTGCACAGTGTTGGGGCAGGTGAGGAGCTTTGTACTCAGTGGGGAGTCATGTCTTCTCCTCAGCTCATCCCCAGTTCATGTTCCTGCAAGAGCAGGAGCCCCTGAGACCAGTTTCTTACTGAACATGACAGTTTCTCCCTTCAGGAAGGCATCTCCAAAGACAAAGTGTATTTCATCAGAGTGAGCGGCTTTGTCGAAAGCCAGCTTCATGTCCTTTAAGCTCTGGGGTCGGTGCTGAGACTCATAGATGTAGACAAGTGCACCAACATTTGTAGAAAGTAGGAGACGGCCACAGCCCGGCACGCATGCAGGATGGAGCAGGGGCTGGTCCCACATTCCCACCCATCTAATTCTGGATTCACAGACCTACAGATGGGACAGTCCAGAGACAGGAGGTAACCTGAATCAAGCTACCTTCCCTCTTCCTCATTTGAGGCTAGTGTTTCCTACTACAGCAGCCCTCACAAGCCTAGTGACAGACAGCTCACTATGCCTCAGGCAGTCTGAGAGGCCAGTAGTCTACTTCTCTACAAGTCCTTTCAAACTGAGCCAAGATCTACCTCCTTGTGACTTCCTCTCACTGACTCTGGGTCAACTGTCTGAAGACAAACTAAACAATTTATTCCCTGCTTCCAAGATGTCCCATGCATCATGCATTCCTTCACCTCTCTTCTACTGAAGGTCTTTGCTCTGTAATTTCCCCTCTCTTTCTCTGCATCATCAGTTTTTCTCTACCATTAGTAGCAAACATGCTTATAAAGTTTCCCATTGAAACACACAAACACACACATGCACACACAAACACATGCGTGGGCACACATACACAGGCACACAAAAACATACATAATCTTGGTCTCAGGTTCTCGTCCAATAACTTTCTTATTTCTTTAAATCTCTCCTAGCAAGCCCCACAATACAGTTGCCTTATACTCACTATCTACGCTTCCTCTCCCCTCACTCTCTGTCTCTTTTAATTGAAGTATGATTTACGGACAATAAAAAGCACAGATTGTAAGTGTACATTTTCATGAGTTTTTAAAGAGGAAGATTGGCAACAGATGTTAGCCCAGGGCCAATCTTCCTTTCCAAAAGAAATAAAGACAGAAAAAGAAACCGTTTCAGGAGTTTCCACAAATGTATACACATTCACATAAAAAGTGTCAAACACGATGTCCAGTAATTGTTGATTTTTTTCCCTACATGTCACATCAAAGCGTTAGTCCTATTCTCGCTCTTTTTGACTAATCAGAAAGAGATTTCAGTGTGAATCTGAGCTCTCCTACCAGATTAAATTCAGGGAAATCACTGAATCCACAGTTGTTATTGGTTTATGAGAGATTGAGCAAGAGGAAGGAGTGGGGCTTTGGAGTTAGAGGGATCCAACAGTGTAACCTGGGGCAAGTCTCCCCCACTGCCCCAGCTCTGGTATCCCTCTGAAAACTGAAATGGCAGGGGGGCACATAAAAGGTGGTAGTCTCCCTGAGTGTGTCCTCTCTCTTTTTCTGCACCAGCAAATTATCCATCCCAGGTCTCCTAAGTGCCAGGGTGTCACAGTGTTGTCTCACTGCCCTCCTCTCTGCTTCAGGCCAGACGCTCATAGGAGGGCAGCAAAGGGCAGCCTGGGCCTCTGTTGGGGCCACTGTGACAAACCTGCCCTGTATTCACAGGTATGGACAGGCTCAGCATCTATATCCAGCAGATGATGGGGTTCTAGCCAGGCCTGTACTGGAGACTGCGTGAAGTTTGTCAGCCCTGCCATCCATTTGGTGTGTAGTGTGTGACCAGGGCATCCTGGGGGTGAGGTGGGCATGTTTGCTTCTTAGGGGAGGAGGTTCTGGGATGCAGAGGCCTGGTCATGCAGACAGGACAATCAGCGTGCTCAGCACTGTTGACACCATGGTGAACTTCCACCTTGACAGGGTCTCCAGCCTGGGGCCAGGTCCCCAGGGGATGTGTATGCCACCACTCAGCCCAGCTTCAAGGTCACCTTTCCATTTTTCTTCTTCTCCTTTTCTTGCTCCCATTGTCTGCTTTGTTATCCTTCGCTTCTTAAATTCTTTCTCTACTACATTTCTCCTTCTATCACTTTCCTCATTTTCTTTGTTCCCTGTATCTCACTCACTGCTCATTTCTCTCTGATCTTTCTCTTCTTCTCTCACTCTCCCCCCTCCTTCTCTCCCTTCTCTCTCCCTGTCTGTTCCCTCTCCGTGTCTCTCTTCTTTTCTTTCCCTTCCCTCCTTACCTTTCTTTTCCTCCTTGCCCCCCTCCACCCTTGTTATTGTCAAGCTTAAAATTAAATAGCCAGTTACCTTACCAGCAAAGTGAGTTTATTCAGGAAAAGCCAAAGGAATTGCAATTAAGGACAAGCAAGCTATGGCAAAAATCATAGGCATGCCCACAGAACACAGAAGAGGAGTTTGCTTTTATAGAGAAAAAGGAGTTTTGGAGGGGCTGTTCAAAGTGAAAGTTCACTGGAGGAGCGTAAGAGTTCAGGGTGATGATGTCTTCTCATTGGCTGAGCTGTGGCATTTTCTGTTGGTTGGGTTTTTCGCCAGGCAGGAAAGAATTCTTCCTTCCTTCTGGTAGAGTAGTAAGGTAGTAGCCAACTTCCTGTTAGAAATGTAAGGTTCTTCTCTTCCTGTTCGGGGTAATTGTCAAAGAGTGGTAGAGCCTTAGAGTTCCCTCTACAGGCCTTCCTGACTCCAATTTTATTTGAGGTTTCATTTATTAACTTTCACTTTTTCCCGTTTTGATCAAGATCTTTCTCTAAAAGCATTGCTGATCATGGGCCAGGTTTCTGAATTCAGTAGACTTTGTCCCTCTGAGCCAGTAATGACCTTTCCCGGCTGTTGTGTCCCACATTGGAGGGAAAGTGCATGGACTGTAAATCACTTGAGGCCACATTTGAGTAACAAGGAAGGGTGGTAGGGAGAACATTCAGGTATTTCCTGTCCAAAGTCTATATTTTGTCAAGGTCTTAAGCACTGGGAATCATCTTGAGGTGTTGAGGTAGCATCGTTTTATTAGGCACATCATTTTTACTGGACCAGCAACAGCTACAGGACTTAACAACAATTATGCAGATCAGAATTAAAGACAACATAACAAACCCCATTTGCATGCTTGTTCTAAACCAGCTAGCCAGACCTGAAGGTAACCAGCTAAATAGATCAAAAGATCATGGATTGTCAGGTGAAATTTGTTGTAGTCAATGTGTTTGTTCCCTAATTTTATGTAATTGGCTTTCTACTTCTGCATAACCATTTATCCATCTGCAACGGGTGTTTGCGATTGCACAGACAACTCCTTGTTCAGCAACTAGAGAATAGGACTATACAAATATCCAAAACTATTTTAGCAATGAGTCAAGCAGTAGTTGCTGAACTGAAACTGCTGTGGCTGTGAAATTGGCTAATATTCCTAATGTTAGGGAGAGATTTCTGATCGTTTGTTCGTTGGTGCTTACTTTGATTCATGGAGAGAAAGCTCTGCTTGCAGAGGCAAACCCAGAATCACATAGATCCCTTGAAATTTTTCATTTAAGGAAGTTATAGAGGTTAAACGGCATGGACAAACAGGAAGCTTCTGTTTTGTCATGAAGAGAGACTAGAACAATGAATACAGCAAGGGCACATTGGTTTTTCATCATCCAGCTGTCAAGGCAATTGAATCACCCAAGCATTCAGGCCATTACCAAAACCTCCACATATAAAAAATGTATCCAAGAGGTGTGCATAAAGCTCCCACGTAAGTGACAATATCTATGGACCCATTCATTGCTATAGAGGCATTAGCATCATTCAACCAAGGCTCAGATATTATACTATTATATATCAAAAGGCTGTCTAAATATATGGGTGTGTCAGGAAGCTTACAAATGGCCTGAATTACATTGGTTGCCCCAGAGTTTCTTATGTAGATATTCAAGCGCTCTCATTTTCCTATGCCAGGGTTGGGTTAGATTGAAGTAAGGAATAAGGTTAGATGGGCTTAGTACCTTAATTTTATAAAACGGGCCCACAGAACAATTTAAACATACAGTGGCATTTGGCATTTAAGGGAAATTACTTATACGGTGAACTAAGGGGTAATTTATGTCCTGGACAGATCTGGGTTTTTGATGACAAATCCAACGATCAGAGAATTTTCCCCTTTTGCAATAGATTGGAAAATGCGGACAACTGCATTGTCCTTCCAAGAAACAGAGGGAGAAAATTAAGTAAGAAGCAACAGTAAGAAAAGCATGTACAGGCATGGTCCAGTCATCTTGGGAAAGCTGTGTGCCTCAGATGTTGGTTTCTTTTCTTCCTAGTCAATTTGATTTAAAGCCTGCAGCATTTTTACAGGACCAAATATCAGGTGAAGCCTTCTTTAGCTCTGAGATTTGTACACAAGATTCGAGTTTCTGAAGGTTGGCTGCCATCAGGGTAGTGAGAAGGACCTGGTATAACCCCTACCAAGGAGATTTCAAGGGCAGTAAATATTGGAAATGGTAGTTTGGAGAGTCGTAGACAGACATTGAAGGAAATTAGAAGAATTTAGGATCCAGCTCAATTACGGGCATATAACAAAACCTTACAGACAATTAATAGGACTAGAATTTAATATCTACAAAGGTGCAAGCATAATTTTTCTCTCCAGATTACCCCCAGTTTTATTAAAGATATTCATAGTAAACCTAGTCTGTTTGTATTAAACTTGGCCTGATTGTTTATATAAATGTAGCAAGAATAGTGATTAATGATATAAGCTCTTTTTTAAAGATTGCTTTGCTGGAGCCTTGCAAGAAAAGTACTAGGCTGGGTTTTCAAAGCAGTTTTTCAAAGGTGCCTGGTTATCTCTGAGTCTATGTACATCTCTCTTGAAAATGATAATCTTATCAAAGCCCTGGTAATATTAGCCAATATTTCCAGTTGCATCTTATTTTAAGGAGAATAGATTCTCATCGAATTTATGCAAATATATATGTAGTTATGCAAAGAATACTTAAGAGTTTCCAAATGCTGGAGGAATGGTAGCCTGAAAAAGATAAATGTTTTAAGCTTTGGTATGCAAGTACACTTAACCAAATTGCTATAAGTTATAGACAGCTTAAAGGAGCGGAGAAAAAGAGGTCCTTTACATCAGGAAAAACAAAAAATTAAAACAATCATTTTCCCATTTGAGTTTTAGAAATTCTTACTCTATTTAGTGTTATGACCTTAAAGTCATTAATAACCTGTATTTCAGAGATCCTGTCCAAGTCTTTTGCATGAATCTCTTTGAAGATGAAACATATTTGTAAAAGCATCAGAGTAAAACGATAACTGTCTGCAAATGACAAAAGACTGTTAAAAAAGGCACTGGATAAGGATCAGAAAACGGTTCATTATAATGCAGTTGACAAGGAAATTTGAGTATTTTTGTAATACGCATTTTTAGATAACATCTAGAATAACCAGTGATGACATTATTTCTGTCTGACCAAAGTAACAGAGAGATTTCAAAGGCATATACAAAAGTTACATAGTAATAAACAAAACTTAACTCCCTTAATATTTAGAAGACTCAGTTTTCCTAAGTAATTAAGAATTGATTAAAAAAACAACACAGGAGGGGCCGGCCCAGTGGTGTAGCAGTTAAGTTCGTGAGTTCCACTTCGGTAGCCTGGGGTGCACCAGTTCGGATCCTGAGTGTGGACCTACTCACCGCTCATCGGGCCATGCTGAGGTGGCGTCCCACACGGAGGAGCTACAACTCTACAACTATGATACACAACTACATACTGGGGTTTTGGGGAGAACAAACAGAAAAAGGAGAAGATTGGTAACAGATATTAGTGCAGGGCCAATCTTCTTCAAAAAAACAAAAAACACAGGAAATCATTTTGATAAAACACAAAATCTCTATTTTCTAGGCATGTTACTTAAAATGTTAAGAAATCTTTACAATCTCTTATCAAGAGCATACCAGTAGCCCAAGAAAACCTTGTCCTTTTAACAGAAAAGAAAGCCAAATTTTAATTTTGCATCAGCTTACTTCTGATATTAAAACTCATTCATTCCAATTGTAGCCAGTCCTGACCACACATGGAATTCCTCTCCCCAGATTCCTTTATATAAACATTCTAAAACTTTCTTTTTACATTTAGATTTTGTCCTATGTTTTGCTTTTTATCTTTACGAAGTAACCAGCGTTTCTTTAGGACAAAATTGTTTTTTCTCTCAGTAAAACGCATTTCCATTCCTTGTGCTTTCTTTTAAAGCACACACATCCTATTTCCTTGCGTATCTCCATATGCAAGGGAAATGTTTGCATATGTTTCCCTTTTTCTTTCTAGTAGCCTTAGTTACATACATTAGAATTCTTAACCCCTCGAATCCTTAATTCCCAGTGAAAACTAAGAAGTAAGCAATTGTGTTCTGACAAATTTATAAATATATTTCATAATTTCCAGAAGTTTATGCCCTGTTATGTGGTGAAATCTTGTATTTTTATTTATTTATTTATTTTTGGTGAGGAAGATTGACCCTGAGCTAACATCTATGCCAGTCTTCTTTGTATATGGGATGCAGCCACAGCATGGCTTGATGAGCAGTATGTAGGTCCTCGCCTGGGATCCAAACCCACGAACGCTGGGCAGCTGAAGCAGAGCATGCAAACTTAACCACTATGCCACTGGGCTGGCCCTGGTCCAATCTTTTAATGTGGCACAGGGGCTAGTTACTAGACGACCCAAATTTACCTTTTTGTTTTCAATAAGAAGCCGGAAGTAGATAAACCTATGTTCAGTAATGAATGTTTTAGTATGTTACATTGCTTGGAAAATGATCCAGATATTCAATAAAATTCCATCATTTAATTTAACTTAGCAAAACACTAAGTTTCAAGTCATCAGAAAGATTTTGGAAGCTCTTTTTTCAAGTACACATGCCATAAAACATAGTTATTGCATCCAAAAACACTTATTCCATTTTTATTTATCTAAATCATTTGTTACAACAATTATGTTTAGATTAATCACAAAAGTTTCGTGTGACATTAAAGCAGCTGGCCTTCATCTTAAATTATATTTTCATGCTGACAAATTTTGTAACAGAGCTACTTGTGCTTAATTAACTGAGCTAGAATGAAAATTGTGTGTCTGCATTATGTTCAGTGTTGATAACTCTAAAGACACACCTGTTTCAATTAAACCAACAACCATAACCCAGCTTTCATTTACTAAAGACTAGTCCTGGATCATGTAAACATGAAAAGGATTTGGATTAGTTTCCATTATATTTCTGAGATTTAGGAATACTTAGTTTATAAGTGCTTAACTTCAAGCCAATTAAATAGAGATCTTTTGCAAATTAATTTTGGTAATACCATCCAGAGGTAGAAAATACCACACACCTACAGCACATGTATAGACACATATAAATGTATAGACAAACACAAACAGAGATCTTATAGATTTCATTCAAAAACTTTAGGGATGTCTGAGGTACAATGACAGAAAACTCTAAAGAATAGTTGGATCCAAATTGTGTTTCTGGCAGATAGAACAAGTTAAGGTTATCTGCTCAGATGGTCAAACTTTTCTACCAAAAATTTTTTGCATCTATAAGGATCCTTTTATAGATGTTTTTGGAGTCATTTTGTCCTTTAGAAACTTCTGCATACCAGTCAAAGAATGCATTCTGTTGTCTCCATAGAGGTGTGGAATCCTCTCTTCTAAGACAACATTTTTAGGTGGAGTTAATTAAAACAAAGTTTCCCCAGAATGGCCATTACAATCCCAAATTATCCAAAGGCTCATCTGTTTTTCCAGAAGGGCAAAATAACCTGTCCCATAAGCCAGGTGGAACATATCCTGCCTTTGGATTCCCTAAAACATCTGAACTATGAGGGCCCCTGTTTCTAAAAAACCCAGGAATCACATCATTTTCCCCTCTTTTTGAACAGAATGAGTGACTTGCCAAGACGTTTCAACAAACAGACAGACATAAACAGAAAATAAGTTTTCTCCTGGGAGTTTTGGAGTGTATTTGTCTATTATCAAAAGTCTAGGGTAGTCATTTATTTATTTTTCTAGTTGTTCATTTGCTCCAGTTAACTTAGAAATAGTAATTAGTGGTTTAGCATTTGAATAGGGTCTGATATTAAAGGGGCAGGTTATCATAGAGGGGAAGGAAGATGGGATCAGGGGTGGAGCTTGAGACAAAGGAGCTGGGAGAGACAAACAAGGTGGTGCCTGACACAAAAAAGCTGGCAGAGGGAAACATGAGGCTTCAACCCATTATGATTTCTT
Source organism: Ceratotherium simum simum (assembly GCF_057802395.1). Lineage (NCBI taxonomy): Eukaryota > Metazoa > Chordata > Mammalia > Perissodactyla > Rhinocerotidae > Ceratotherium > Ceratotherium simum. Next base: position 30,298,784 of record NC_141929.1, on the reverse strand, counting down.
TCAATTGTTTATTTGCCTTGGTTAACTGGTTTTTGCAAAGAGTAGGTTTTGGGGTCTTGGATATGTTTGGAAGTCTCCAGATACCAATTAAAATAGGCATATCAATCTGTTTTATTTTAGTGTCTTTGCTTTCTTACCTAGTTCTGAGAAAAGCAAGTTTGGGGAGATCAAAAATTCCTCGTATTTGCCACTGGTTTTCTAAATTATTTTTGGTTAAATCTGTCCATTTATTTAAAAATGTGCATGAGGAGGAACCACTTTTTTTAAACATAAAACTGGCCGGGGTCCCCAAAGAAGGCTGCCCTTCAAGCATTAGATAACTGGGGTCCTATTTCTCAAATTTTTCCAAGAACAAAAGAAAATTCCTAGCTAGCCTGATTCCAAAAGGATCCTTATCCTTTTGTGCACTTCTGAAAACAAAATAACTGAGTACTCACTAAGAACAAAGACTTGACACTAAGGATGAAGTTTTTAACCAGAAATGACAAAGCCTTTCATGATCCTGAATGAATTCAGAGAGCTCAAAATGCAAGGAGAGAGGAGGTTGGAATCCAAGAAAAGACTTACTAAACAGAAAGTAGATGTTGACTCCTGGAAGTGAAGACACAAGCAGCTCGGTGTCGGTACCTCGATTCCAGAGATCCCCGTCTCTCAAGGGCCACCGCCTTTGGATCCCACTTCTGACACCATTTATAGTCAACTTTAAAATAAAATAGCCAGTTATCTTACCAGCAAAAGTAGTTTATTCAGGAATAGTCAGAGAAATTGCAATTTGGGACAAGTAAGCTATGGCAAAAACCATATACATGTCCAGAGAACAAATGAGATGAGCTTGTTTTATAGAGAAAAAAAAAAGAGTTGGGAGGGGCTGTTCTAAACTACAGTTCATTGGCAGAGAGTAAGAGTACAGGGTGGTGACAGCTCCTCGCTGGCTGAGCTGCAGCATTTTCCATTGGCTGGGTTTGTTGCTGGATAGGAAGAATTTCTTCTTTCTCCATGCTGGGGTAGTAGGGTAGTAGTCAATATCCTTTTGGAGGTGTAAGGTACATCTCTTCCTGTTTGGGGTAATTGATGAAGAGTGGTAGGATGTGATAGCTCCCTCTACAGGCCTTCTTGACTCCAATTTTAGTTGAGGTTTCATTTATTTATTTTCATATAGTGATGATGAGCATCATCAACTTCAAGCCACTCACCTATGATGACTACAACTTCCCACTCAGGGCCAACTGGTTCAAGTGGAGCTTCGTGGTCTCCTCCACGGGTCTGGTGCCTGTCTACATTGTGTACAAGTTCCTTGGCACATGGGGCTCCCTTCAGGAGGTGAGGTCTAGGCTAGCCAGAGGAATGGCAGGGGGAGCAAGATGGGTGGGTGCAATCTGAGTTATTCCTGTTGGGGTGAGAGAGGGGAGACATAAAGACACAGGCACTAGACCCACCAAATCGGCCAAATTATTTACCCCCCTGAGTCTCAGTTTCCACATTTGTAACTTGGGGATAATAATATGCACCTTGAAAGGTGCCCAGGTGGGAGCCAGTCTCTTCCCGTGTGGTCTATTTTGCAGCTGTGGTAACGTAACTGAAGCATTCTCATCAAAGAAGTCATTTCTGAGCAAAGAAGCCCACTGAGCTCATTTCATTTGTTTATTTATTTCCTGTGAAAGTTGTGGAAGGGAAAAGAACAGAGAGGGAGTGTGGTGCAGTAGAAACAGCATAGCGTTTGGAGTTGCACAGACCTGGGTTTGCAGCTGACTAGCTGGGTGGCCTGGGGAGAGTGGCTTCACCTCTCTGGGCATCAGAGTTCCTTGTCTGTAAAATCAAGGGTGGGACCAGATAAACAAATGTCCCATCCAGTTAAAAAATTCCCTGGCTCCATGGCAATGTTCTTGTGCTAAATTTACAACTAAGGAAGCACATCGCTTACCGTAGGACTTTCCAGAATGACCCAGTCACCAATATCCTGTTAAGCAGAGAAATGTCAGATTTCTGACCTCTAGAACTTTGATTTTTCTGGACTTTCAGTGGTTCCTCTAATTCTGGTATTTCTTCGACTGATGCCCGAAATATTTGACATTAAAAAAATTCCAAGCTTTTGTTTTGAGGATTTCGATGGTAACGTGTCATGCCCCTGTATGTCCAGGATGCACAGCTCTACGGATATTCAGTGTAGCCATTGCTGCAATAGCGGAAGTCACAGAAACACCAGCGAATGTGGAGTTCCTTCTGGGGTGCCCGCCCTCATCCCTCTGTTTCTCCACTTCTGTGTAAAGAAGCCCTCTTTCAGTGGTGCCCTCTCTGTCATGGACTGTTCCAATGTCATGCAGATTTCTATGTCTGGTGTTGATTTATTTTAAAAGGTGTTTTCTTCACAGAAAGTTAAGTGTACAGAACAATAAAGGATATTTCTTGTGCCATGTATCTGATAGTGGATTCCTTCTACCATCAAGACAAAATGCTATGTATTAGGTAAGGCAAACGGATTTGTCTAAGATCAGCCTCCAGCTAGTGTAGAAGACCTTCTGGTCATAGAGGCCCACCTTTCACCCAAATAACTCTTTCTAACCCGTAGAACATGAGACTTGGTGGGGGTACTGTTAAACCTATAATCTCAGCTCTGTGATTGACATATATTTTTATTTAAATAGAAAGTAGATATCAAGGGAGAGCGGGTTAGTTGTCTAGTTTTGCTTTTTCATTTTGAGAGCTGAATTTAAAGAGGATCGGAACTTCCAGTTGGGTTGATTTCAATGCACAATTTATTGCATGTGTGCAGTTTTCTGGGGAGAGAGATATATTAACACTTAGACCTTAGTGCTAAGTACTGTCATTGTTTGGGGAAGGTATGAACATATAATACTATTTTTAATGCAAGTCAGCAAGTAGACCTTGACACCATATAAACGAGGCATTGATAAATAACAACTCAGTCTACGTCTTTAAATGTGTAAAGGCTGTCAGAGAGTGGGTGGTGGGCCCAAGGTCCGACTTGGGGCCAGTGATAGGCAGTCCAAGAAGACAGCGTGCAAGAAGACTAGACCAGGACAGAGAATGTGCTGGTGCTGGAAGTGGTGAGCTCCCCAGCTCTGGAGATATGCAAGCAGACAGCAGGCAATGTCTCTTGGGGAGTTTGTAGAGGAGACTCAGTGTCAGGTGAGCTGGGGGAGGGAGGTTGCATAACCTCTAAGGTCCCTTCTATTTGAAGCTTCTGGAATTCTTTTTGGGCAGCCATGAGCCCAGCCTTGTGCAGCAGCTCTGGGACATGCAAATACAATTATGCCAAGGATCCTGGGTGGGGAGTGGTTTGGCCTACGGAATGGAGTTGGGCAGATATTCCACAAAGGGTATTATCATCCTGATCGTTTTGTATTAAGTCCAGAATTGGAGTTAGGGTTTGCTATAAGGAATCAAACAAAAGGCGGCCACGTTTCCAGCCTTCCCCTCATGCCTGCTGACATTTAATGAGTAAGTGGCCCTGAAGAAGTAGAGGAGGAGGCTGGGCCAGAAGGGAAAGTGCAGCTCATCTAGGAGTGATTGGGCATCTGGCTCCACCCTGGTCCCTAGGCTGACAAATGTGGTGGAGAAGCCCCACTGGTGAGCTCACTTGAGGAAACTGGTGGGTTTTTGAATGTCCTACCTTTGGAGAAATATAGCTTCATTTCTATCTCCTTCCAAACGGCACTGATCTGTGTAGTCTCTCTCTAGGCCTCAATTTGTTCATCTGTACAATGGGTCAATGGTTATTGAAACAAAGTGTTCATGGATAGACTTCAAAAAATTTCAGAAGCTTCTGAAATTAAATGCAAATTTTTGTTTGGATGAGTTCATGTCTACTTTTCTGGGAAAGAATCCATACGGTCATCATATTCTCAAATGTTTAAGACTCACAGATATATATATTATCTTTGAGGGGCTCTCTCTTCTGATGACACATGGTGTCGGTCTCTATTCTCCACCCCAAATAAATGAAGATGACAACAGAGCTTATTTCTAAATCTCCATCACCTGATATTACATTGAATTTTCCCTTTAGTCCATCCCACATCAAGTATCTCATTTGTTTTCCTGACAAAGCTCCTGTGAAATAAGCAGCAACATGAACAATGTGCCCAATGGGCAGATGAGGAAATTGAAGGCTGGAGTCGAGATGTGACTGACCCAAGGTCATACAGTCACTGGAGGAAAAGTCCGTGATCCTCTCATTATGTTTGGTGCCCTCTGGAAATGAAAAGAGGGTAGACATCAGGCAGGTCCCAACAGGTGCCCAGAGCTGTGGGAAAGGATAGCAGAGCTATGAGGACTTGGACACACAGGGGACTGGTAAGATCACTTTGTCACACGGCCTTGAACAGGACAGTCAAGGTGGGTCTACATGACTCAATGCTGTTAGGAGTGAAGGCCAGGGAAATGTTTTGGGTTCCAAGAGCCCTCTTGAGCCCAGCTTCTCTGCTGTTATGACTCAGTCACATTGGAAAAATCATCATTAAACCTTAGCTTCTCCATCAGTAAAATGAGAGAGTTGGGTTAGGTGATTCTCTAAATTCTCTTCTGTTTTTTTTTTTTTTTAATTGTTGAGGTCACAATAGTTTATACCGTTGTGAAATATAAGTAGTACACTATTATTTGTCAGTAACCATATAAATGTGCCCCTTTACCCCTTATGCCCACCCCACAACCCCCTTCCTCTCTGGTAACCACTGATGTATTCTCTTTGTCTGTGTGTTAGTTTATCTTCCACATATGAGTAAAATCATACAGTGTCTGTATTTCTTTGTCTGGCTTATTTCAGTTAACATAATACCCCCAAAGTCCATCCATGTTGTTGCAAATGGGACATTTTTGTCTTTTTTATGGCTGAGTAGTATTCCATTGTATATATACACCACATCTTTATCCAATCATCAGTTGATGGGCACTTGGGTTGCTTCTAATTCTTGGCTATTGTGAATAATGCTGCAATGAACATAGGGGAGCATAAGCCTCTTTAAATTGTTGATTTCAAGTTTAAAGTCTCTTCTGTTTTTGACGCTATGAGATACTCTCCAGGAGCTGTCACAGAGCCAATGGACTATTTCACACTAAGATACCAATGACTACATTTCTAGGCAGACACTGATAGAGAGAGGGGGTTGGTGCTGCCTTTCAGTCATCCTACAGGTTCAGTGCGGGGTCAGCAAACATATTCTGTGAAGGTGTCTGTCACAACCACTCAGCTGTGCTGTTGTAACATGAATGCAGCTGTATTTACAAACAGGTGGTGGGCTGGATTTGGCCTGCAGTCTGTGGTTTGCTCTGGTTTAGTGGAAAAACAAAGGGTTTGGAGTCACTAGACCTGGGTTTGAATCCCAGCTCTACTGCTAGCTGCTGTGGAATCATGAACAAGTTATGTGACCTCCAAGGCTTTCTTAGTTTCTGAATAAGGGGAAATAGGACTACCACGAGGGAGTTATCAGTAGGATCTAACAAGGTGATGTACACTTAACAGCAACCCCTCTGGGGCTGCAGCTCCTTCATCCAAACCCTGGTTCTATATCTCAACAGTGAAAACATGGTGAGGTACTGAACCTCCCTCTGCCTCCGTTTGTCATCTACACATGCGGATGACCATAGTGACCATTGATGGGGTCATGGGGAGGATTAAAGTTTCTTCTGCATTCGGCATAGTACCTGCTTCACAGGGTGTTATGATGTATTTAGTACATATCAGCTACACAATGAATGTCTATGTCCTCTCCCTGTCCCCATGTCTGCCCATTTCAAAGGCAGCCCATATGCTGTTATGTTTTCATGTAGCCAAACCAGGGTCTCTTTTCCCTTGTCCTCTTCTCAGGATGGTGCCCATGTGGTTTGAATTTGGTGAGGGAGCCAAATCGAAGTCTTTCTGGGCCCAGGTGCATGTGACCATCTGATCAGGACGTTCCAGCTTCTGGAAAATAGCAGGTACATGGGCCATGCCAGGCAGCAGCCACCCTCCTGCAGGACCTGGCTGCCTCACAAGCACTCCACTGTCAGTCCCTATTAGGCTGCTGGCTTTGGAGATGCTCCCCCAGCTGGGCCACATCTCAGGTAGGCCCTGACCTCAGCTGTGACCCAGAGGAGGAGGGAACAGAAGTGTAGTGACCAGAGCCTCCTGAAAGAGCTCGCAAGTAACTGGCTTCTTGTGTCCTGCTTATCAGCTCCTGGCTCTGTCAGCCTCAGGCCTGGGAGGGGCTGAGCTGGGACAGACTAGCAGGGCATGAGGGTAAGGGGTTGGGCTTCAGGAAATCAAGGAGACCATCTCTGTCCCCAGAGAAGGCCCTAGAACATGTCACGGCCTAGACACAACCAGGAGCCACAGATGTATTGTTTCTGCAGCAGAGAATGGCTATTATATAGGGAACAGCCCCCACAGCTCCTGCAGCTTCAGGCTCCAGTCCAGAGGCTGAGTCAGAGTCAGAAGAGGAGGGGCCTGAGGCAAGCCCAGCCCCTGGCCACAGTGGGCCTGTTGCAGACGTGAAGGCCACAGTCAGCCCAACAGCAAGGCACCTGCCTGCTGCCCACCTTGAGCCCATTCCCAGGTCCTTGCCAAATTTTTTATTTTACACCACAGCCCACCAACTCCCCTGGTTGTTGCCATTGAACCCTTTCCCCCATATCCAGTCACTTAGCAGTAACAATACTCCACCAATGGGGAGGAGTGAGAGGTCAGGGCCAATATTTGAGATAAGGAAGGACCTTGCAATTCTGACATTTCAAATGAGATGCAGAGACAGATACAGAGCCAAGAATAGAATCACTAGCTTGGCTATTAAATTTACAGAGATTCCCACCAAAGTTTTGGAATTGGAAGGGAAATATGGCACAAGGAGTACCTGGTTTTGTTAAAAGAGAGAATGGGACCATCCCAGACTCACAAGTCGTGGATTCCCAGGAGGACTGAGACCAAAGGAGCGTCAGCACCTTTGACAAGGTCAATGCACTGAGCTGACATTCAATTAGCAAACAGGTTGGCTTCTCCTGTGCCAGTTACCTTTCCTAGCGCTTTATAAATTGCAGCTCACTGAATCCTCCTAATAAGTCCATGAGGTAGTATTATTAACCCCATTTACAAGTGGGGGAAACTGAGACATAAAGAGATGAGATAACTTACTAGTTGGTGAGAGTGGGGTTTGAACCCAGGAAGTCTGGCTCCAGTCTATGCTCTGATATGCCATCTCCCCTGGTCCCCAGCCATACAGGCACAACATGGTAAAGGTGATGGGGACATGGGTCCTTAACTAGTCCTAACACTCTCTTCATTACATATACATTTAAAATAAATGTATTTGTTTATATGTGTAGATATATGTAATATGTATGTAATTTATACACAGGTTATATATGTATATATAAACATACACATACCTAAATATATATACATTTATGTAGAAATGGACTAATTTACACTAATATGTGAATGACTACCTTGTCAGGCAGACACTGATAAGTGGAGGTAGGAGTTGCTGCCTTTTATTCACTTACAGATTTAGTGGAGGGTCAGCAAACATTTTCTGTAAAGATCTCTGTCACAACTGTGATGTATGTATATATACATATTCAAGTGCCTAAAATGTGCTGGGAGGCAAATGAATTCCTCTAGATCACATAGTAAGAGAGAGTTAATCTTGAATAGAAGTCTCCTCTCTCCCCAGGAAAAAATCTATGGTGACTTTCTCTGAACACACCCAATCCCATTCTGTCTGGTTCTTTATGCCAGATGCAGGTTCCGTCTGGACTCAGTATCAAGAAGCAAAGAGATGCCCCATAAAGTGTATGTGTGTTAGGATGATGAGTGGCTGCATGTGACAGATCTAACTGTGGTCTCTTAACAAAGGAAGTTTGCTTACTCTCTTGTAACTAATAGGCAATGGGTAAGGGAGAGCAGTGTTCTTCAGCAGGAAGAAGAGGGAGAAGTGTCCTTGGTTCTGGAGAAGGACTTTAGTGAGCGTCTCTACCTGGACATGCCCAGAAACCCAGGAACACTCTGGAGATGCTTAAGAAAGTCATCAAGGATTTGACCTCCTTCAACCTTCCTATTCCACCATCCACAGCACGTGGTTCTCATGCACATGGAGATAAAATGGCTAATCCCCCCGTGTACATCTTGCCCACTTTTCAGGCAGGAGGAAGGGAAATAAAGAGAGAGGGCGAAAGGCAGAGGACAGTCTGCGCCTCTTTACTCTGGAGAAGAGTAGATTTCCTAGAACCCATCCCAGATGTCTGCCTACATCTCATTGGCCAGATTTGTGTAACCTGGAAACCTCTAGAATTTTTAACTGGCTACATTGCTGCTTTCCACAGAATCTGGGTTCTCTTAGGAAGAGGACAAGAAGGATACAGGGAGGACGCTGGTCATTGCCGCCCTTCCTGTGGCTTCCTCACCCTGGATTCTATCACCAGCTGAGAAAGGTGGGGAGGGGTGTTGTGGAAAGCACTATGGTCTGAGCAGCCATAGATAAGGACTTGTTTCTCTATCCCATGGGCTGAGATCAGCTATGCTCTTGGGCTCAAGATACAGGGACTCAGGACTAGGTCTTCCAGGGTGAGGACAGACAGAACAGGGGTTGGCATTCTCAGAGGCACCTCTAAGCTGGCTGAGAGGGTGGCTATGTCTTTGAGCAGAGCATTTCTCCCCATTCCAGGTTCCCTCTCTCCTTCTCTGGCCTCACAGGACACCTTACAATGGAGGAAGCTGATTAAAACAGAATATGGCACTGTGGCCACCAGGTGGCACCAACACAGGCTCCTGCTGCCAAGCAGAGGCTGAGAGAAGACAGAAGGACTAGGGGTCTTCATCTCTGGACCCAACTCAGAGCTTCTTTGAGTCCTCAACCGGGGAGTGAAGAGAGGTTTTTGTCTGGATGAGAGGATCCATTTGGTTTTGTATTGTTATAACTTGGGTGGATTTGTTCATTCATTCACTCACTCATTCATTCATTGATCAGAGTCATACTCAGTCCTACTACGTACCAGGAAGGAACTAGAGAATACAAAGATCAAATAACCCTGTCATCGAGGAACTCTCAGTCTGATGGAGGACACAGCTGGTATGCTGATCAGGGAACATATATTGAGCACCTACTGCATGCTTATTTGAAGCCCTCCAGTGGCTCCCCTTTGCCTTCAATGTGAATCCAAGTTCCTCAGCCTCCCTGTCCTCATCTCACCCCACCTCTCTGCCCCAATCACCCTAGACTAGCTGCAGGTGTGTCCCCAGCACACCCTGTCCCCCTGGACGTCATCCCTGGGCCTTTCCTTGTCTCTCTGAAACAGGAAAAGTCTTATCAGTCCCTCAAGATGTCACTCCTAAAAAAAGCCTTTCCTAACCTTCCTCTGTCGGTGTACTTACCACAGTTTGTTGCTATGATCTTTCAGGGGACGAGCAACTTTTGGGACAGGAGGCACAATGACTTGCTTGTCTATATGTCTCCGGTGTCTAGACGAGTATCTGGCATATGATCGGCCCTCAGAGGATGGTTGGGTTTACAGAGATGAATGAGACCAGGGCATCTCACAGCCTGGCAGAGAAATTGTGCACAGAAACCACCTAGGGCCATTGTAAACGGCTTCCCATAACAGGTAGCCCTTGAGCCGAGTTGTGAAGGAAGTTCCAGGTCATGAGAATAGCATGATATTGCAGTATAATTATCTGCAGAAATTTGCAGGGTCCAAGTGGAAGGACTGCATAGGAAAGTAAACCAGAAGATGAGGGCCCTCCTATGCTGGGATAAGGAGATAGAACTTTTCCAAGGGGTCCTGGGGAGCCATTTGGAAGTTTTAGATTGGTGCAGTGATATGATCATACTTGGGTGTTATATGGTGTATCACTGAGTGAATGCTGGGTAACAAAACACCCCAGATCTTAAAAGAGTAACCATGTATGTAGGTCATGGTCTCTGGGCCAGCTGTCTCCCACAGTTCTGCTGATCTGGAGCAGGCTAAGCTGATCTTGATCAGGCTCACCCATGTGTCTGCAGCTGTGGGTCAGTGGAGGCTGGCTGGTCTTAGATAGCCTGTCCTGGGATGGCTCCCCTCCACGTTTTGTCTCATTCTCCAGTAGGCTAGCCTGGGCTTATACACTTGGCAGCCACCTGGACTCAAGAGAGAGGGTGGACATGTGCAAGGCCTCTTGAGTCCTGAGCTGAGAATTGGCACACCACCACTTCTGCTGTATTTTACTGTCAAAGCAAGTCAAAAGGCCAGCCCAGACTCTGAATGAGTGGACCTGCGGAATCACATGGCAAAGGGTGCATGTATAGAGAGGTGAAAACAGTTGCGGCCATTCGGATGCATCACTCTGGCTCTGAAGGATGGAGAATAGTGGTGGGGAGATTAGTTAGAAGTCTTAGACCAGCCCAGATGAGAGGCAAAGGATAGATTTTTTTCAGAGAAATTCTATGTGAGGGGAGCTTCCTGGGCACATCTGAGGTGCCAGGAACTGGATTAGTTCTGTCTTAGGGGCTGGGGAGACCACCTGGTGGATTAAGATTCAGGAACCTCCCATCCAAGCACCCCCTGCGTGAATAGGACTCTAGCGTCTGCAAGAGCCACGGGACCAGTCTGAATGCTGTTCTTGGATCTGTCAGCTCAGGCATTGTCACCACTGTTTGGGGACATTGTGGGGAGTCTTGTCCTGGGGTTGAAGTCCTGGCTCCATCCCTGAAGCAGGTGTGGCTACATGGACACTGCCCACAAGAGGGCGGCAGATAATTCTCAAATTGCTGCCTTTGGCCAGAATCAGTTGATGAAGTGAGAGATAAGGACAAGCCCAGGTAAGGATTTTAAACAATGTCCTGTGTAGGAAGGAAGGATTGCTTTGCACTTAAGGACTCAGGCTCTGCAGCCAGACTGCCAAGGATCATATCCAGCTCTGTCACCAGAGCCGGCTTCACGGGCATGCGACCTCTGCAGTCACACAGACCCCGGCTCTCAGAAGGCCTCTAGTCTCCATGGTGGCTTTAATACCCTGCTGCTACCATCTTGAAATTCTTAATAACTTTTATTAAAATAAGGATTATTTGTATTCTGCACAACTAAAATATGCAAAATTACGTTTTTCTTTTACACAGCCAATTATGTAGCTGGTCCTCTCTGTCACTTACTAGTTGAGTTTCCTTGGGACCTGTGTTAACCTCATAAAGTTGCTGTAAAGATTATTTGAATTAATATGAAAAGTACTTTATTATGAAGACATATAATAAATATTCAATAATTCTTAGTTACTATTATTACTATAGAGTTCAACGATATAATCAATAGGTCACTGAAGCTGATGTCCACTTCCACCATGTAAAGATCCATCTGGCCACCATCTACCAGTTCGTCCATCTAGTCCCATTGCCAAGCACTTGCTAAGGGACAATGATAATGAATTTGACCTTGGTCCTGACCTAAGGAGCCCACAGTCTGACAGGAAGCCTCCAGTCATTAGCTGTCTTGCCTTCGTATTTACTCCTGGTGCCAACATACAGAGAAACACAGATAAGCTGATAGCGCCAAGGACTGAATAGACAGAGCCACATTTCCTGACCCTGGGCTAACCGTCTACTCCCTCATTAGTCTCTCACCTCCTGAACCAAGCAGGTGAAGCTCTGGGCAGGGCCTGCAGTTACGAGGGACCAACCTCAGAAGGCTGCCCTTCCCACAGTGCCCTTCTGAAGGGTGAGATGTGGGTTGATCTGCTGGACCCCATGGGTGTGGGCACAGCTGAGCAGTCCAGGGCAGGCCCCAGACCAAGAAGGACTAGTGGGTGGATCCACACCCTGGTCAGGGAGGATCTCTACTGGAGGGTGACTGAGACAACCCATCAGACCTCCTCTCTCAGGAAGTTTGAACTGAAACTGTACAGAGAAAGCCTGAGGTCAGGGGAGGGGACAGAGTGTAATGTGAGGTGACAGTGAGCAGAAGCCCTGAGCAAACAGACCCAGAGGGCATTGGCAGGAGCTGTAGAAGCAGAGGCTCAGAGCGGCTGAGTGGACGTGAAGGGGGATATCCAGGTCAGGGGGTGGTGGGAGCCACTGCAGGGGAATTCACACAATGACCTTGTTGTAGCTTCCTCGGATTCATCTCCGAGACAACATTCCCGTCTCCACAAGGCCTGCTCAATGAACTGCTTTCCTTCTTGCTTCCTGCAATCTTACCACAAGCCCCCAGTCACTGAAGAAATCCTGGGTGGGCCTACATTTTTTGCCATCTCCAGGAACCTGGCAAACAATTCATTTACTCACCTGCTCATGCATTCAGCCACGAACTGGATGCTTGCGCTCAGCTTACACTCTGTGCAAGGACCTGGAGATGCAGAGACTGAGAGAAAGGGCCCATGCCCTCAGGAACTCACTACCAGATCAGTGGTTCTCAACTCTGGCTGTACACCATCTTCACAGAAGGAGCTTTGAAAAAAATCCTGATACCCAGGACTGTATCCTGGCCAAAGGAAAAGGAATCAGGATGAGGCCTGGGCAATGGCATTTTTTAGAAGCTTCCCACGTGCTTCTAATGGGCAGGCCAGATGGAAAACATGTATCTAATGGATTTCTTTCATCCTCTGTAGGTTTCTGCTTCTTTAGTCTTTCATGCAATTTTTTCATCTCTAGTCTTTCTTTTTCAAGTTTTTTTCTCCTTTCTTTCTCTGCTTGCCCTGTCTCTATTTTAGGTTATGACTTGGTCTAGATGAGACACCAGCTCATGCCACCATTTTCCCCAAAGATTAGTTAGTCATAATTATTTAAGGGAATTGTCCATTGTTGGAAGTTTCATAGCCTCAGGCCTCTCACAGCTGCCTGGAATGTGGGGGCAAAGTGTATTTGACAGAGTCAGTTTCATACCCTGGAGCTGGGCGAGGAGGGGGAGCAGCTGTAGGCAGATGCAGATGGACAAGGAGTGGAGAGTGTGGTCAAGAGGGAAAGGCCATTCCTGTGTGGAGGGCGTCAGTCTGGGGATGGCCAGGCAGTGCAGCTGAAAGACCCCCTCTTAGGGGCAAAGAGGCCTCAGTTTGACTCCAGTAGTTTGTCAATGTCCTCTGGGTAACTTTGAGCCAGTTCCTTCCCCTCTCTGGGCCTCCCTTTGTCCATATGTAGGGGTGGTCAAGTGTCCTCCCTGGTGCCCTTCTACGTCATGTCATGTCATGTCACGTATTTTCCTCTGTTGCCTTCAATATTTTCTCATTATGTGTCTAGATGTGTATGTTGTTGTTTAATCCTGCTTGGAGTTTGCTGATCTTCCTGGATCCATGCTTTAATGTTTTTCATTATTTTTGGAAAATTCTCAGCCATTATGTTTCGAAATATTTTTTTTTTGCCTGTTCTTTCTCCATTCTCCTTCTGGGATTCCATTTACTTGTACTTTGGACCACCAAATATTGCCCCACATCCCTTAGATCCTCTGTACCATTTTTTTTCCCATTCCTATTTCTCTTTTTATTTAAGCTGGGTAATTTATGTTGACCTCTCTTCAAGTTCATTCTTTCCTCAGCTGTGTCAAGTGCATGGATAAACCCATTGGAGATATTCTTCATCTCTCTTACTATTTTTAAAAAATTTCTAACATTTCCATTTACTTCATCCTTGTAGTTTTTATCTGTAGCTGAAATTAACCATCTGTTGGTGGAAGTTTTTGATAAAGTTGTTTTAGATTCCTAGTCTGTTAGTTCAAACACCTGGGCTACCTCTAATTCTGGTTCTATTGATTATTTTGTCTCTTGTTAGGGAGAATTTTTGTTTGCATGTTTGTAATTTTGGATGAAGGATCCAGAGTCCCTCTCAGCAGCATGTGTAGGAAAGTAGAAACTGAAGTAAATAGTATTTATGACTGGAAATGGGCATTCCATTTCTTTTGTTATACTGATACTGTGTGTGTGTGGGTGGGTTGGGAGAATTGAGTTAATTCATCAGGAGTTGAGCAGGGTCTGGGTTTCATTGTTGCCATGGTCATCTTCAGTGCATCACCTGATTCACATTCTTCTAGTGTTACCTTGTGCTTAGGGCGAGAGCTGCTGAAAGGTTTCCCTCAATGTTCCTGTTCCACCCTCAGCTTTAGCCCTGCCCTGTGCACCCGCCCCTCAGAGAGATCAGTGTCCACACTTTCCCCTCCCCCAGTGGTACATTTCTGCTGCTCAGTACTTGGTGTAGACTAACTTGAAGTGGCATCCAGGAGTGGTTTCTCTTATCTTGGTCCAGCCTCAACCTTAGGCAGGACCTGTGTCTCTTGGTGGTGGGGAGAGCAGCTTTCTCAGTGATTCTGCCCCTCTCCAGCAGTAAAAGACCTCTAATGGCCAGGACCCAGGGTAGTCTCCTCTCCCTCTCCCAGGGGAAGAGGGTTTTTAAATTTTCCTTTGCCTCACCTCAATAGGCCTTTCCCAGGACCCCAAGGGAGGTGGGTTTGCTGCCCTTTTCCCAATGGTTTAGAGATTTTATTCCTTAAGGGAGAAGTGTCTGAGTAGAGCTCTATGCCTGCACCCCTGAGGCAGGCTTTCTCTGGTCTTACTACCTACTCCTGATCTTTCTCAGGAGCCCCTGATGGAGGTCCTTGGAGAAGAGTCTGTGTAAACTCCCCCATGGGTCTGAGGCTCCGAAATCTTGTACTCTCACACTAGCCCACACTTGGCCTTTAGCAATTGATTAGAATTTATAGAGTAATTATACTCACACCTATGGTGACCCCATCTTCTGCCTGTAGCAGATAGTAAGTCAGCATGCACATCCCATCTCTCCTCCAAAGTGCCGTCTTCCCAAGACTTCAGGGTCATTGTTCACCTGCAACCTCAGCTCCTTGAATGGTGTGGGAAAACTGATGATTTCGAGGATAATTTAGCCATTTATTGCTGTTAAGGTGGAAGTGACACTCCCTAGAGCTTTCTACATCCCAGCAGAAGCCAGAAGTCACCTCAGGGATTCTGAAAGAAGAAGTTTTAGGGTGACACTTCAGGGACTCACTCTACGAGGTCACATCTTGGACCTGAAGTTGTCCAGGCTGCAGAAGGGGCTCAGATGAGTTGTTAGAAGAGACAGCCTTGGGGATGGGCCTGGTAAGATACTGTGTATGTTGAAGAAAGAATTGTAGACCTGTGGAAGGGTCAGTAAGGGCCACACAACAGTGCCACAGGGTCACCTCGGCACCTCCCCTCTCTCCCACTCCAGGCATATCCTCAGTCTGTGCCACCTCCATCTCTACAGGTAGTTCCACAGAGGGGAGAGGACACTGCACTTTGGCCAGGCCACATCCCGTTGTTGGAAGTTGTTGTGGGCCCATAGATGTGGAGCAGACGCAGAGTCCACCTTGGCAGCTCCCAAGACCCAGGCTGCTGGACTCTCTTTGCCCAGAGGCCAACCCAGACAAGCCAGAGGCACCTTCCTACTGATGGTGCCCTCTGTCTTCATCCTTCTCTCTCTAAGCAGGATGGCTTAACCTTCAGCCTAAGACTCTGACTTGGTGTCCAAAAAAACATTTATTCCCCAAATTGAGGCCAC
The DNA here is from genome assembly GCF_057802395.1 of Ceratotherium simum simum. NCBI lineage: Eukaryota > Metazoa > Chordata > Mammalia > Perissodactyla > Rhinocerotidae > Ceratotherium > Ceratotherium simum. The sequence goes on along the minus strand of NC_141929.1, from coordinate 30,283,308 downwards.
AAATACAAAAATCCACCCTCTCTGGCTTCTTCCCAGTCCCACCAGACAACTCCCCAGCCTCCACAAAGAGATGCCTTTTTGGCCCGTAAACACCTCTGTAGAATACCTCTGTCTGGGCTCTCTAGTCTGAGATACACTTGTCTGAAGCCAGCTGAGCCTCTCGCTTACATTTCAGTGTTCTGTCTGTTGTGGCTCTTCCGCTGCCTTCTTGGCCATGAGCTCTGTCCAGAAAGCCACTTCCTTATCTTTCAGCTTCTGGGCTGCCTGGGTGGTGACACCAATCTGCAGGTACCCTTCATCCTGGTCATATGCCGGCCAATGGGGCAGCCCCTCCCCATTGGGGTTCCTGGGAACAGAATCAAATAAATATTCCTCAAAGCTACTGTGTGGTCCCAACAACCCTCTGAGATTTTCAGGGACCCCTGACTTCATCTCTGCCAAGAGGCTCATAAGCCTCCAGAGACAGGGAGCTCACCACCTCCTGGGCAGCTTGTTCATTTATAGAGAACTGTCATGTCAGAGGAGACAGGTCAGGGAGTTGACCACAACATTAGAAGCTATCTCTTCCCAACAGATCTGCCATAACCCTACCCACCCCTATTCCATCTTTGCCATAAGGCTCACCCATTCCGAGCAAAGTTGGCCCAGAATTTCATCACCATCTTGCTGAGTTCGATCTCCTCTTCTGAGGCACCCTCTGTGGGCAAGAAGACAAAATCCTTTGTTACTCAAGGTGTTTTATGGACCTGTAGCAACAGCATTTCTTGAGAGCATGTTAGAAATTCAGAATCTGAGCCCTTACTCTGCATTTTAAGAAGATCCTGGGTAATTTATCTGCACTTTAACCTTGGGAGTTACTGAACTAGGACTCCGCAAAGGGCTGCAGTCAATCCATAACCTGGCTGCCTTTGTCATCATGCCCAATCTCCCAGCCCTCATCGTGGCAATGCCACCCCCCAGGTTTTCCACTACAGAAACCGCCCCCTCCCAGCATTGCTCCCCTTTGGGTCTTTCCTCAATCTCCTCCACCCACCCACATATACATAGAATCTGAAAAATAACAGAGCTTCAATGTCCTAAGGACTTCACCAACCACAAAATGCCCAAGCACTGATGTGTCACAAACAGGCCTGAGGTGGGTCACAAGTCATCTGTTAGTGGCATTTAAGGTATTGAAGACATTTTTGAAAGGTATCTTTAAAATGTCATATTATTAAATATATTAAATTTAATAAGATATGAGTTTTAGATAGATAGATGGTTGGATACGTAGACACACATTAGCCCTGATTCAAGGTCAACACCCACTCTAACCTTACTCTCGCTCACATTCTGATATGCTCTTGTGAGTAGAAGTAGGTCTGGATTCTTAGAGTGACCATGAATGAGGGCATATGGATACACATTCTCCATCATGCATGTTAGAGCAAGAGAAAGGTTGGGAACCTTTGTAGTTAAAATCAGAGACTGAGACCTGGAGAGAAGGAGGAACTTGTCCAAGGCCACCAAAGAGCTACTTGAACCCAGATCTCCTAATCCCAAGTTTGTAGTCACCAAAGGGCCATCACCTTTTAAAAACGGGGCCCCGAAGACTGAGTAGAGCTCATCCCCGTGGTCCCCTTTCACTGTCTTGGGTCTCATGTCTGATGAGAAGCTTGGGCGATACTCAAACTCATACATGTAGGTGGAGGCTCCGGCATCTGAGGAGACATGGATTCAAGCACAGTTCATTTTACCTGACGCACACCTGGATGGTATCAAGTTCTCCAGGAGCCGTGAGCACTCAGGGTATTGGGGGCACACCTGGATCCCGAGGCGAAAACAACAACAATATTATTAACAGCTGCCCATTGTGAGTGCCAACTGTGTGCTGGATACTGTGTGGCCCTGCCAGAAACCCGGAAACCTCTGGTTATCAACATAATGGAGAAATAGTCTTTCAGAAAAGTTTTGTGACTTGTTTAAAGGCGCATAGTTGGTGGAGGTGGAATGGGATTTGAGCCAGGTGTTTGTTGAATGAATGAGTGAAGATTACATGAATGAAAGCTGAAACTTGGGTAAATCACTTCAAAATAACTATCTTTATAGGGGCACTGGGTAAATTCACATTAACCCCTTTGCCTACTGATACACTCACACTCAAGAACATCTATATAAGTACAGTTTTCACTACTGTATTCCATTGATAACAGGCTAGTTCTATTCCTTTGGAGAATAATGGCAGCCCATTAGGTGTCTTCTGCCCAGTTTTGAGTATTTCCAGCATTTTCTTTTCTGAAAAGAGTGAAGAAAATCCAAGCTGCTGGTCTGAAAGCATGAATATTTACATACAATATGCAGAAAGGAGACAATCTGTCTCTTGTGTCTCAGGAAACCACAAAATCAGCCTTTCCTTTTTCTCTGTCACCTTACAAGTCTTGCCTCCTGCTTGGCCTGAGGAGTGTTGAGTTGGTGGTGAAGAGAGAAGAGGGGCTGAGGAAAGAGGAATTTGCCTCTCTCCTGCCCCTCTCCTCCTCCCCCTGCCTCCTCTCTCACCTCCCTCTCCAAGCCCCAGAGATGTCAGCTTTCCTGCTGATGTTTCCCCAGAGCTGCCATCCCTGCTCCTCCAGGGCTAACTCCCGGGCCATCCGGCCATGGAGATCAGCACTTTGTGTGAATCAGGAGGCCTACAGTGAGTGACTCCAATGAGGGAAAGTTCAGGTCTCACGTCAGCTGGTGGAAAAATTTTACAACTTTTTCCCCCCTTGGGTACAGTAACAAATTTGGAAAATGATGAAAAAGGAGAAATGAATGAAAAGATCACTTATAATCCCACCACTCAGAGAGACCTCAGTTACTAATTTCACCACATCCCATTTATGTATAAAATTGGGCTAATATTATATATCTTATTTTGTAATGACTATAATAGATATTTACATCATTAAATATTCACCCAAATAATGATTTAACATTGGGTCTGGCCCCGTGGCCGAGTGGTTGGAGTTCCACACACTCTAATTAGGGAGTCCGGGTTTGAGGGTTCGGATCCCCAATGCAGACCTGCTCCACTTACCAGTCACGCTATGACGGTATCCCACATATAAAGTAGAGGAAGATTGGCACAAATGTTAGCTAAGGGCTAATCTTCCTCAAGCAAAAAAAAAAGAGAAAGATTGGCAGCAGATATTAGCCTCAAGGCGAATCTTACTCAAGAAAAAAAAAAAAAAGATTTAACAATATATGCCATCCTGACATGAGGACGTAGAATAATTTATTTAATTGCCTCCCTCACCCCCATCATTGAACCTTTGGTTTAGCAAGAGGAGTCATTTGGAATAGGCAATCCCCTGTGGTTCTGTAATCCACTTGTTAATCCTCCTTCAAGGTCAAGCAGAACTCACTGAAAGGAGCGGGTTTAATTGTGTCTCTGCCACTCAAAAGTTTTAGAAAGGAACTCAGAAACAAGCCATAGAGGAAAGACCTTCCGTGAATGAGAGAACTTACTTTTAGGAGGATGCTGCCCTAAAGATATTCTTCTTCTTTTTTTCTTTTTCTTTTTTTTTTAACGTTCTGCCTTAAATCCCTGAGATTTATAAAATTCCTACAATCGCAACACAATTCTTCAAAGGAAAGTAGGGCACAGATTTGGATAATAACAATTAGGAACAAGAGGAGAAGGAAAGAGAGATCTAGTCATCAAAAATATGCAAATTGAGGGGCCAGCCAGGTGGCATACCAGTTAAGTTCTCACGCTCCGCTTCAGAGGCCTGGGGTTCGCCTGTTCAGATCCTGGGCGCAGACCTACCCACCTCTCCTCAAGCCATGCTGAGGCAGTGTCCCATATAGAAGAGCTAGAACTCTACAACTGTGATACAGGACTATGTACTGGGGCTTTGGGGAGAAAAAAGAAAAACCGAAAGATTGGCAACAGATGTTAGCACAGGGCTGATCTTGCTCAAAAAAAAAAAAATATGCAAATTGAAACAATGTGATAGTCTTTCTTTTGGTGAGGAAGGGCTTATGAAATTGGCAGGATTATTTTTGTTTTTTAATCTGAGTATCCCAGGTGAGAGAATTAAGAAATCCACACTTTATACTCTAGAAACCAATTTCAGAACCTGTATCAAAAACTTTAAAATGCTCCTATGTCGCAGCCTAGAAAGTTCACTTCTAAAACCAATCCTAAGAAAATTATTAGAGACTAGGTTAAAGATTTATGCAAGTCAGATGGAGCATAATGTTTTTTGTAGCATCAAAATATGAGCAGCGAGGTTAAATATCCAATAGGACAGGAATAAGTAAAATTTAATGCATCATTCCATGAAATGATGGATGTTTTCAATGAGTTTTTGTTGCCATTGAGGAAATGCCTACAATATAATAGAAGAAATCATTAGAAGAAAATGTATCAGAAATTTATAGCAGACACTTCTAGATGGTGGAGTTATGAGTGATAACGAGTTTCTTTATGAGTTCTCATATTTTCAAAACTTTCTACAACTGTAAGATATTATATATTATTATACAGTAATTTCATATTCAAAAAAGTGCTTTTGTTTTTCCAAAAGAGAGTGAGACAAATGCAAAAATGAAAGAATAACATTGATAAAATCTGTGTAGTCCTGTCAAAAGATCCTAAACTCAAGTCATGAGATATCAAAAAAGAACAGAAGTCCAGTATGGCTGGACCAGTAGACGATGAAG